>NW_015554117.1:1473052-1495501 GCF_001515605.1 Sinocyclocheilus anshuiensis | reverse complement strand
ACACACACACACACACACACACACACACACACACACACACACACACACACACGTGACGGCATTCTATTTCTGTGGAGTACAGTTTGATAAATACATAAAGATTTTTTTGTACTTTTTGTTATTTATTTTTTTTTGTTTAGAAATTGCATTCATATGGCACTATGAAATCCATTCCCCCGTTTGTAAAAATCTGTTTTATTTATTTATTTTCAAATATTTTGTTTTTCCATTAAAATTTTTCTGGTTTCTGTTTTAATAGTTTAATATATTTATAATAATTAAAAAAGGATGTCTAATCAATTTAATTCATAAAACATTCACATTTAATAATTTATGAAGAATTTAATAATAGTGAATATGATTTTTTCTCACAAGTTCTTTGTTTCTGTTTGAATTTTACTGGATTCTGTGTTTTATGATTTAATACACATTTATTGTGTAAAAATGGTGGTGATCAAATGAATGCATAAAATGTTAACAATTTAATTAATCTTTTAAAAATGTAATCAAATGAATTTATTTGCAAACAAAACGCTGGTTAACGGGTTTACTTTTGAAATTAAAATATGGACAAACAATTGTGTGATATTACATGCAGACACTATATTTAGTCCATATCGCAATTTCATTTAAGCAGGGTATGGCCCTACTTTTGATTTATTAATCATAATTTTGCCAAACTCCATGATATTCTACGTTTTACAGTAAATTCCACCTTTATTACTTTTTATTACTCCATTTAAAAAAATCCATCACTTTTGAAAAGATTTCAATCAAAGACTGTTGAAACCCTGTTAATCCATTTTTTATTCGTTTTAAACATGATGATTCCTCCTCTTACTGACTCTGAAGGAAAACTCATGTCAGATATGCTTGTTCCTCGTGTGTTGCTCTACAAAAAGTCAGCTGGAATTTAGCAAAATCATCCGTTCTGCTTTGAGGAGCAAGAATGTCACGCTCGCTGATCTGAAGCAGATGATAGTAAGAACAACTGACCAGCTAAACTAGTCAGGTCAGTCAAGAGTGAAACCTCTGAAGAGACCTAAAATAACTTCAGAGTTATATAAAGCGCTGATGTTTTCATCTACAGAAACTCCTGCAATAACCCACAATGATTAAGAGTCATTGATTCCACATTAATAGTATTACTAACAACATTTCCCACGAGACAGTAGATCACATGTTCCCTCACACACACAGATGAATAGTCAGTTCACACCATTAAAGGAAACAAAACAGAAACCACAACTTCCTCCTGCTAACAAGAGCCTGACAGAGACACAAGCAACGGGCCCTGAATGCATGCGGGGCTCCGGGCTTCAGCGTATCGGCTCAGTGCAGGTCAAAACTGGGACTGCGGGTCGATCTGCTTCTCAAAAGCATGCAAAAAGTTCTTCCCTCCTATTTTGTAACTGCTGCTTAAAGATCTCAATGGGAAAAGAATGCACATCTGCAGCAAAAACGCGAGCCATATATGTGGGTTTCACATCTGTTCTGCTCCAGCGTTGAGGAACAAGGGAAAGTTTTCAGGTTTTCAAGCTTTTAACTGTGGGCTGCAGGGAGCATGACAACATCCAGCCTCAAACCAATCCATATGCCACGTCGCAGGAGTATAAGGTCAAGCTTTTGCAGACTTCCTGAACTAAATGGCCATATTTGAGCAAAACAGCTGACAAAGTTTTTCTAAAGCACATAGAATTACTATTGCATGATTTTTTTTTCACATGGTGGCAAAAACATCACATCTGACATATATATATATATATACACACACACACACACACACACACACACACACACATCAATATGCGCTCTTGTCTTCAGCATATTTTCCAAAATATTAAAAAGGAAATCATTCCAAAATCAAACCGAACAAAAAAATAGATTTAAAAAAAAAAGAAATTAGAATTCCTATTCACTAAATATATATATTTTTATATTTAATTATATACATAATAAATTTTATTATACATATACACACATACAAATATATATTTAATTTGATATTATTTCACAGTGATTAATATCAAATAGATAAAGTAATCACTATAGAAATGTATATAACAGCAATAATAAAACAGTTAAAATACAAATAAATTTACAAAAAAATTACATTTAAAATAAATATGAATCTTGCTCTCACCATTAAACATAAGATCTGAAGATACGCTGCAGTTTAGAAGTTCACGTATTTTACATCTTTATACATTTCAGAACAAACCTGTCAGTGAAGACACAGGTTTCTTAAACTAATGCTGAGTTCAACATGAAAGCAAGAAAAAGAGATAAAACAGAACAATACATAGAAAACAGACTGGATAGACAGAGTGATAGAAAGAATGACAGATAGAATGATTGATCGATCGATAGATAGATGATAGACAAAGAAATACATAGAGCAATTGATAGGACACAAAGTGATGGATAGGGCAATAGATAGAATGATAAAATAATAGATAGAACAATCGATAGAATGATAGATAGAACGACAGATAGAACGATAGAGTGGTAGAACGATAGCTAGATAGATAGATGATAGATGGATAGATGACAGATAGATAGATAGATGGATGGATGGATAGATGTCTCTTTGGAGGGAAAACTATGTAGATGCTGTTCCAAAATGCAAAAGCGTCACAGCCTGGGGATATCAAAAGTATCTAGAAATATATAACTACAACAGTTATGACATACAGACAACCAAGCTTAAAAAAAAATACAAATATTAAAAATAAAAAGATAAATGACGGTCTCTCTGCCCTTTCCTTATGTCCCCTCTCCCAGTCTGCCGCCACCCTTCCCCCCCTTAACACATCATATTAAATAAGGCACAAATTTACACAAACAATTAAAATTTGGCTAGTTATTGTTCATCTATTTACACAAAACAGTTTTAGTGTTAATATCGATACATTTTAACACAATATAGGAATAACTCAGGACAAGAGTAAGAAAACTTTTTGTTCTGGACTCTTTTGCCGTGTCCTATCCAGGTGCGACCTGTTTCAGTGTGTCAAACTGCTTCATGGCAGAGCCAATGATGTTTATGGAGCAGAAGTTTAGACCAATCAGATTTCACTGTGGGTGGAGCTATATATAATAGAACACAAAGTGGTCACGGATGGTTTAAGACAAAAACTTAAGATTTACAAAGAAGAGATAGTTTTATCGGTTTATCACACCTGGATAGGACACAGTGTTTGATGTTTCCAATGTAAGAGATTTAAAAATTTGGATTCACTTTCACCAATTAAATGATTTTAACAGAGGAGACAAAGGTTAAATACTGGAGCACCTCACACTGATTCTGGAGCGTATAGACAAAGAATACATTCTTCTTAGGTATATACATAAATCTCCTTTATAACACTAAGACTGATTCACCTCACTTGGGCCCGAGCGTTCAGATGTAACTGTTTCTCTAGCCATATTTAATCATCTGAATTTAAACTTTATTGAGTTTGAGTTGTTATAACTGCATTACACTGGAGTGGACAGAATGGGGTGGAGATTATTGCTTATGGATTTTACAGAGATCACTTCAAGTTGTGTGGGCATTTCAACAGCACATCTGCTTTCAAAATAAGGCGAAGGAACTTGAGGGGGCTAAACCATTTCAGTAATCTAGATACATACACTGGGTATGTATATGTACACACACATACATATATATTTATATATATATATATATATACACACACACACGCACACACGCACACCATATATAAAACAATCAAATAAAACAACAAAATGACAAAAACAAGTAAATTAATTTTAACAAACTAAAAATTCAAAACAAAAGAATATAACAAAAAAACAGAAGAATAGAAATAATTAATACAAAATTCAAATACAAAACATTTGAAATAAAAATATAAAACCACCACCACAATTTTAAAGGTTCCTAATATTACCTTGTTTCATATAAGTTTGAGAACCGTGTCCCTACGATATACACGTTAGCTGTTCAAACTGTTAAAGCATCATGGCTTTATTTGATGGCTTTATTGCTGAGTGGTCTATTACTGCAGCATCATCCTCTTCAGTTTCACCTGCTCACATTAAAACAAAATGAATTCTGGTTGCCCGTTTTACATGTCAAGTCTCTTCCTGTCATAAGCGGACAGGCCTTGACCAGAATAATCTGGAAAGTGGACCAGAAACTACGCCGATAGTCAAAAGTCTGGTTTTACGATACTAGCGAGACACAATCACAATACATTATGACGCCCTCAGGGCAACAGCCCACCCGTGAAACAGGCTTTATTGCTGGTGTATTCATCAGAAAGTGTCTTTTATGACGGGTAACCGCACTATAAATGTACCCCTCGCCCAACATCATTTACAAGAACAGGAATGTCTGATGAAGACTTTACCACAAGTGCTAAACACCCCTTCAGCATCACACAACCAAACTAAGGATGGAATCAAAGAATCAAAACATAGTTTAGATGGGAATCTAGGTGAAGCCAGGCTCTAATCCTTTTAGAGGTCAGTCTTTTGTGTGCAAACAACAAAAAAGACACAAGAAGATTGAACATGCAGTAAATAAGATGACCAGGACAGGACAAGGAACGCAGAAGTACAGAAAATTCCTACAAAATATGACATTTTATATCCAAAAGTGAGCAAATCACATGAAAACACATTCAGGTCGTATTTCAACCTCCCCAAAAAATGCATAAAGTAAATTAAGCCTATTCTATGACCGTTACTATTTCTAACCTCATATGGGTATTTATGAGGTTTCACTTCAAGCATTTTTTTAATAATCGAATAGCTAAGTGTAAGAATAAATATAAAAATATGATAATTTTTAAGGCATCACTTCATGCATTTTTACTGATCAAACAGCTACTGAATACTAGAATGCATGTAAGAAAAGATGCATACAATGATATTATATATGCATTATATATATGTATATATGCATCTTATTTGTTTTGCATTACAGTAAAGAGAATATGGGTTAAATATGCATATACTGTATAAAAACCAAGAACAACCCAAAACTGAGTGAATCTCATGAAAATATACTCCGGCCACATCTCTAGAATGCATGTAAGAAAAGATACATTCAAGAAAAGACTTATTTGTTTTGCATTAAAATAAAGAGAATTTGGGGTTAAATGTGCTTTACAGTCATGACATGGTCCTAAAAATAGGCTTCAGTTTTTTTTTCTTCTCTTTTTGACAATGTAGTGGAGAAAATAAACAATCAAACCAACAAAAAGAACAAGAATCTCTCAACAAACTTTATGGCAATTAAATAAAAAGTGACAAATCAAAGGTCAGAGTTAATCACAGATTACACAGCTCCACACTGACAGAATGACATCTGAATTGCCGCAGCAGGTTGGTGAAGTTACGACGCACTGACGTCCATCTCAAGACGACCCCCCCAGAGTGACAGACACAGCAAGAATGCCTCTGATTTCTGGCAGGACGGGTGGCATCAGGAGATTTGGGTTCAGTTCCTGACGCATCCTCTTCAACAGACACCAGCGGGAACACAGACTCAAGCCTGAACAACAGCCGTTTACAGCGACTTTACATCACAGACCTGTAATTGCTGGCACAGCCTTCTGAGACCACCGGCAACAACATAATTCATTTACATATGAACATCTCAAAGATCACCAGGATGTAAAACAGGAAGTAGACTGAACTTTATTTTCCCACACTTCCTGACAAATGAATTCTCATGACTTTTCCAGTTATTTGTGATTATTGGTAAAAACTACAGTTATTGTCCACAAACGTGTCTAATGCGGCAAGAAAAGTCTTGCAATTTGCTTCTCAATGCTTTACTTTTCCATGACTGGATATCACATTTTTAAAATTTGTTTTACTTAATTCTCCAGCAACAAACAAACATACAAAGGAAATTTAGATTTTTTATATTTTATTTAATAATATTGTTAAAATTATATATTTTATATTATAATTATATATTTTAAGCTGCAATGTTTATATATATATATATATATATATATATATATATATATGATAAGACTACTTTAAATTAACAATTTTAATAAATAAATAAAATAAGTAATCCTAATAATAATTTAAAATAAATTACAGCTCACTTAAAAAAAGTAAAATAACAAATATCATACACATAATTATAATAATAGTAGGAAATCACAATGTTAAAATTTCCTGATAATACAAAACTTGTGAAAATGGCTCCCGAAAGAAGAGCTGTTCTTTGAAAATGATGGTTAATAGCACAAAATTAAGCTAAATATTAAATTAAATAATATTTATTAAATAAATACATTTTAAAAAAAAATGCCTGTATTTGCTGTACCGGGAAATTGTTAGTCAATTTAATATCCTTGCTGTTTACACTCAATATTAGACATCACATCTGTGATAAAATATGAAAACAATCAACAATTCGACAGCTCTGATTGATTCTGGCATGTTTAAGGCTCCAGTATGATGTATAAAAAAAATATTTACACTTGTATTACTGGAAGTATGCTGAGGCATTTCTCTGGTAGAGTTTCTGCGGCTGGGCGGGACTGAAGTAGGTCAGGTGGTGCAACACCCTCTGTGACTTCATAATGCCTCTTAGTGTGACTGCCTTTATCTCAGTCCACTCCCACTCGCTGTTTTCACTGGGACACACCTGAACCATGTCCAAACACCCACTAGAACAATCCAAAACTGGATTAGTGCACAGTAACCACAGCTTCAGTTCACGCTTCAGTTTGCCCAGCATGCCATGACTCACGGTCAGCCTTTCATTCAGTGATTTAGTGGTCAAAGCTCTGTTCTGGGAAAAGATGCATTCAGGTCTGGGTCCGACCATCATCAGAAGATACTTAATGCCATATCTCAATACCTGCATCTGCCGTCCATTAGTTCTGACATCAAGTCCAGACCTTCTCCCATGCAATCGACTCATTTGAAAACTAACTCTTCCATGTAGCAGAAACACAGTTATAGTGCATGGAAAACACAACACGGCAGTGGGATTTAGATTACGCACATTTTTGTTTTCAACATGCATCATCGCAAGCAGAAACGATGAAGTACTATTCCAACTAATGATGAGCGCAAACATGCACTCAGGCCGAATTTAACAGAAACTCACACATGTAAGCTCAATCACGCTTCAACACAGCACATCTCGTCAGCTGAAGAACAACATGGTGTGAAACGCTTATAGGGACAAAAATAAGTTAACTGTCTGTTCGGTGATGCTCTTGAGAGTAAACCGCAACAGAGAAACCGTCACACTCAATACAAATGAAATATCAGCGAAATAGTGAGTGTTAAACTGCACAGAACTGACAAGTGCCGTTAAAATTGAGACAAAGTCACAATTTCTGCATTTCACACATTCAATTCTGGATTCTGACAAAAATAACCGACTCCTAAACACTGCTGCAGTTTTGCTGTCAGCTTCACTGATGCAACCTTTGCATATGTAGTTATAACAAAAAGCTTTTTTTCTACACAGTTGCATAGAAAAACCTCAGTGACCACAAACTCGCTTTAATCTACAAAACTCGTTAGCTAAAAACACACGTTGTACTCTGATATTAGATGTTTTAGCACATCCGGATTCCATCATCCTGAAGTCTATGTGTTTTTGGTGAAATGCCTGAAACACAAGCTCAAGTTGTTCACATTTTATTCTATATGACAAAATACATCAGCGAAACTTGTGACTTTTTAAAGCTCGTCTTGAAAACGGCGTTTGATAAAGGTTGTTGGAAACATTAAATCACACCGAACAGGTGAACTCATCTACTCACTAGTTGCTTTTACAGTTTATAATTGTGCTCTTGCAAACTAGTCAAACTTTCAGAGAAAATGCTTTTAAATAAGGACTGAAAGAATTGTCGCATAAAGCTGGAAGTCATGCAACCGTGGTGTAGTTTGAATATAGCCTAGATTTAGCTTTTTACTTCTGACGATAGTTTTTAGGCTTGAAATTGTGTTCATTTGTGATCATCATGAACAAAACGTGTAAGAATCAAACTTTTGTCGGTCACAGAGCTTATTTCCTGCAAAAATCCAAAATCCAATGGAAAAATCCTATTGGGTTTTTGTTGAAGGAACCAAAGTTATGCACACTTATTAGGGTTGGCCTACAAAAATGCATCATCACCGCAGCACTCAGTGTTGGGTCAAATGGTCCATTTCCAATTAGATTGATGCATTTCTGTTTTGACTGGAATTGCAATTGTCATTTCTCAACTCAAATTCTATCCTTGATTCATTTTTCAACAAGTTTGTGGCAATGCATACTGGGATTCCCTTCAGAGCAGGTGGACGGCTGCCCAGCAGGACACTGAGTCCAGATAAAAACTGCACTCTCACTAAACACAATCAATGAGTCCAATCAAACCCATCTAAACACACTGACTCACACAGTCACTGACCGGACACTACAGCAGCACGACCCTGAGGCAAGGCTACTGCGATACCACAATATGAAGAGGTGAAACCAACTACAAATAATCACACATTAAAGTTGTGGTCTCTTCCTTGGACCCTGCAGATACAGTCACATTTATCTATCTAACATAGGGCTGCACGATAAATCGAAATGGAATCGAAATCGCGATTGCTCCATCTGAAAGCACGTGGTGATGATTTACTGCTGATTACAGAACCGGCTTTTTTTAACAAAATGCGCATGACAATCGCATTCGATTAATCGTGCAGCCCTAATCTAACATATCTACTATTAAACAGATTTCTTACCTAAGAAACTTCACATGAAATGCATGACGAAAATATGTGCAATATAATCACAACAAAAGATTTCAACGTTTGTAGAGAACTCCATAATTATGAGGTTACCTTTTTGTAGAGCACAACAATATTAGTCACTTATGAGGTTACCTTTCAGTTAAAATGCTGCCCGAGAAGACAACTGCCTATCTAGCCAGTAGACAGCACGGCAACTCACTAGGTTTTGGAACGGAGCCAATGTGTTGAACTTTCGAGAATGAATCCCACGGTTTTATTGAGGAACGCAACCTCTGGATCAGTAGCTCGAGTCTAGTTTAGTCTGCAGCCTAGTTGATGTACATTCGAGAAGCATGTGATTCCATTACACTTGCTGTTGTTCATTTCAGTCCTGTAACAATTTAAACAGACATGATGAAATACAAAGAGAGAGAGACCTTTATACAGAGCCAAACTTGCTACCAAACAGCCTCATGACTCAAGGGTTTTTATTTGGCTTATGTTATTGGTTCTCTGGAATTCTTATTTTGTTGCCCCTAATGGTGCTATAAAGCAATAATCCACTCGAGGCTGTGCGTTACAGTGAATTTATTTCATGTAAGGGGTCTAAATACTATCCCTTAAGTCGTCAACTATGGTAAAAATCACTAAAACACACAGCCTTGAGTGGTTTATTATTTTGATGGCAACATCAATGTAATAAAAGACAATTTATAATAATAATAATAATAATAACAGTCACAATAAACACTTCTTGTACTAAGTACTATAGTCTGTTACTGTTGCTAAGCAACATTAAATTAGGTGGCAGATTAGAATGCAGTTCATCCAATCAGAATTCAGTGTTATTTTAGTATCAATTAGAAATTATAATAGTTTTTATTATTAGTTTGAATTATTTTATAGATTTTAAAAATGTTACATTGAATTTATGTTTATATTTTCTTTTTATTTAAATTTTTGTTAAGTTTTAGTAATTTTTGCATGCTTGTTATTTTAGTTTTTTATGTCTTTAGATATTTTAGTGCATCTGAACTAAATAAAAATAAGAAAAAAAGTAGTTTTGTCATTTATTTTAGTTAACATTTAAGTAACAAAATGTTTTTTATGGTTTTCTTTTTAGTTGACTATAATAGCCCTGTCAGAATTTAGAGTCCAAACATCTGTTTATAATATACAACTGACAGCTATGCTCATCATAAACATCTGGAAGTGTTTGATGACGATACAGGAATAGAAAAGGCTACTGGAAATTGTTTGAAACTATACAAAAGTCACGATAAATTGAAGAAAAGATCCCTGTGATATAAACTGCCATGGAATGACACAAGAAACGACTACCGAAAACGTCCTTTAAAAATCCTCTACCGATTGCGTATGTTTGTATATGAAGTTATCATGATTTTCTAATCCAGAAAACATTTGCGAAAAAAAAACTATCGGTCCTGTAGTGCACGAGGTTGTGTTTTTGCTTTCCAGACATATTTCTTATTAAACACTACTGGATTTATATGTGCTTATCTACACAACAAGAACAAAGCCGGTTAAATCACTGCGTCTTATTTCAATTCATATTCGCCCAGCTTTGCAACTCCCAAACAGGCTGTTCAAAAGAGAATTAAACACTTCAATGACATTTCAGACATTTTGGGTGGAGTGGAGAGGCAAGTCTTAGCCGGTCACAGGGCGTTTAGCATTTGTCAGGGAGTATTTTCACGTCTGTCACAAAAAAGGTGATCACTTTGGTATATTTCAACACGCCTGGTTTCAGTCAAGCAGAAATAGGCAACAGTGCATGCAGACTGTAATGAAACTCAGTGTGGGGTTTAACAAGGATGCGTTGGTTTGGTAATCACAAGTGAACTTTGGTCTGTGTGTAATATTCATCCTCACAAACATGCAATAGAAATTCCAGAGCTGAAACATCATTTTATGACCAATGCCGAGTTGAGATTGGAGGGACATTCACTAAACTTTAGACTCAGAGACATGCAGACTTGTGAAGATCTCACATAGACTCATTGTCCGTATAGGCAAAGTGTGCAATTCCTATTCAACTAGTGGCAGCAAACGGAAATGCAATGGACCCTTTTACACATTATGTACATATGTACATTTATAACACTATACTTGCGTAATATTACTTTGGCACCCAATTACAGAAAACAAGTTAAGTCTAATACAATGACTGAGGGAGTGACAGCAAATGTAACATCTTTCTCTCTTCTGAACAATGTCTCAATCTCTCAATATTTTTTTCCTCTTTTTCAAAGATTAAAAAATATGATCAAATATTATACATGTTGTAGTTTCCGTTCACCACTATAGATTTGCCAACTGTGATGACATCCGCTTCTGAAAATCACGGAAATGAGAAAAGACTCAATAACAGTTGATCAGACCTGTTTGATAATAGTAATTATTTTTGCAATTCTGTTTAGTGCCACTAGTGGTGTGGAAATTACACACATCGGGCCAGATTTACTAACAGCTTGCATGATCACAAACCCTTTTTTGGCGTTAAAAATCTACTGTCAGGAACTAAAGATACACAGTAATAAATTACTGTGGAAACTTATTTTTGTGGCTGAGCTTATTGCTTATGCATTTGTAGGAGTTTCACTTTTGGACGCAACATTTATGGGAGGAGAGTATTTAAATAAATCATGCAACATGATTACTAAGGTTTGCGGTAGTCAATTTATTGGTATTTGCGCCATTATTTAACACACAAAAAAGCATGCATTAACCCATTTTGTGCTTGACATGTTTACAAATTAAGTTGCTAATTTGTGCTGCTCTTGGTAGATTGCATTGGTCCTGGCCCTTACTATAACTAAGCCACTTATGACAATTAAGCCTTAACCTAACCAATACCTTTTGGAATTAAAGATTAAAACATTATGAAATTTTAGACACTGGAAATGGAAGGTCATGTCAAAATGTGAAGCAAACTGCATTGTGGGACATTTTTCCACACACATTCTGGCAATAGTAACAAGTTAACTATGCATACTGAGCATAGAATACATACTACAGTACTTGTAAAAGCAAAATGGTAGAATGCAATACCAAACACAACTAATTAGATCGACCCCAACCACAAACCTGCTCTCTAAAGCCCCGCCCTCCAAAAATATGTCAGCCAATTGGATAGCTCCAAGGCGGTGGGCATTTCTGATTGGCTAAAAAAAAAAAAGTGTAGGCCACTACTGACTTTTTTTGCACTGTTTACAGTCTAGTACTGTCAAAGACACAGATGTGACAACTGTTCACTGATACCTGTCAGGTTGTAGGAGTATTTTACACATGATATATAGTAATAGACACTGGCAGTTTGCTTTAAATTCATCTTAGTTCCTGAAATCCATATGGTATGTATTGGACGGCTACCCTGCTTTCTAGATTTCTAGATATTTGGCTTCACAAATGTTACCAGTATAGAAAGGGGGAGGAGAGCTCAAGAGTTAAGTCCATCTCTTTCTCCACTTGACTTTCTCAAATAAATGCAGTTTATGGGTCGGTCACACCTCTGGGGTCTGAAGGCCAGTGACTGTGACATATATATATATATATATATATATATATATATATATATATGTGATTCATTTGTTTGTGAGTGTGTTTGCTGAAGGGGCTCTGGTGGGTTAATAATTATTTTTCCAATCAAACTTTGACCTTCCTTTCTCAAACTCTCTCTAAAAGCCTTCTGTCACACCAAAAACGCAAATCAGTCAAGCTTGTCTTTGCCCCAAAAGACACACACCCAAAAACGTCATTCAACCCCAGAGCATTCCTCAATATTCCTTATTATAATTCATGTGTGTGAAACACTAGAACACTCACTATCAATCAGGTTTTACATAGAAACACCACAGAGTTCATTCAAAACGAGAACGCGCCCCATACGTTCCTTTTTTTAATTCTTTTTAGCTTATCTTTCCTCTCCAGGACAGCAGATAAACTCCAGAAACACCATTTCGGCAGCTATTTTAAGCTCCCGTGCTGTGATATCTAGCTACTGCCATTTTAAACCCGGATGTCTGCTGTAACTAGGAGTCTAAATGTCGCTTTGAGAAAGAACAGAGGAAAGAAGGCAGCAGCAGCGAATGAAACTCGCTCTAGTAAAACAGGTTCAGCCGTTACAATGTATCACTCACGCACACACGCGCAACACTGTAACATTCGAATCCCGCGAAACATGGTAACATTCGAAGCGTGCCGCCGTTCCAAGCGCGTATAAAAGCAGACTAGCGATAATAAGACGTGTTATACGCGCAAATATCTCATGTTACAGGCCCCTGCGGCGGCACCCGAGCTTTCAGAAGCTCTTACCTTCCGCTGCTGTTTCTCCCAGGCCGGGTCCAGCAGTAGGTCCCGGTCCCAGTCGTTCTCCTGCTCCATGTAGATCTGCTGTCCGCCCGCTGAATACAGGGATTGATTATTGGCGGCGTGATAATCTACCATATCAGAAACCTGAGGCCACTGGATAGACTCTTCCTCAACTAAAAGTAAAGAAAAACAGCCTGCAGTAATCGCTCTCGAAGCCTTTGTTGCTCGGTAAGAAGTATCCGCTGCGTGGACTGACAGTATCCCCGCCGAGAGTGCGTTCCTCCACCCGTCTGACAAAAATGGAGTAGGAGACGCGCCGCTCCCACTGAGGAGGAGGTAGTAGGCCCGGAAAACTCATGAATATTTAAATACAGGCTTTACTTATTCAGAAGATATCCGATCTGGGCTCTTCCCACGAAGCGGATGGGCTTCTGCCATTGGCTAATCTCGTCAGGGGGTTATATTTTTAGATTATAAATGTGAATTTGTCAGTGAGATTCAGAAGTCTTATGATTAATATCTAATCCCCAAAAAGTTTTTTTTTTTACAATTTTGAAAAAAAATACATAAATAAAATAATAATAAATTAATTCTTTATAAGATCAATTAATTAGACATGCTTTTGATTATGAAAATTTTATGAAACCATTCAAATGGAATCCAGAAAATGAATGGAAAACACATAATTCGGTAAAAATAAAACCATCCATCCATCCATCCATCCATCCATCCATCCATCTATCTATCTATCTATCTGTCTATCTGTCTATCTATCTAAAATGTATTTTGACGTTTATTTTGGGCTTGTACAGTGTATCAGTGTAACCTGTATCTTCTAACTTTACACACTCACACAAACAGAAAGAGTTGATGTATTATTCATACACTTTCCACGAAACACTCACCCGCCGGTTGCGTTGTTTTTCTAACCTTCATCTGAATTAAACTCTATACAGTTTTAATAACACACATTGTTTGGTGAAGTCCACATGAATGTTTATGACTTGAGTTTATTGTGGTTAAACTAGTCTAGTTCTCCACCAGCTATAAGCTGCTTAAACCTGACATTAATATTTAATGGCGTCTGTCAAAGGGGACGTGAAGTGGGTCAACATCAGACAGAGGAGCGCATCAGCCATACGCTGCCGTTTACATTGTTCATAACACCCATATCCAGAAAACTAAAGCGTATCAAACTCAAACACACCCCCAATGACTGATATTGAGCTTTATCTATAATATCATCTCTTCCATTATCTAAGATTCAAATACAAATCAGTCACTTATTTGAATCATTTAATGTTTTGCAATTCAAAGCAGCAGCAGCAGCAGCAGCGGCATGTTAAAAATCATAGCTGGGACATTTTACAGAACCGAAGCTTATGGAAGATTCCTGAACTGATCCGGTCCACACATATTTCATTATCTGGCATATTTCCCAGTCATGCATGCTCTCAAAAGTTCCCACTGTAATAAATATTAACAGAACATGGCTCCAGAAACAAGAGGAACAACACATTTGAAAATTGCAAGTATTCATATGACCAAAATGAGGAACATTTGGTTTAGTTTAAACAACAAGATCAAAAAAATGTCAGAAAGTATATTATTTATTATTTTTAGCATTATTTTATAATATAATTTATAATACTAAATTGTTATAATTGTAAAGCTAAATAATTTAATAACAAATTATAATATATTTATAAAATAAAAATTGTCAAAATACAATTACAAAAAAATTCAATTTTTTATTTTATGGTTATTAATAAAAATATTACACCAATTTCCATAAAAAAAAATATTTTTGTCAGAACATATATTATTTGTATCAGTATTATATAATATTTATGTATAATTTATAATAGTAAATTGTTGTAAAATAATTACATAAAATTATATTTTTATCAAATAAAAATACCAACATAAAAAGATCAATTATTTCATTTTTTATTATGTTACTAATAAAACTTACATGCCAATTTTCGTTAAAAACATTATCTTTGTCACAATATACAGTATATTATGTATTATGTCAGAACATACTGTATATTATTTATTGTTTATATTGTTGTTTTATAATATTTATAATGTATAAGACTAAATTGTTATAAAATAATTTTATAATAAAATTATATTTATATAAAATAAAAGTATATAAATAAAATCATATAAAATTAAATAAAAATATTTTATTGTGTTACTAATAATACTACACAAATATTTGTTACAAATGTTATTTTTGTCAATATATATATATATTATGTAAAATATGTATTTATATAATTATTTTATCATATTTAATTATAATTTATCATACTAAATTGTTATACAATTATTATATAATACTTTTATCAAACAATGAATAATTTAATTTTTATTTTATTATGGTTACTGATAAAAATATTCCACCATTTTTTGTCAAAAACATAATTTTTATTAAGCAAATTCATTGACTGCCATCTGTCCACTAGAAGCAGTAAAATGAGGTTCATAGTTGATCTCTACAGGTGCAGTGCAGGGATATATACAGTAGCTGTGTTTTGCGTCATATCTGTTAATATAGCATGTACTGTATCATAACTGGAACGTTGTATTGACCAATCAGCATCCAGTTCTGGAACGGTCCGTTTATAGAGAATAATTAAAGCAGATGTAGAGTTGTTTCCCTGCAGCTGGTCTGGAATCAGTTGTACATGGTCATGTGCAGGAACTACAAATCAAGAGGAAAATGCATAAATATTCACAAGATAATAAATTCAGCTCTGACTCGCATAATAACTGTCAATCATGTTGCATAAAGATGGTTAAGCCAGGTTAAACATCAAAGAGGTTCAGAGGAAGAAATATTGAGTGTGTGTGTGTGTGTGTGACTCAATGCTCTCATGTGTTTCATGTTTTTACCTGTCTGCTGTTTACTGAAATCACTCCCATCCCCGTCATATCAAATGACTGAAACTTGCCTGAACACAAAAACAACCACTTCATTATCATTTTTAATTATATATATATTAGTATTATAATTATAATAAATATATATACATTTTCTTCTTATGCAATGCCATTCATAAACTCAAAAACGTTGTGAAGAAACAATTTTCAGTTAGAAATTTTAGAGTAGAAAGACTGAAACAGATTTATTCCAATAATCTGTTTTATTTACAAAACATCCGTTTTCTACAGTATACTTTTAAATTGTACAGGTTTTGTTTGCATATTTTCAGATTTCATGTTCATTTTAATTAAAGTTTTAGTAATTCTTTTGTGTGTTTTAGTCATTTTTATTACTTTAAAAAAAAAAATGTCTGTATGGTTTTTAAAAAAATTTTATTCAAACTTTTATTATTTTTATTTCTATTATTTTGAACTAAATGAAAATTTGAAAATGTTGCCTTGGCAACTAGATGAAATAAAATAAGTTTATTTTTAAATATTTTAACAAAAGTTGTTTTATGGTTTTAGTTTAAATCCTGCAGTTCACCCTCGTGATGCTCCAAACCCATATGACTTTCTTTCTTTCTTTGAATTTTTAAAGAATATCCTGCTGTTGTTTTTTGTTTGTTTTTTATTTAAAGACCAGAAAAAGACTAGAATATTGTTCAAAAATTCTCCTTTTGTGTTCCACTTAACAAAAAAAATGTCATATGCATTAAGAACGGGGTGAAATTGTAAATCGATTGATTTTTTTTTTTTTGCATCTTTATGTGTGGGTTTAGTGTTCACATACTATTTGTGCCGCTTTGCAGTAACTGTTTAATTTGACTGATTTGTGTGCTCTCTTACGCATCATGCAGTCCAGTTTCATGAGCAGGAAGAGGAATCCTGGGAAGCTGACGGTCATATCTGGCTCCGTGTAACGCAGGCCTATCAGCTGCACTATGAATTCATCCACCCGTATGCCTAGACCAGAGCAAACGAGCTCAGATCAACCCAATCGTCAGCATTCCTCTCAATGCATTCAGACTAATGACAGCAGATGAATGAACAGGTTTCTCTCCTGACAGATGGGTGTGTGTGTGTGTGTGTGAGTTCATTCTCAATAAGTGTTGTGTCAGTGAATGCACTTGCATGTTCAGGGTGTGTGTTCATGCTCATACTTGCATTTGTGTGTGTGTGAGAGAGAGAGTAAGTGTGTGTCATAGGTTTCACCTGCTGCTGTCAGAGCTGGTGGGATTTCTAGATAATCCAGTGCCTGGTTCTTGTTTTTGTCAAATGTCATAAAAATACCCTATAAAAAACAGACAGACGGGTGAATAATCATAGAATCAAGTATTAATTTGATCTAAGATGTAGTCATGAATATTAATACATGCTTTGAAGCAATAATTACACAAGATTTTTTAACTCTACTTCTACGAATTGATTGAAGTGTGTTTTGAAGTGTGTCTTAGCTTTTTTGTTATTCATTTTATGAAGGTACTGTAAATTAAATCATTATACACACACAAAATAAAAATATACATTTTACTTTATATATATATATATATTTTTTATAATTTCATTCATTTCAACAAATTTACTGACACGCACACAACTAGGAAACTTTGGGCTTAAAGAAAAGTTTTTAAAAAATTGGGCTGCGTTCATGTGCATTCAGCTTGTAAATGATCTTTTTGACAGCCTGAACACACCATATGATGCAATCAGTCATGTGACATGAAATCACACTGCCTTCACCTTCTGCAGTCTCATGCTCATTGTAATCAAACACACCCTACATGCATTAATACTGCAAACAGCGAAATATACTCACCGTCCACTTCCGGAGTTTTTCCCACAATGCCTGGAACTCTGTCAAGTCGAGTCGTCCCATTCCTTGACTCTGATTGGAGCTGTTAAGGTGACATTCCAATCTCCACCCAATCTTATACATTCTTGTGAAATGCACCATAAAATACCACACCCACCCACATCCACCTGCAGCTACTGAGATGAGACATCCGCTATGAAATACTAGCATATATACCGTATAACGCACAGCATACTATTCTTAGAAATAGATTAATATAATATAATATAATTTTTTCATGTTTCTGAAAGAATTTTCAGCATCATTACTCCAGTCTTCAGTGTCACATGATCCTTCAGAAATCATTCTAATATGCTGATTTGCTGCTCAAGAAAACCTTTTTAAAAATTGTAATGATTTTAAACTTTTTTTGTTAAAAAAATATCAGGAAAGAGATGTAAACATTCAAAATTGATAATAATGTTAGAAGATTCATCACACTAGAAATGCAGGATCGAGTTTATCACACTAGTTTTATACAGCAGAATTTATGCCATCTATGCAAACAGAAAATCTGCATTCTGTGCAAAGTATTCATACTGCATACAGGAGAACTTGTAAGAGTAATATGCATGCAAGCCATGCATTCTTAAAGGGGTCATATGATGCGATTTCAATTTTTCCTTTCTCTTTGGAGTGTTACAAGCTCTTGGTGCATAAAGAAGATCTGTAAAGTTGCAAAGACTAAAGTCTCAAATCCAAAGAGATATTCTTTATAAAAGTTAAGAGTCAGCCACACCTACCTAAAACGGCTCGTTCGAACACGCCCCCACATATCTACATCACGATGTGGGAAGATTTGCATAATGCCACCCAAATGTTCACGCAAAGAAAGAAGGCGTAACTTTTATTCTCGCTGTAGTATTGTTGCCGCCGCCGCCATGTCGTGAAGGCGCTGTGTGCTTCGTTGTATATGGAAAATAATGTGTTTTTTTAACCTTAAACCGCATAAACACATTGCATTACACCAAATACACAACATAATGTTCTTTTTAGCAATGTCATATGACCCCTTTAAAGATTTACTCATTTATATTAAATCTTTGAACAATATTTAGCGGTTTATCTTGATCTATTCTGTGTCCATGCACACTAACCAGCGTATTTGTTAGAAGTGCACTAGCTATGCAGGATACATCCATGAGCACCACAAAGCTCTTGCAGTGCTCCAAACTCAGCTTCTTCTCGCTACCTGCAAAGACTGACCGTGCAGAAAACAAGAAACAGAAACAATATCATCCAACTCACTTCCTCACTGGTAACCGCATTACTTCCTGTATGGTTTTCAACTCTGCAGCAGAACTAATGAAAAGAATCGCATTATAACGGCACAGTGAACACTACTTCTCCTGCAAACCGCATTTTGCATTGAAAGGCAAATGTAGAAAAAAAAAAAGTGAACAGATGAAAAACAGCTTGTGAATAAACACGTTCTCACCTCCTTTTGCAATGGCTTCGGTCAGCAGGTTATAGAGATCCAATGGACTACAATAAGGCCCCTATAGACAGCACGTATACAAACACTATGAACATTCACACGCATATTACATTAGAGCTACATATTAGATATAAAAATGCATGCACAAACTCAATAGCACTGTATTGGCAGCTCAGCATGCAAGTAACGTGTTTACCTTCACACAGTGTTTCACAAAGAGATCTCTCGCTTCATTCGCAGACGGCAGACCTGCGAGACGTGGAGACATTGGCTACACACACACACACAGAAACAATTAAAAACCAACAATTAAATGGACCCAGTGATAATAAATTATCTAAGCAGTGAAACTAGATCAACTTCTCCATATTACCGGAGTAACTGAGCTCGAGTCTACTCCTCGTGCCTCAACAGCTCTGCAAACACACGAACATATATATATATTTTGAAATATATAGTGATTTATTATGTTAAAACAAAGAAAACAAGTCTTTAGATTCATCCCATGTTCTAAGAACGTTTTGCTAATGTTCCCATCAAGTTATGAAAACGTTATTTTTGAATGTGCCCTGAACATTCAAATAGTCCAGGTTTTTAAAATGTTTTTAAAACATTCTGCAAACGTAGGGGAAACATTCTATTTTATATTTTTAAACATTATGAGAATGTTACTTTTGAATGTTCTCTGAACATTCCAAAACAAGTAGTTACATTTAAGCGATGTACAAATGTTTTTGTGATAACATTTTGAGAGCATTATTAAACACCAATTCACTTTAAACAAATGTTCTATTAAGGTTCAGGGATGCAAACTCATCATGGGTGAAAAAGGTGACAAAGACAAGCACATCACCCCTCCCCCCCAACAAAATAAAACCTTACATTTTTTAAACAATTATAATAATTTAAAGCCTTTATTAATATTTTCTAACTTCACTTTAAATGTTCACTTTCAATCATGAAAGAGAGAGGAAAAAAATCGTCTCCTGGTGGAAAACAAACACAAACACTTTAAATGAAAATGACATGAAATTACCATTATATCCAGTAGATGGCAGCAGAGGATCACACATGAGCTCAGTTGCCATTTCCACTCCCTAGGTTTTCTCACGTCTTAATTTTGGATTTATTATAAAATGACTATGAAGTACAGCAAGTGCAGGAAGTCACAAAGTCTCATGTCATTTAAAAAATATAAAAAACAGCCTAGTAGGGTTAATTATTTAAATACTTAACTAGTTAACTACAAATTAAGTTAATTATTAATGGTGTGATAATTAAATAGTGCATTAAATATTTTGGCGCTTTTTTAGATTTAATTTAAAAACTGCATTTTTCAAACATTGCCTAAAAAAGGACACATCAAAAGGAGAGCTGTAAGTTATCTTTACCTGTAGAAGCTGCTAAAGGCAACACAGACTTGTTGCTGCTGTAGTTTTGTTACTCTGAATTGACTCTGCATCACTTAAAGCACAGCTCTGTTTTGACATCGGCTTGTCAGTTATCACCATCAATCGCGGCTCAATTTGGCACATCATTATTTACACTCGTGTTTGTCATTCCTGAAACAGTATACGTGGACGGTTTGGTCCTCTTACACTTTTCTTCAAACTGTGAATGAAATAAAAACCGAGCAAATACTTCCCTTACATCGTGTATGCTTTCTTTATGTCTTGTTAGGAAGATTAGCAAGTGTGTAGAACTACGCAAACTTGCGAAAACAAAAATGAGATCAGAGCGGAGACAGAATGTTCTGGGAACGTTCCATGTTAGCTGGGATTTTACCTCCAAAATAAAGAGAATTTTTGGAGTTCTCAGTTTTTTACTTTGTCTCACATATTTCTCCAAAATCTCATTATGGGAAATGAAAACAGACACAAATAAGTCAGTAGTTGTTGAACAGAAAGAGTGTATGGTGAAACATTAATGTGGATAGCAGCACAGCAGTGCTGAAATAAAATAACATTTAAACACTAGACTAAAAAACAAAAACTTAAACTTTTTAAAAGCAAAAATCTGAAATGCTGCATTGGCAACTAACTGAAATATAATAGGTTTAAGTTGGAAAAAAAAAATAGTAATATTAAGAAAAAAAACTAATACAAAAGATAAAAGTATATTCGAAAAAAATCGAAAATACAAAAATAAAAGCCAATTCAAAATATTAATGTTGAATAATAATAATTTTAAGATGAATTAAATTAAAATTAAAAGAGAAAAACATAGTATTGTTAATTAAAATGAACAAATATTCATTTTAATACTACAATACTTTAGTAGTTTATAAATAATACTAAAATAACTGCAGCTCAGATCATTTGCTCTTGGCAGAAAGAGTTTCATATCCAGTTTTCAGATATTTGATTGCAGCCTTTCCATCTTTGCAAATCTAAGCAAAGTCTGAGACAATATTACTTGTGCGCATTAGGTTTCTGGATCTGTTTCTCAGAATAAACACCCAAGATTTGCTCTAGATGTAATCCCATTGCTGTCAAATGAGATTTTAAACAGATCTCATTTGTGATTTTCTTGCATGTGGGTGAGCATCACTTACATGGTTTTGTTTCCTTTCTCGGTCAGGACTCTCAGGAGGAATTCTCCCACCTGATTGGCCTCTGAAGTGCTGGGAATGATGATGTAATGACCGGGTGCCAGGCGACCGCGAAACACCAGCTCTCGCCGCGAGACATAACCAAGGTCTTTAGTGGTGCTGAGAACCAGGCTCAACTGAGACACGTCCCGAGAGGAGAGGAAATCACGCTCGGATCGGGCCTGATCACACACACAAACATCAGACAGAGACACACAGTCACAAGACTAATATACTCAGAAACTCTCGATTTTCTTTTTATTCTCTTTTTCTTTTCTTTTTATATAATATGTAATGTATAAGAAAAAATGTCATGCGTTTTATTATATAGTACAATATTATATATTATATTGCTTCCTGTAAGCATTACAAACATATAAAATATAATATATTATATAATGCAGTAAGTAGTTTTTTTTTTTTAAGCAGTACAATAATAATAAACAATAAATAATATATAATAAAGAGACTAGTTCTTCCTTCAAAGCAGGGTAATTATATTTAACTAAAATGAAAACCATTACATTTTTTTTGTTACTTCGTTAACTGAAATAAAATGTAATATAAAAAATTACATATTAT
>NW_015554117.1:1461988-1473042 GCF_001515605.1 Sinocyclocheilus anshuiensis | reverse complement strand
TAAAATATTAATATAGTATATAATACTATGACTAGTTATTCCTTCAAAGCAGGGTAATTATAGTTAACTAAAACTAAAACCATTAAAAAAATTGTTACTTTAAATAAAAAAAAAATAAAAAACATGTCGGTTGAAATAAAGTGTAATATTAAAAAATTATTTCTTTTATAAATAATATATAATAAATAATATTTAACACACTATATAATACAATGACTAGTTCTTCCTTCAACGCAGGGTAATCATAGTTAACTAAAATTAAAACCATAAAATATTCCTTTACTTTACTAAAAGTGAACTGAAATAAAATATACTATAAAAATGTAACTTATTTTATTTTAGCTAGTTGCCAAGGCATCATTTCTCATTTTCATTTAGTTTAACTTTATGTTCTATAATAACTAAATCTGAAATGTAAAAAATGTAAATAAAAATTCATTTTAAAAAGAATTACAAAAATGACAAAAACACATAAGGACTTTTAATAAAATTAAAACTAATTCAAAATATGAATAAAAACTATAATAGTATCTCAATGGTACTAAAACAACATTGCTTAGAAGTGTTGATTATAGCAGTCTGGAAACTTCCCAGCGGATTGATATAAAGTTGTGCACGGAAAAGTGCGTAAAGGCAACCAGTCAGACTGCAGCTTTCATGTCCGACAATACACACTTGAAACACTTGTGCGAAACCTTGTATATGTGCAACGCCACGGGGAACAGCATTCCTCTCTGACGAGCGCATTTCTGCATGAGCGCCAGCAAGAATGAGCACGTTAGTTCAGGGTCACTGGGGTCGTCGTCCTCTTCCAGCAGGGTCACACTGTACTGAGGAGGCCCTGCAAACACAAACATGTGAATATCATACAGTGACCAGTTCTTCTTTTGAAGCAGTAGAATATTTGTGTATGTGTGTGAACAGTGATGCTCATGTACCTTGCTGAGGAATCCATCGTCCATGATGCGATGTACATTTCCAGGGCTTTATGTTTCCGCTCTCACTCAGCGTGTCTTCGCTCAGGTGACAAACCTCCATCGTCTCAAAGTTCTGGCAGAAATCGACCAGAGACATCCTGATGGGGAGAGAAGATGATGAAGCTGCGCCAGCCATCTAAACCAATCAGAGCAGAGCCTGAATATGAATCAGCCAATCAGCAAAGAGAGAAAACCGACTCACCAGAATTCCCCGTCTTCTTGCTGGATTCTCTGCACACGCCGCTGCTCTTCAGCGCTCACCATATTCCACTCAATTCTAAACACACACATTACACAAATAAATACACTCAAATACGCACTTGGCCAAAAGTTTTCTTGTCAAAACAAAGAAATATCATGGACTTCAATATAAAGCAAATTAGAATGACTACAGGCTAGCCTAAAACCTAAAAGAAGACTTTTTTAATAATAATAATAAACACTGTTTACTTCATTAATGAATTATTGAGAGGTTTTGTCATATTTAGCTCAATTCTAAGGATAGTTCTGTCAAAGTCAAAAGTGACAGTAAAGACATTTATAATGTTAAAAAAAGATTTCTATTTCAAAAAATGCAGTTCTTTTGAACTTTCTACTCATCAAAGAATCCTGAAAAATTAAACGCATCATGGTTTCCACAAAAAATATTCGGCAGCACAACTGTTTTCAACATTGATAATAATCAGAAATGTGTCTCGAGCAGCAAATCAGCATATTAGAATGATTTCTGAAGGATCATGTGACACTGAAGACTGGAGAAATGATGCTGAAAATGCAGCTTTGCATCACAGAAATGAATTACATTAATTATATATTATAATAAAAACCATTTACTTTAAACTGATTGTTATATTACTGTTTTACTGTATTTTTGTAAGTGTTTCGTACCCTTTTTTGTCACTCCAAGGCCCCTCCCACTCAGCTTTACCCCACGGGTTCCTGATCCGCACCAGCTCAACTGAACCGACCGTAGTCTTGATCTGAAACACACATAAAGCAAGCTCAGTCTGAAGAGCAGTGATGTCTCTTCCAGCTGTTTGAGGTGTAGTCTGACCTCGTGGCCTTTAGAGGGCGCTGCGCGCACACAAAAACATTTCAGCTACTGCTTACATCTATACTACATACTGCTAAATATTGTGTATATAATACATAGACCTACCTTAAATGCTTGACAAAGTTTGTACACAAAATAATGATCTTTAAAATAGCATCATATGACCCCTTTAAGTCACTTTGTTAAAAATATTTTGAAATTTTGCTAAATTCAAGCAACTTTTGGGAGCGTGATGAATGATATTCAACATATGGCTTTTAAAAGTCAATTATTAATACTCAGTAATATTGTCAGTTTAACTGCACTGACAGTATGGAGTGAGAAAAAAATTTGAACTAAATTGAGTTGAATAATGACAGTATCATCTTCTGTGGAGCTGCTTTACAGCTCAAACTGAATTTGCTTCAGATTTGATGAACTTCACAAAATGAACATTGAATATATTTTTATGTTTATTACAGTAAAACCTCTTTGAAACAATCTGCATTGTATAAAGTGCTATATAATAAATACTTGTGAAATGTCTTTTTTTATGGAATATTTTATTTTTGGAACATTTTAGTTGGACGTTCATCTAATGTTTTTAAATACTTTCTCAAAACTAACATTCCCATAATGTTTGCAAAATTATAAAATGGACTGTTCCCTTAACATTCAAAAAAATGTTCCCTTATCCAAAAAAAAAAAAAAAAAAAAGTTTTAGAACTTTGGCTAACGTTCTGCAAGATTCTCTCAAAGTTATCAACAAACATTCTTAGCATTAATAAAACATTAATTTGTGATTATAATGTTATTTAAAGCTTACAAAAACATTTCTTATAAAAAGTTCTACTAACTTTATTTTCACCCAAAATATAATGTTACTGGAACATTTATTTTTAATATTCTAAGAACATTAAAAAGTCCAGCTTTCTGGTTGTGATTAGAATGTTATTGAAATGTTACCAAAAAAAAAAACGTTCATCTAGTACAAATAACATCATGAGGACATTCAGAGAATGTTGTTCTAAGAACAAGAGTACATATATCAAATAATAATTTTTATAAAATTAGTTTTGTCCTAACATTTTTTAAAAACTGTTAGCTGGATACTTGTTTCAGAAAGTTCAGATAACATTCAAAAGTAACTTTTCCATAATGTTTGCAAAATGATCAAATGGAATGTTCCTCTAACTTTCACATAAGCAAGAAAAAATGTTTCAGAGAACATTCAGAAATAATGTTTTCATAACTTAAAGGGAACGTTAGCAAAACGTTCTCAGAACATTTTTTTTTTGTCAGCTGGGAGGATCTTTTATCATATAGTATGATTAGGGATGCACTATTTCTTATCTTGAATACTATTTCAGACAGAAGTATGTGAATTGGGACAGCAATACTATACATACAGCTTTCTCTCAAAAATACTAGCAGTGTGCCATTCTGTTTTTATTTAAGCTGATGGCACCCTCTGGTGGAACTCTGAGTGTTAAAGACACTAATGAAACATAACCCAAGAGCTGGTTTGACAGACAATGAAAGAGAGAGAGAGAGAGAGAGAGAGAGAGAGAGAGAGAAACACCCAAGGTAACATTTCCCCCTCACCGTCTCCAAACCTGTCACAGAATAGGCATGTCTGAACATAATCCCAAACTCATTGCTCTTCTCAACGGAACCCTGCAGGAAGACAAAGAGACAAGACAAGGCAATAGATTACCTTCACAAAACAACATCTGTCAAAAGAAAATACTTTCCTGGAACTCAAGAAAGATCCTTTTACGTAGAAGAACACAAACAAAGAGGGAAGAACACACGTACACATGCAAGACCCTCACATCAATAATGCTCACAACATTCTAATTTATAACATTATGGAACGTCATATTCTGGTGGTTATAGATCTGGGCTGCTAAATAAAAGGTTGCAGATTCGAACCTGCAAGTTTTGATCAGTGAGCTGTAACTAATGTGCTCTCGAGCAGGAAGCTGAACTTACTAAACCTGTCATTGAATATGGCGACGTCACAGACACAAATTCCAGCAGAGAGGATAGATAAAGGATCTATTCTGTTCTTTTATTGTTCACTCATATTTTTGTGCACTACTTTTCAAATGTTTGGGGTCAGTAAGTTTTTTTTTTTTTTTAAAGAAATTAATACTTTTATCCAGCAAGGGTGCATTAAATGTATCAAAAGTGACAGTGAAGACATTTATAATGTTACAAAAGATTTCTATTTCAAATAAATGCTGTTCTTTTGAACTTTCTATTCATCAAAGAATCCAGAAAAAAATAGATATCACAGTTTCCAGAAAAAATGCATTGATAATAATCAAAAATGCTTCTTGAGCAGCAAAGCAGCATATTAGAATGATTTCTGAAGATCATGTGACACTGAAGACTGGAGTAATGATGCTGAAAATTCAGCTTTGCATCACAGGAATAAATTACAATTGAAAATATTTTCAAATAGAAAAGTTCTTTTAAATTGTAAAAATATTTCACACTATTACTGTTTTTACTGTATTTTTGATCGAATAAATGCAGCCTTTATGAGCAGGAGATACTTTTTTCAGAAATATTCAAAAATCTTACCGACCCCAAACTTCTGAATGAACTGACAAACAGCGTGGAAGAGATTTTACATGATTAAAAAAACTGCAATTTCAGTCTGTTTCACATACAAAGCACTGCTTCAGAAGACTTCAAATACTACATGTATAATACTTTATTGGAGCTTACATTTCTACCGAATTTAGAGCTTAACAGCCCCAGTCCCCATTCACTTTCATTATATGAAAAAGAGCAGCATGAACATTCTACTAAACATCTGCTTTTGTGTTCCACGGAAGTCCATGAAGGTGAATAAATGATGAGAGAATTGTAATTTTGGGGTAAACTATCCCTTTAAATAAGCCATGTAAAGAGAGTGTACCCTTGAGTTAGCACAGTTGATCAGAGCTCCTTTCTGCAGCAGTGGGCGCAGGAAAGAGCCCAGTGTTCGATGGTCAGATGGCATCATGAATTCTTCTGTAACCCCACCTGTCATGTCTGCCATCGCCTCATGAGGGAAACCCATGTTCAGAGCGTTATAACCACCCTTCAGCCTGAGAAAGAGATGGAAAAGACAATCTGAACAACAGAAAATAAGCAAAAGCACTTTATGTGCATGCAGACCCTCAGGTCATCCAAGATGTAGATGAGTTTGTTTCTTCATCAGATTTGGAGAAATGTAGCATGACATCACTTGTTCACCAGTGGATGCTCTGCAGTGAATGGGTGCTGTCAGAATGAGAGTCCAAACAGCTGATAAAAACATCACAATAATCCACAAGTAATCCGCACCACTCCAGTCCATCAGTTAACATCTGGAGAAGCTAAAAGCTGCGTGTGTGTAATAAACTTTAAACCATTGCTTCTGGCCAAAATAATCCATAATAACACTTCCTCCAGTGAAAAAGTCCATCCCTTGTTGTAGTCTCTCACATCAAAAGCCACTGATTCACTGTTTTGGCTTGTAAACGGTGCTTGATCTGTGCAGATTTCTCTCCTGATTCAGATGAGGCGACTTTTTCACTGGAGGAAGCATTATGGAGGATTATGGACTAGCTGGAAGAGACGTTTAAAGTTAAAATGTCTTAATGATGTATTTGTTTCTTACAAACACGCAGCTTTTGTCTTCTCAAGACATTAACTGATAGACTGGAGTGTGGATTATTGTGATGTTTTTATCAGCTGTTTGGACTCTCATTCTGACGGCACCCATTCACTGCAGAGCATCCATTGGTGAGCAAGTGATGTAATGCTACATTTTTTGTCCAAATCTGATGAAGAAACAAACACATCTACATCTTGGATGGTGTACATTTTCAGTGAATTTTCATTTTTGGGTGAACCATTCTTTTAAAATGTATCTAATGTAATGATACTGAGGCATTTTTAAGCATTCAAATATTCCACTAACTTGGCATAAGCTTTCTCCAGTAGAGCGCTCCAGAATTCGTCTTTGTTTGAGGAGCGCAGATAGATCAGCTGACCGTTACGCGTCGGCAAGCGGTCATCAACTCGCACCTCAATCCACTCACCATACTGCCAAAACTACAGACAGAGAGACACCATTAAAACCATCACAACCGCTTCATTCTGTACGGTAACACACGGTACTAACCCGAAAATTGAAGCAGCCGTTGTAGCCCTGCTGAAAACCCTGGCCTGAGGGAACGACATGATGCAGAAGACAAGGGTTGAGAGAGAGAGACGCCACCGCAGACAAGAACCAGCAGTCACCTGAGAGAGAGAGAGAATTAAAGCATGTTACACCTGTTAAAACACGTTTTAGGTCTAATTTGGTTATAAGAGATGATTCTAATGGTATGTGGTGAAATAAGTGTACTCTGCTACACTGGCTCTTATTTGGTTTTACTTCAGGGCTTTCAACATTTAATATTAAATGGAGACCCAACACAAAACAAAAGTAAACACCAGGACATCATGCAACCTGCCCAATTGTGCATTTGTCTAATTTGATGAGCTTTTACCAGATCAATTTGCACCAAAATACTATAGAGTTTGATTGGATGCATGACCTTTGACCTTAAAAACAAAAGAGATACGGGAAGTGTCGCACTGTATTATTTGCATTTAGCTTTGTGTGACGCACCAGATGAGAACCACTGCTTTGCACCAAACACCAAAGCTATTTGATGCCAGTACATACTGCTTTATGAAGCGCAAACAGTGTGTTATATGAGAACCTGCAAAAACCTGCAGCACCTGTATTATTCTCAGTGTGAACGTTATTGTTTAAATGGTTCAGCATTAAATTCTCACTCAGTTCTCCCTGGCAGATGTCCATACGTGTGGCTCCATCCGCAATAAACTGAGGAAACGGACAGATCTCCTGGAAAAGAGTGGAGAAAATACAAAAGGTCATTTTAGCATAAAAGACTTCTTTCAAAAATATGAAAGAACTGAATTATTCTAAACTCTTGTATATGCACTAGTGTAAAGACATTAAATATTTGAAACCCATGCAATTATTTAAGGACCTATTATGTATTATTTACCCTAAAGTAACTATTACCACTGTTCCTTTGATCAAGAGACTTAGCTCCAGGGCGAGTGATTGTAAAGTGTCTGCTAAATGACTGAATCCTATATAAATCTTACAACAATAAGAGACTCAGCAAAACAAATGCTGATGAAGATTGCATTATAAAGTATTTGGACACTTAAGTCACAGTTAAACTGCCAAAATGTCATTGCATTAGAGCTGTCTTTAACCATTATAAGCTATCAGTAGATTTTCTTACTTTTTGACCACAATAATATCAGCATCTGCACCAAATTGCATATTTTGCTCGGTTTAGGCCTCTGCATAAAATTCAGGTGTGTTCCCTCCATATTCTCACTACTGTTTATAAGCCATGTCTCAAATATCACAGTCAACAACAAAAAAACACTTAAAAATGTCTAAAGGTTCCATAAATTGTTCCATTTAAAAAAAAAACAAAGATTTTCGGACTATCGCATATATCAGTTGTTAAAATAAATGACACTATTTAACAGTTTAACTATGACTTACGTGCCCAAATATTATTTTATTTCTTAGTGCATAACTTTATAATCAGTGCTGGGTAGATCACTTACAAATTTTAGTCCGTTACTGATTCCAAACTGCATGACAAATATTATAGTTAGTTATGTAATCCATTACATTACACATTTCAGGTATAATAATCAGACTACTTTTTGATTACTTTCGCCATAACTTATTTATCACATTGATTTAAATAGGATAATCTTGTACGATATTGATATACAAATACAAAGAGAAAGAAAATATATTCCATTCATTGTTATTAACAACATCAGGGGCATTAAACATTACCTCAAAGTTTCCCAAGCTGGGGTTCGTGAACGGGGGTTGTGAGTTTATTGAAAAGCTAATAATTAATTGTGTACATATGTAATCATCACTAAAAAAGTAACTGTAGTCTGATTAGGAGTTGGCAATATAATCTAATTACAAGTACTTCATTTTTGGAACCTGATTACTAATCCAGATTTCATGTCGCCTAATAAATTACTCCCCAGCACGGTTTATAATACAAAGCATTGTATGCAAATACAGTAGATACAATATAATACTGGTCACAGCTGGTATCAAAGAAAAGTTCAGGATGTTTTTTAGCATACACTAGTATCATGTTTGTAGATTGTATGTAATCATGTGGCTCTCTGGAGATGTGTGTTGTTGTCACTTTGGCTCACCTTTGGTCGTTTCCAAACCACGTCGGTCTGAATCGGCATGTTCTGCACCGGGAACCTGGCGTCCGTGTAAAGCCCGTCCTGCAGAGGAAGCCCGGAGGTGGGAGACCACAGGAGCGTCGGGCTGCCCAGACTATCCCAGGGGTTCGAATCGGACGAGTCTGTGCGCGACTGTTTCTTCGTTTCGGACATACTGGAGTGCGTCAAAAACTCAGCCTCGGGGCTCGACTTTTATGCGTCTGAATCTGTCTATGTGTTTAAGAACGAGTGTTTTTGAATGCACAAATACACCATTCAAGTGATCCCTGATGCCAACAATGTCAACTAATCGTCGGTCTGTGGTAAAGTGGGCGCAAAGTAAAGCAGGTCTTCCTCAACGTGCCTTTAACCAGCTCCTCCCTCCTCCACCTGCGCCCTCACAAACACTGTCAGGAAAACATCTCTCCTCATAAACGACAACCTTTACCAAAGTGGAACATGTACGCTACTATAAGTTCATCTTGCAAAGAAGACCTTTGCGTTGACGTTTTAAAACAAAGGCAAACAACACCGAAGAACAAAAGCACTTCTAGAGAACACACACATTTATGAGATGCGGAAGATGCCAAGCCAACCTCAGAACGTTCTGCTAACGTTCTCGTTAAGTTAATAAAACGTTATTTCTCAATGTTCAAAACGTGTTTTTTTTTTTTTTTTTTAGTTTAAAAAATGTTTATATTAGTTATGTGAAAGTCCGAGAAAACATTAAGGGAACATTCCATTTTATAATTTTGCAAACATTATGGGAATGTTAGGCTACTTTTGAATGTTCTCTGAACCTTCTAGAATTAATAAGCATTTGAAAACGCCAGACAAATGTGCGACTAACATCAGAATAACGTTCCATGAATGGTGTATATAATGTTTTTGTGCTGTTTTAAGAACATTATTAACCCCTTGGCGTTCCTGTAAAATTGCCTAAATGCCTAAAAAAGTCATACCCAAGTAAACTGCATGCTGTTTTTGAACCATTTGGAGTATATGCATGGTTTTGGTCTCTTTTGAAAGGGGACACTCTGAGGATTCTTCTGTTTAATCACTGTAAGTCTTACTGGTATTGAGTAATAGAACTTTGAACACACTGAAAAAGGAAAAAACTTTTTTTTTTTTTTTTTAAGCAGATGCCTACAGATGACTATACCTGGGAGCTATTAGCTGGAAAACACACGTTTAGCTTTTTTTCTTTTTCAGTTGTTTTTTGTCACAAAATTAACCCTCAAAAACACGCAGTGCAACACTAACAGGTCAAAGACTGCATATCTTTGAATGAACGTTCTATTAATGTTACTGGAAGAATGTTTGTTTATAACTTTAAGGAACCTTGCCAGAACGTTAGCCAAAGTTCTGAGAATGTTCTCTGTCATTTAAAGTCATTAAAGTTTCTAATTTCAGCCACCATTAATGCAGGTGTGGCAAAAAGTTCACTTTGACCCCACATACAGCCCATCCTTCAGCAAACACACTGCTCTGTATAAGGACTGATATTCAAAAGGTCAGCTCTGTATTGTAGTCTATTGTGACTGATGCAAAGAACTTGATCTGCCAGTAGACCAGAATAGAGCTGAAGGATGAATCCCACAAAGCCTGCCTCGGGGCTTGACTTATCGCGCATGACTTTTATCCTTCTCAGTCTGTCAGTGTGTTTATTTGAATGCACAAATACACCATTCCAGTGATCCCTGATGTCAAAAACATCAATTATTCGTGGGTCCGTGGTAAAGTAGGTGTAAAGTAAAGCAGGTCTTCCATACCTTTAAACGGCTCCTGTTTTTGAAAGAAGTCTCTTCTGCTCACCAAGACTGCATTTATATTTTCAAAAATACAGAAAAGTTTGGAATATTGTGAAATATTTTTACGATTTAGAATTAGTGTTTTCTATGTGAATGTTTTGTTAAAATGTCATTTATTTCTGTGATCAAAGCTGAATTTTCAGCATCATTACTCCAGTCTTCAGTCACATGATCCTTCAGAAATCATTCTAATATGCTGAATTGCTGCTCAAGAAACATTTATGATTATTGTCAATGTTGAAAACAGTTTAGCCTTTTAAAGGGGTCATATGATGCGATTTAAATTTTTCCTTTCTCTTTGGAGTGTTACAAGCTCTTGCTGCATAAAGAAGATCTGTAAAGTTGCAAAGACTAAAGTCTCAAATCCAAAGAGATATTCTTTATAAAAGTTAAGAGTCAGCCACACCTACCTAAAACGGCTCGTTCCAACACGCCCTCACATGTCTACGTCACTATGTGGGAAGATTTGCATAACGCTGCCCAAATGTTCACGCAAAGAAAGAAGGCATAACTTTTATTCTCACTGTAATATTGTTGTTGCCGCTGCCGCCATGTTGTTGAGACACTGTGTGTTTCGTTGTGAAAGCGAAACTACTTTGTTTGGCCTTCCAAAAGAGAACGATATCCGCTTCGTCATGCCTGGAGCTGATCCGTGCTGGTCGCTGAGGAAATACATCAACTTCGCGCTGTGGATCGCCGGATCGGCTTTCACCATGGACGAAGCGGAGTCCAGCCCGGGGTCGTCACATGTGGTTGCCACAAGCCTGCTGGCCACTCCTTTGTCAAATCCGCCGGCCGCGCCGTTCTCAATGCTGCCCGCCGGCCTTTCCTCACGCTAGCCCCCGGCCTCCGCTCACTCAAGGCCGCGGTGTGTGACGCTGTTTCGTTGTGAAAGTGAAACTACTTTGTTTGGTCTTCCAAAAGAGGACACGACTACAAATCAGTGGT
>NW_015554117.1:1456339-1461863 GCF_001515605.1 Sinocyclocheilus anshuiensis | reverse complement strand
ACCTTAAACCGCATAAACATATTTCATTACACCAAATACACAAAATAATGTTCTTTATAGAAACATCACATGACACCTTTAATTATTATTATTATTATTTTTTGAAAACCGTGATTTTTTCAGGCTTGATGAATAGAAGCATTAATTTCTTTAAAAAATTCTACTGACCCTGAACAGTGGTTTGTGTATTGTATTAGGGAAATGGATAGTACAGAGCCTTTATGCTACAAAAACCAGTTTTATTTTGTGCAAAATATATCATTTCTTGTTTAAGTTCTTTTGATTATGGAATGACCAGAACATATAATGGTGATTAAAATTGATTTAGCTTTTTTTTTTTTTTTTGTCAGATGAATTTAGATTAAATTTTTGATGCAATAAGTTTCAAAAACACAGACTATGCTGTGGTTTAATTAAAAGAGAAAAACTGTTGTCATCAGGTAACATTTAGACCTACCTTTATTTATTTTGTAGACGTTTTTCTCCAAAACAACTTGCAAATGAGGAAGAAAAAGCAATTCACCCTTAGGCAACAGTAACATGAGAAGAGCTGCAATACAGAAGTATGAGTCACAGTCAAACACCAGAGTCGGGTTTGGTGCAGATTTAATTAGATTGCTCAGTGCGGGAAGGTTTTTTGATTGTATGGATTTATGTATTGCTGTCTTTGTTTTGTAAGACTTGTATGATGTATCGTCATTCTAGTTGTTGTTCAATGGTGGTCATTGTTCATTTCTGAGAGATCAGACAAGAAAGTATCATTATATTAAGTGTGATAATGGCATCTGGAATGATATAAAAAAGCATGAGTAAAATCCAGACATACACAGTGCTGACAAATTAGTTATCTAATGTTACCAAACAAATATTAACATTAATGTCTGTGCTGTGAAGTCGTTTTTTTCCCTTTTCTCTCTTTGTTGAATTCTATACAGTGTATTTAAAAAAGTGACGTGACATGTGGCCAAGTATGGTGACCCATACTCGGAATCAGTGCTCTGCATTGATCCCATCCTAAGTGCACACACACAGCAGTGAACACACACACACCGTGAACACACACCCGGAGCAGTGGGCAGCCATTTATGCTGCGGCGCCCGGGGAGCAGTTGGGGGTTCGGTGCCTTGCTCAAGGGCACCTCAGTCGTGGTATTGAAGGTGGAGAGAGCGCTGTACATTCACCCCTCCCCCCTACAATCCCTGCCGGTACGAGACTCGAACCCGCAACCTTTGGGTTACGAGTCCAACTCGCTAACCATTAGGCCACGACTTCCCCTGGTCTTAATGGTCTTATAGGAATACATTTGTTTATATTTACCATATTTTCTATGCTTTAATTGTTCTACGCGTGTGCATCATGGATGTGCAACAGTTTAGAAAAGTGCCTGGAAGATCAGTATGCTAAACAGGAATCTGAGTATACATTCCTGCGTCTCCTGGACTGATATCATCACGTCAAATATAAACAGAAGCATGTTCTCACACACACTGCTAGCTGTTTTGCAAATAAACCATTCCAGTGAATGCAGTGACCTTCCGTGAGATGAGCGGGACCTGCTGATCAGAGGATGTTATGTGTTAAATATGCAAATTACACTGTGATGTCACATGTTTATGGACAGATATATGCAGTGAAGATCAAATAAGATATTTTAAACAACACAGCACTGTTGTCCTTCTCTTTTGAGGGCTATAGCCGTACAGCCTTATCTTTGACAGAGATCTGCTGTTGTCTCTGATCACTAAACAATGAGACAACAAAAGACACTTGGGAGACTTATGACATATTGTGACTTGGTGAGACTTAATGACTTTGAGGGTCTTAATAATGTCATCTTATCCTTTAGTGACTGTTGATGCATAACTTTTAGTGCAAATTCCCATCTGTCCTGTGTAGAAGGAAATAAATGGTACATTTTCTGGAGAAAATGTGAGTGGTGCTTGTAAATGCAAATCCCACAATGCTGGAATCGGTTCAGGTGATGGTCATGCATGCAGTTGTGGGCAACATCTTGCACATGTTGAAGTCTGGCAAGTCAAACCCCGTGTTCAATAGATGAATTGGAATAGATTAGAGTTTTCAACTCATGGAACACTGATTTAGCATAAAACACATTAAATACCCTTGAAGTTCATAGTCTTTTCCATAAATATTGCAGGGCCTGGGACCTTTAAAAAATGAGGCTTTTCCCACAAATATTCAGTGAAATTAGGAGCTTTGCCTTTAGATGAGGTGCTTCTTATTTTCTATTCATTTTATATGATAAAAAATAATAAGTGGATCCTGTTGCAAAACACACACACACACACACACACACACACACACACACACACACACACACCACATCCAGTCACTCACATAGCAAGCAAAGTAAAAAGCCTTTATTCTAAGACAGGGCTATAAATGAAAAATACACCAACGCATATCAGCCCAAGCAGGCCTTCCTCAGGGTGTAAGACAATAGAGAGTAAGAAGTAGCTACTGTAAATAGATTCACCTGCGACTATACATTTTCAGGATCTAACCACTATATGTCTCTTGAGAGTTCAATGAGTTCTCAAACGATCCAAAAAAAAATTATAATAATTTCACATACAACCCAAGAATAGTAAAGTGAAAAATCCAATATACTCACAAACAATTCAAAAATATACAGAAGTATATTTTTATAAACCTATATACGGATAAATATATCACAACTGAGCAAAAAAAACAACAAAAAAAACAATTTGGTCTTTGTTTATATTATATGATGTTTGTATTTTTTTGCAACACTATTACCATAATTTGGGACATGCAAAAATACAGTTTATGTGATTTTGTTCTGAGAATAAACATTAAACATCAGGATTAAAAAGACTGAAATTGAAATGAATAAGGGACATGTTAGCTTAATTTGATGTTAGATAATAGTTTATCTAACATATCAGCATCTCAAAACAAGAAGAAACATTGTTTCTCTGGTGCTTCATGATAATGTGTGTACAATGTGTACTATATTTTTGGGAAATACCTAATATTTTAACACATACATAATTTGACAAAACGAATAATTTAAATATTTTAGAATAAAATAGTAGGCCTATTACAAATTATAATAGAATAATTGTAAAATACCAACTTTGTTTTTTGTTTTTTTCTTCACATCTCAAGCTTCAGCTTCTCTAGCACCGTTGTCTCCTTGGAACGACAATTAAATATAATATTGACTTGAAGAAACACAATATTACAGTATTTACGGTAGTTTGACCGCTACAGACTAGAGTATTTAGCGTATTTTTTCTTTATATCGACACTTATTTAATTTTAATTTAATTTATTTAATTTTAATTTAATTTAATTTAATTTAATTTAATTTAATTTAATTTGATAGGCAATCGAGTTGCTTTTATTTTGAAATATATGGATTGGTATTGGGGTACTATGACGAAGGTTTCTCCAAATATTCATATTTCAAGCCTTCGCCTTTGAAAGGCAAGAACTTATCGTCCGCCTTTAAAAATTAATATTCATGATCAAGGACTTCGCTATTGGAAGGTTGACGAGGAACCTTAGCGCGGCCTACTTAATATTCATAAGCTCTGCCTTTACCGTAGTAGGGAAGAGCTGAGCTATCACATGATTATAAACACATGATCACATGACAGATAATCAGTTGCGCTTCAAAATGGCTTTAGGGTGTAATAGGTTTCAGAAAGACTCTGCGGTACTTGCAATAGTTTTGGCGTGTGTTTTATGCGCGCCGTGTGCTTCTCGCTACAGGAGGCCGCACAGATATGAAGCTCAGCTGGAGTCTGCAGCAGCAGCAGCGGAGGAGGAGCAGTGGTTCATCCAGAGACTCGATCACTTCAACGGGGCCGAGACTCGAGTCTGGAAACAGGTACTTCACTGCTGCTGGAAAGGGAATAAGCGTGCATCATGGCATTTAAATAATAAATAAATAAAATAAACCTCAACTGAATAAAATGAAATGTTAAAAAAAACAACAACAACTTACATTTATTTTATTCCAACATTTCTCTTTATTGAAGGATTTCAGGAAAAGTTCACTCCTAATGTGTTTGTTTTAGGATTGATATATTGTCAAAAACGGAGAATAAAATTCCAGTTGTTTAATTTTATTGTTGGACAAGCCAGACTTGCAATTTACTTCACAAAGGAGAAATAGAAAGGAGAACAGACATGGTGTTGAATATAAGTATTTATAATATTTTACAATAACTAATATTGTTTTTTAATTTACTATAATATTTTTATTTACAATATTTTAGTATGTATAATACAAGTATTTACTAATGAATGATATGGAGTCTTTTAAATTCATCTGTACTGTAATTGAAGGAGAACACATTTTTGGTATGTTATTAATTTGAAGCTGTTTGTACATGTGATTCAGTGATTTTGTTTTAAATAAAATTTCTTTCTAAAATCTCTATCTCTAACTAAAACCTGTTGAAATAAGATAAACGTGAACTGAATAAAATAAAATGTAAAAAAACGTATTTTTTTATTTTATTTCAGCTGCCAACGCTTCTCAATTGTATTTAATTTATCTTGATGTACTAAAATAACAACAACTGAAAAAAAGGAATGAAAACTATATAGATATATTGACATATTTATTTAAAATAGAGCTAAGAAAAATTACAAAAGCACACTACAAAATTACTAAAACGTAACTAAAATTAAAAATAAAAAACCCAGAAAATATAAAGATTATTCAAAATATGAATAAAAACTAAAAACACACAACAAAATTACTAAAACACACTTAACTAAAATTAAAAAAAAATATATATATATAAAACAAATTCAAAATATTAATAAAAATTATTATAGTAGCTTATCTCAATGCATTCTATATGATTTTGAAAGATGTCTATTATGCTCACTTATGCACCAATTTATTTGATCAACAATAAATGAAAAACAGTAATATTGTGATAATATTACAGTTTAAAACTGTTTTTTTTTTTTGTTAATTTGTTAACACTTCATATGTTTTCAAATGTAATTCATGTGATGGCAAAGCTACATTTTCCTCACACACACACACACACACACACACACGTATAGTGGTATCACCATGGTACAAATCCAAAGAATGCGTGCATATATATATATTTTTCACAGTCCATATGACACTAAAGGTTCAACAACCGGTTTCTTCTTCAGAGATATTTCGTGAATGACACCTTCTATAGACCCGGTGGTCCGGTCTTCCTGATGATCGGGGGTGAAGGTCCGGCAAACCCCGCCTGGATGCAGTACGGAACCTGGCTGCTTTACGCACAGAAACTGGGCGCCTTGTGCTTGTTACTGGAGCACCGATTCTACGGGAAGAGTCACCCGACAGAGTGAGTGAAAGAAAGAAAGAAAGAAAGAAAGAAAGAAAGAAAGAAAGAGTGAGCTTAACAAGGCCATTCAGGTTTATGAACACTAGATGGTGCTACAAGCCAGTAACTACACATCTGTTCTTTACACACGAGACTGTCTGTCTGTCTGTCTGTCTGTCTATCTATCT
>NW_015554117.1:1455939-1456096 GCF_001515605.1 Sinocyclocheilus anshuiensis | reverse complement strand
GTATCTGTCTGTCTATCTATCTATCTATCTATCTGTCTGTCTGTATCTGTCTATCTGTCTGTCTGTATCTGTCTATCTATCTGTCTGTATCTATCTATATCTGTCTGTCTGTCTGTCTGTCTATCTATCTGTCTGTCTATCTGTCTGTCTGTCTATC
>NW_015554117.1:1453783-1455487 GCF_001515605.1 Sinocyclocheilus anshuiensis | reverse complement strand
TCTATCTATCTATCTATCTATCTATCTGTCTGTCTGTCTGTATCTGTCCGTCTGTCCGTCTGTCCGTCCGTCCGTCTGTCTGTATCTGTCTATCTATCTGTCTGTCTGTATCTATCTGTCTGTCTATCTGTCTATCTATCTATCTATCTGTCTGTCTATCTGTCTGTCTGTCTGTCTGTATCTGTCTGTCTGTCTATCTGTCTGTCTGTCTGTCTATCTATCTATCTGTCTGTCTGTCTATCTGTCTGTCTATCTGTCTATCTGTCTGTCTATCTGTCTGTCTATCTGTCTGTCTGTCTATCTGTCTATCTATCTATCTATCTATCTATCTGTCTTATCTGTCTATCTGTCTATGGTTCTGTCATTGATTATTGGTTGTTCTGCTTTGTTTCAGGGACCTGAGCACTGAGAATCTGCGTTTCCTCAGCAGTCGTCAGGCATTGGCTGATCTCGCTCACTTCCGCACGGTTACCGCAGAGACGCGAGGCCTGACCAATAGCAAGTGGGTTGCGTTTGGGGGCTCCTACCCAGGATCCCTTGCTGCCTGGTTCCGTCTGAAGTACCCGCACCTGGTGCACGCCTCCGTAGCGACCAGCGCACCAGTTCACGCCACAGTCAACTTCCCAGGTGCATCATGAGGCTAAAGCAGTGAATTACTTTAACATGAAATCATAATTGACTCGATTTACTTTCTGAATACATGCTTCTGCATGATTCACTTTTTTCTTTGCATTAAATGCAAAATTAAGCTTGTTTTATATCTTGCTCCATTTTCTGAATCTTTTTTCCTTTTTGACTTTCCAACCATCCGTCATCTAAAGATGCTTTTCAGCATTCAATCAATTCTTGGATAAAATTGAGAAAACAACTTCTAAATTCCCTCTTTACAATTTAGGTACTTGTTGAATGTTCTGTTTTTGCTCAGAAATACATCGAATTCTGCAATTAAAGTGGATCACAGACACTGTCAGTTTTTGTTATCTTGACTTTTCTACTGTTTTAGGATTTTAACCATGAAAAATAACTGTAACATGCTGCCTTTATTTATAAAATGGCAGAAATATTAAATTATTTACACTACTGTTCAATAAGATTTTTTAATGTTTCTGAAAGAAGCTTCTTCTGCTCACCAAGGCTGCATTATTTGATAAAAAATACAGTAAAAACAGTAATATTGTGAAATATTATTACAATTTCAAATAACTGTTTTCTATTGTAATATATTGTAAAATGTAATTTATTCCTGTGATCAAATCTGAATTTTCAGCATCATTACTCCAGTCTTCAGTGTCACATGATCTTCAGAAATCATTCTAATATGCTGATTTGCTGCTCAAGAAACATTTCTGATTATTATCAATGTTGAAAACAGTTGTGCTGCTTCATATGTTTGTGGAAACCATGATGCATTTTATTTTTCAGGATTCTTTGATGAATAGAAAGCTCAAAAGAGCAGCATTTATTTGAGTTAGGAGTCTTTTATAACATTTTATATAAATGTCTTTACCGTCAATTTTGATCAATTTAATGTGTCTTTGATAAATAAAAGTATTCGTTTATTAAAAAAATCTTACTGACCCAAGACTTTTGAATGGTAGTGTAAATATTACAAAAATATAAAGTAGTATAAATGTAGTTTTTACTTGTCTCTGTCGCACCTAATTTCTTGTTTCCAGTCTGCTTTTCTTGTCTTGTTTGCTCTTT
>NW_015554117.1:1450479-1453336 GCF_001515605.1 Sinocyclocheilus anshuiensis | reverse complement strand
CCTCTGTTCCTCAACCCCCCCGTCTCTTTCCTCCATGTTTCTGAACAGCTGGATGTCACCATGACATCCGAACCACTTTAAAGCAGGACCTCTCCCTGACCTACAGCTACACACACACACACACACACACACACACACACACACGAATCACCAGTCATCATGACTGAGGTCTGCCGAGGGTGTTTATTATGTCTGTTGGGTCATATTTAAAACAACGCCCCCATACAGACATTAAAATGAAAAATAAATCAAGGGTTAATTATGGCGATGAGCAACTGTCTCTGCAGTGGAGACACGAGATACATGTGTTTTGCCTGTTAGAAGAATCCCAGAGCTCTCCGTCTGTGTGGTTAGATGACGTGAATGACTCCATGTCTGTCGGTGCAGACGTCAAACTCCGTGACTGTGGTCTGTCCTGCAGTGAGCATCGCTCCTCAGGATAGTGATGTCGCACTGACCACTTTCACAGCATTTCATTGTGAACAGCTCTTAGATCACTGCAGCGCTAGAACAATAGCTTCTCACATTGTGTCCTCTCATCTCATCGCATTGTTTGTCCAGTCTGTTGCCTGAAACGATGCTGGATCTTCTCGGTTTGCGCTGGTCATTTCTGTGAGACATGCATGATTATGTTGACCGCTGTTTCTGCTCTCATCCAGTCATCTGAGGCTTTGATAATAAGGCGTTTGGTTTGCAACATTACTTTTAGACCATGTCTAAAAACACTAAACTTCAGCCTAAAACATGTGCCATGAATGGTTCCTTAAAGGAATAGTTCACCCAAAAGTGAAAATTCGCTGAAAATGTCCTCACCTACAGGCCATCCAAAATGTAGATGAGTTTGTTTCTTTATCGGAACAGATTTGGAGAAATGTAGCATTGCATCACTTGCTCACCAGTGGATCCTCTGCAAGTGAATGGGTGCCGTCAGAATGAGAGTCCAAACAGCTGATAAAAACATCACAATAATCCACACCACTCCAGTCCATCAATTAACATCCGGTGAAGAGAAAATATGCTTGTTTGTAATAAACAAATCCATAATTTAGACCGTTGCTTCTGGCTAAAATACGAGTCCATAATCCATAATAACGCTTTCTACAGTGACAAAGTCGTCTAAATCAGGAGAGAGCCAAAACAGCTCTAAACAAATATGTGGGTCGATTTTAATGTGAGAGACAACAGGAGATGGACTTTATCACAGGATAAAGTGTTATTATGGCTTATGGACTTGTATTTAGGCCCAAAGTGACTGTTTAAAGTTAAAAACATCTTGATGGAATTATTTCTTACAAACACGCAGCTTTTGACTTCTCAAGACATTAACTGATGGACTGGAGTGGTGTGGATTACTTGTGATGTTTTTATCAGCTGTTTGGACTCTAATTCTGACGGCACCCATTCACTGCAGAGCATCCATTGGTGAGAAAGTGATGCAATGCTACATTACTCCAAATCTGATGAAGAAACAAACTCATCTACATCTTGGATGGCCTGAGGGTGAGGACATTTAATGCATTTAGGAGCAAGTGAACTAGATATAAATGAGATCTCAATCCTGTTATCTGCTCCTTCTCTCCTTTTTTTCAGAACAATAAATGAGTCCAGATGAAACAACATAATCATGCTCTTTGATGAGTGTTTTTGTTTCTCTTTTGTAAGTTGCTTTGGATAAAAGTGTCTGCTAAATGCAGAAGTGTAATTTTGTTGTGTAATGTAATTTTCTTCTGTGGTTGCAGAATATTTAGAGGTTGTGTGGCGATCGCTGGCGGCGGAAAACCCAGAGTGCCCTCTAGTGGTGAAGAAAGCATCGGACACGCTGGTAGAACGACTCAATGACCCGAAAACTTATGACAACATCACAAAAGACTTCAGGTAACTCATGCACAAACAGTAAAACATTTCTAATGTTACAAAAGATTTCTAATAAATAAATGCTGTTCTTCTGAACTTTCTATTAATCAAAGAATCCTGAAAAATAAAATGCATCACGGTTTTCCACAAAAATATGAAGCAGAAAAACTGTTTTTAACATTGATAATAATCAGAAATGTTTCTTAAGCAGCAAATCACTGAAGACACTAAAGACTGGAGTAATTAAAATTCAGCTTTGATCAAAGAAATCAATTATATTTTACAATATATTCAATTAGAAAACAGTTATTTTAAATTGTAATAATATTCACACTGTTACTATTTTACTGTATTTTGATCAAAAAATGTAGTGAGCACAAGAGACTTCTTTCAAAAACATAAAACAAATCTGACAGACCCCAAACTTTTGAACAGAAGTGAATAGTGTGCGAACTTAATTGCATTTGTTTTTAGATTTATGTCACTTAATAAAGTAAATAAAATATTTTTTGAACCAGACTTGAACCATCCGGATTTGATGGGAAATGCTCTTATGATATTATTGTGTAATATTTATTTTTCCCAACATGTCCTTGATTACATCAGAAAGAGAAAAGTAGTCATTTTTGAGGAGGAGAAAGTTATTCTTTATTCACATTAGTCACAAAGTTAGATTTTAATGTAATTTTTAGTTTATAAGGGCAATAAATAGGGTGAATTTTTTAATTAATGTTGACTTAAAATCACTTTTGCAAGGATGCATTTATTTAAAGTACTTGAGCTGGGGATTGTATAGGTTTGTAATGGCATAGGAACATGAGACAATGCATAATACATGTGTTTTTAGAAGGACTGAAAAGGCCTTTCTGTTGCAGTTGTAGCCGCTGGACTGTGACTATCCTGGTTTCAGTGTCCTTCTTAGTTCCGTTCGACTTGGGGTGTGTGTGCGTGTGTGTGTGTGTGTGTGTGTGTGTGTGTGTGTGTGTGTGTGTGTGTGTGTGTG
>NW_015554117.1:1449102-1449400 GCF_001515605.1 Sinocyclocheilus anshuiensis | reverse complement strand
TCTAAAACATCCTTCATCTTTCTCTTCCTTCAGGCCCGCAGAGTTTCTGCTGTGATGCCTCTGGCTGTGTTAGTAATGGAGTACAAGTGAACTGCATACTATTCCATAAATGAAATCTGAATTTTTATAGTGCAGATTCTGTTTTAAGAGCAAGGAGGGGGAGGGATGTTTTTAATTATAATTAAGCATGTTTCCCCCCAAAATTGTAATTTTCATCGTTCTAAGATAAAAACCCCCAAAAAAAACAGAGTTATTAGAAACATAACAATTATTTAAATTTATTTATCCCTCTCTCGCT
>NW_015554117.1:1438828-1449031 GCF_001515605.1 Sinocyclocheilus anshuiensis | reverse complement strand
TATATATATATATATATATATATATATATACATATATATATAATTAGAAAGAAATCTGTCACTTTTGAACAATTGAATGGGTCTTTGCTGAATGAAAGTATACATTTTTTTTCAAAAGAAAACTTTACTGACCCTACACCTACACTGAAGGGTAGTGTATAATCAAAATATAAATATATTTATATTATTTAAGATATCATGGTAGAATTTGTTTGACTACAATTAAAAATTACATTTTGCATCTGGATACATTATGATAATGAGAATTTTGGGGGAAAATGTCAATAGTTGTCATGAAATGTTAATGTCACAATGCAAAAACGATTCACGGTCCTAAAATAAGTGTCATTTTCTTTATTTTTGGGTTGAAATGTGAGCTGAACGTGTTTTCCTGTAATTCACCCACACAATGACCTAATGCTTTCCCAAATATACAAACTGTTCCCTGTTCTGCTCACTCTTGCGGGATGCCAGATTTGATGATGTCATCAAGAGTGTGGGCGGAGTCTTGTGGTCGAGTGTTTAAAGTGGACAAGAGTGTGTGTTCCTCCGTAAATTATTTGGCGTCCAAATGACGCATTTGTGTTTGAATAGTCAGCATAAGCCATGAAATAATTTCTTTGTCTCTCAGGTTGTGCTCTAAGCTCCAGATCCAGTCCAAGATGGATTCTGCGTATCTTTTGGAGTCCTTGGCTGGGAATTTCATGGATGTAGTGCAATACAATGAGGACAACCGGGCGTTTGAGGTGTGTGAGGTCATTGTGTGTGTGTTAGAGATGCACGTTTTGACCACAAGCATGAACATGACATGATCAGAATGAAATGGTTGCAGTTCATGAAGTCTGTGATACTCGGGTCAAAATTAAAGTCAAAGAGTCAGCAAAGCTCAAGTCAAAAAGCAGATCAGTAATTTGTTGAGTGTGTGTGTGTGTGAGACAGATAAGAGCCTGTATATTGTCAGGACCTCTCGAGTCAGATTACCAATAAACCGCTGCGCTTCAGAAGAGCAGGAGCTTTTAGAGCTGCAGGATTGAGTTACAGAGAGTGAATGAGAGGAAGAAAGAGGGGAAAACACTTCTGGAGACAATAGACATTTATAGTGGGACATTTTTGGAATGTTGGAACAATCTATGAAAATAAATCTTGAAGGAATAGTTCACCCAAAAAAATGCTAATTTGAAATCAGAACAGATTTGGAGAAATGTAGCACTGCATCAGTGTCTCAGCAATGGATGCTCTGCAGTGAATGGGTGCCGTCAGAATGAGAGTCCAAACAGCTGATAAAAACATCACAATAATCCACAAGTAATCCACTGGAGTGGTGTGGATTATTGTGATGTGTTTTTAGATACATCTCTGATGGCCTGAGGGTGAGTAATTTTTCAGCAAAATTTAATTTTTAGGTGAACTATTGCTTTAAAGCAGATGTGATTTGTGAACACAAGCCAGGGAGCTCACACACACACACAGATTCCCTGGCGTGATCCAAGCAGTGATTGAGTATGTAAGTGGAATTTGGATTAAGAGGTGTGTCTCTGTAATCAGAGTCCAATCTCGGAATGTTCTTGGAATTTTGGTTCTGGTTCTGATAGATTACGGCTCACATCCTGATTACGAGAGGCTCCCAGACTTTTGTTCTGAGATGCCTTTTCTGAATGTGTAGTTTTTTTTGGGATAAAATTCTGACAAAACTGTTTCAAGAAGTCGGGCAACATCTTTTGTTCATGGACATCTTGTGAGATAAAAAATATTTTGATTTAATTTTATTTAATTACTTTAATTTAATAAAATTTTTGAAAATGAATTTTTAAATGGTTTTATTAAAGTGTAACAATACGAAAACAAACCTCAACAGCAAAACAAAAAACAATGAAACACACACGCACGCACACAAAAACATTCCATCGTAAACAAAAAAGATATTAACAAAATTAACAGAAAAAAAAAAATATATATATATATATATCCTGATTTATAGCTAAGAAAATGTGTGTTTTTCAGGGTGTTGTGGGCACTAACATCACCATAAAGGTGTTGTGCAGTGTGATGCTGGACTCTTCATTAGGTGAGCCGTACGATCGATACGCCGCTGTGGCTCGACTGATGCAGAGCACATTCTCTCAGGCCTGCATAAACACCCAGTACAAGAGCTACATCCAGGACATGAGCAACACAAGCTGGAGCGGCCCTGAGGCCGGAGGAGGTGCGTGCACGTGTGTGTGTGTGACTGCATGCATGTTGCTTTGTGTGTGTTTATGTCACACTAATGAGTGTGTTTACATCAGGGAGGCAAGGGAGGCAGTGCCTCCTCAAAATACTGGATGAGAAAAAAATTCTTTGTACAAAAATAAAACTACGCCAATATTACAAAATATAACATTAAAAAGTAAATCACTCGTTTTTCTAAAGAAACACTGTCCAACAGCGACACCAGCAGGTAAAGTAACAGCGGGAGTCTCTCACGTCTCTCTCGCCTCCCCTGAGCCCAATGAGTTTTAACAGAACCCCTAAAGCGAGCGGTGAGTTTGGTGGGGGGTAATTGAGAATGAATGGGGGAAAATCACGTGAGAGGAGGCAATGCCTCCATTGCGATATGATTGGATCTGACTGGTTATGTTCGGCTGTGATTGGCCAATGTGAATAAATCTAGATTTAACTGCAAAGAGCATGACCCAAAGTTATATTCGTATCCAAAATGAGGCGATGTGAACATTACGGAGCGCTAAACGTGCTCATGCAGTGCATGTTTCATTCATACTCGAAGCCTGAGGGAAAGTCCAAAACGGCCTCATAGAAGGAATAACTTATGACGTGCCAGGAAAGCCCTAATATGGACAAAGGCATCCGGCTATCTCTGTAGCTGAGCTGAATGAAAAGCAGAACATTTTGACTGATGAAACGTGAAGACAATAAATACATGATTGTGACAATAAATGGTTTATATGTGTTTTTCCTAGTCATCTCCAGCTTATCTCCAAGTAAGAGATAAGAAAAAAAAAACGAATAAAATAAAATAAATCTCTGTGTCTGTGATCAATATTTACAGAGCTTTGATGACTGATGATCCAAAAAATTCTATTAAACTATTAAAAAGAATAGCCGAACATAAGTTCACAAATAAAATGTATTGTTTAAATTGTTACTGCCTTCAGTTATTATTTTTGGAATAAATGTAAAATGCTTAAAAACACTAATGCTGAGTTCACACTGCACGATTTTAGCCTGATTTTTCACTCGCTGACAGGTTTTGTGAAATCGCCGACAAATGCCCAAAATCGGAGGCAAATCAGTGCTCGTTCACGCGAGTGACAATCACGCAGTGTGAATTATCAAAGACGCGATCTGAGGGAATCGTCGACACCCGTGAAATATTTGGCATGCTAAATATCCGGAGCTGTCAGCGATTCACAATTCACACGCTGTGTGAAATGAGTTCTGACTGAAAAACACATCGGCGATAACCTACAGCCAATGAGAGAGCATGATTCAGGGCAGCGGGAAGTTCGGGGAGGAGTTATATGAAACGTAGTTTGCGGACCAGTGTTGCCAAATCCGGGATTGCTGCCGGTTGTTTTTCGTGTCAGCAGGTTGAAGCGACCCCAATAACGTGATATTTAGGCCCTGGAATGTGAATTGTACCAGGAGAACCCCGCCAAAAAAAATGGTATTTTACGCCCCGAACGCGATTTTTTACTGGGGGACCCCTCGAAAGCAATTGGGCTATTTTCAGGCTAGTTTTGAGTAGTAATTGGGCGGGTTTTGTAGCGAAAACCTGGCAACCCTGCACCAGACAGAGCTGTCGGCGATTCTTCCTATTGTAAAGTCATGCAGTGTGTAACCTCCTGGCTCGTTCTATCGTTCAGTGTGAACACAGCAGCAACTGAATGCTACCCCAGATAGTCGTTCAGTGTGAAACCAACAGTGATGCGACGTCTTTGAAAATCGTGCAGTGTGAACTCGGCATAACTTGATGAGATTCATACTTGGCTTTAATAAACAGAATATCGATTACATTGTTAAAGTGAAAATATAAAATTGATTTGTTTTTTTAATTTTTTTATTTTTCTGATAGTGTAAGTAATGTTTATTTAACCAAGAAAATGTGACTGGGACATGAATTTACTTTTGATTAAAAAAGAGAACAGTTTTGAGGACTTTCCCTCCTGATTTCAGAACCGCACCGCACACCGCTGGTTAACATGTGTATGTGATGTTCCTCACTTGTTTTCCAGCTTGCTGCTTTCTATTACAGGCAGTGCAGTCTGGGCCTCTCACTTGTCCTTTCCTATGTTTTCATGTGTTTTTCCTCTCTGTTTTTCTGAATGAGATCCTGTATTTTTAATATGATTTCAACAGGTGAATCTCATGAAAACATGTCTAGGAAATTAGATTTAGCATAAAGAAAATGACGCCTAATTAATGGATTTATTTTGTTTATTTGTTTTGGATTTGGTACTATTGCAATGCAAAGAAGGGTTTTCAAGTTTTTATCAATTTAATTTGGCACTTTTTATTTATAACAGTCTTGAATTCAAAATCAGTTTTATTTGTAATATGTTTATGAACGTACAAATGAATGTTTTCTTTTTTGATGTCCAAAATATTGTATATAGCATAAATGAAGCCTAATGAGTTTTAGTTTTATTGTATTTAGTTATTGTTTTATATTTTATTTTCATTTTAATTTATTTAGACAATTGGTTTTATTTTATGTATTAATTCATATTTATTTTATTTAGTTATCGTTTTATTTAATTTAATTTTGTAATTTAATTTATTTTTGAGAAGCACTATCTTATTTTATTTATTTGTTTTGTATTTATTTAGATTTTTATTTATTTTTTTTAATTTTATTTATTGATTTGTATTCTATTTAGTTATTGTTTTGTTTTATTTTTATTACATTTTTATTTTTTGGGATGCAATATCTTATCTTATTTGTTCCATATTTATTTAGTATTTGTTTATATTACATTGTATTTTAATTGTATTTATTTAGAAATATGGTTTTATTTATTGATTTTGTACTTAATTAGTAATTGTTTTGTTTTATTTATTTATTTTATTTTTGCTTTGTACTTTGTATTTTATTTTATTCCTTTTTTTTTTTAATGAAATATCACCCTGACATGAGAGACTTCGCAAGATTTACCCTACATCTTCTGATTCATCAAATATGCCATTATTCCATTGTGAAGCTGAATTTAGTTTGTGTGTTTAGGGCGGCAGTGGGTGTATCAGACCTGCACTGAATTTGGTTTTTATCAGAGCACCGATTCACCGAACCAGCCCTTCAGTGGATTTCCCTTACAGTGAGTGTGTGTTTTAGAGTCATTTTGTGTCTGTCGTCCTGAGGTTGGTTTGTTTGCAGTTACATTAAGGGTTTAGGGTGAACTTTCTTCTATCTTGCTCTCTCTTTCTTCAGCTATCACCTGCAGCAGTGCGCTGACATATATAATCTCAGCACCTCGTTGGACGATGCTATTCAGCAGACCAATGAAGAATACGGAGGATATGACATCAGAAGCACTCGCATCGTCTTCCCCAATGGTTCCATTGACCCCTGGCACGCCCTTGGAGTGACCCAGGACATCACAAGCGACCTTCTGGCTGTCTTTATCAAAGGTCCGTGCTGTCGTCTTTATTTTCATTTATCCGTTTTCTGTTGAATCTCATTGGCTCTGCTCTCGCTCAGGTACGGCTCACTGCGCTAACATGTACCCGGCCCGAGCGGAAGACCTTCCTCAGCTGAGTTTAGCACGGGACCACATCTTCATCATGCTCCAGAAGTGGCTGGCCGAGTGATTGACAGCAGCAGCAGCCAATCAGGAGCACAGACGTGTGTAATGGCCAATCACGATGTTTAATGATACCATGGCAATGCAAAGAAGGAATTTTCTTGCTTTAGAAATCCATTTTGGTGGTTTTTATAACAATCTTGAATTCAAAATCAGTTTTGTATGTAATATGTTTATGAAAGTATGTATTTTTTTCTTGATGTAAATCACTTGTGTATATTTTGCAGCAGAGGTTTCTCAATAAAATAAATTTTGTAATGTTAAAAACCTTTATGATTGATTTCATGTTGTGTTTAGGTGTGTGTTTGAATTGTGTTTTTGTTGGAAAATTAAAAAAATTAAAAAGGTAGTAGCGACTTGCAACTTTTTATTAACAATTCTGACTTTTCTTCTCCAAATTCTGAGTTTATATCTTGCAAATCTAATATTTTTTTTCTTCTCTGAATTGTGGGATATAAACTTGCAATTCTTATTTTTTTCTCACAATTGTTTTTTTTTTCACCACAGAATAAAAAAAAAAAAAAAAAAGTAAATAAAAAAACTTTTTTTATCTAACAATTCTACGTTTACATCTCGCAAATTCTGACTTTTTGCAACTATGAGTTTATATCTCGCAATTCTGACTTCTCAGAATTGTTTATATCTTGCAATACTGAGTTTATATCACAATTCTGAATTTATATCTTGCAATTGTAACTTATTTTCTCAGAACTGCTGAAAAAAAACCTCAGAATTGTGACTTATTTTCTTGCAATTTTGAGTCTACATCTCACAATTCTGTTGTTTTGTTCCCACCACAAAATAAAAAAAATAAAGGGAATTGCAACATTTTATTTAACTATTCTGACTTATTTTCTTGCAATTAAATTCTGAGTTTATATTTTGCATTTCCAAAATTTATATCTTACTATTCTGTGTCTATAATCTTGTAATTCTAACTTTATTCTCAGAATTGTGAGAAAATTGAAAGATAAAAAGTCTCAATTAGTTTCCACCACGGTGTATATATATATATATATATATAAACTTCCATAGTTCTCTTTTGGTTTATGAGAGAAAGCAGAGTTGAATAGCCTGTAGCCGGTGTGATATGGAAGACCTGCATACTGTAATGTCAAACACTGATTACAATTGTTTTTTTTTCACCACAGAAAAAAAAAAAAAAAAAAAAAGTTGAATAAAAAAACTTTTTTTATCTAACAATTCTACGTTTACATCTCGCAAATTCTGACTTTTTGCAACTATGAGTTTATATCTCGCAATTCTGACTTCTCAGAATTGTTTATATCTTGCAATACTGAGTTTATATCACAATTCTGAATTTATATCTTGCAATTGTAACTTATTTTCTCAGAACTGCTGAAAAAAAACCTCAGAATTGTGACTTATTTTCTTGCAATTTTGAGTCTACATCTCACAATTCTGTTGTTTTGTTCCCACCACAAAATAAAAAAAATAAAGGGAATTGCAACATTTTATTTAACTATTCTGACTTATTTTCTTGCAATTAAATTCTGAGTTTATATTTTGCATTTCCAAAATTTATATCTTACTATTCTGTGTCTATAATCTTGTAATTCTAACTTTATTCTCAGAATTGTGAGAAAATTGAAAGATAAAAAGTCTCAATTAGTTTCCACCACGGTGTATATATATATATATATATATAAACTTCCATAGTTCTCTTTTGGTTTATGAGAGAAAGCAGAGTTGAATAGCCTGTAGCCGGTGTGATATGGAAGACCTGCATACTGTAATGTCAAACACTGATTTAGCAATAGATGTGTTTTGTTTGTATAATGCAAGACCAGGATGTAGGTTTAAAACTAAACAGCAGTGTTTTATAGAAAAGCAACTATGCACACCTTACAAAAACATACTGTGAAGGTGCCATGGTATACTGAATGATTGCCATATTCCAATGTTATGGTACTCCAATGCACTGTATTTTGTATTGTATATGATATTACAAAGATAACATGTCAAATACCCTCTCCTTTACTACGGTATTCAGGTGGCACCCAAGAATGCTATCAAGTGTCACTGTGGTACGTGTGCAGAACATTGCATTATTACCACGGTACTTTTTGTTAGTCGCGTCTTCAGATTCCAGTTGCACAACAGTTGTGTCCTAATGCCCATGTTTTTGTTTTGTGAAAGCATATAATTAGCCGCCGCAATAATCATCCTATTCGTCCGCCTGTGTGTCATTTCTTGTTTACATACATGAGAGTTTAATCAATGCAACGTTTCGCTGAAGGGTGTTTTTTTGCCCCTTCCCCGAATTCTACTACAGCGAAGGTTTGGCTCATGAATATTAATTAGGTAAAGGAACGTTCGGCCAAGTGGTTGGACGGCAACCAAATGACGTCAGCGATACTTAATATTTAAAACGTCTTTAGCGGAGGAGTAATTCATATTTATGAGAAGGCGGAGGCCGGCGCCCGGGACAGAGAGAAATAAACGGAGGCGCGGCAGAACACGGACGCTCGCGGAAGACGCGCTCTCCACCTGCGTAGCTGAAGAGTTAGAGGTGCTTGTCCAGGTCAGTGGAGCATATTGCATCTTATTTTTCACCTCATAGGCTGTCCAGGTTGTTTTGTACTTAAATCAGGCATTTGTCACAGCTCTTTAAATTCCTAGGTGTTTGTTGTCTGGGTTTTTGTTTTTGTAGATCTAAGGTACTAACGTTACTAACATATGAGGGATGTGGAGGATGACTTGTTTTTGAGTCGCTGACTTTCAGTTCCAGACCCCCGCCCCTATTTGTGGTTGGACTCCGTTTTAAAGCCTATAATTAAACACAGTTGCAGAAGCTGCAGTAAAAAGTTTACCGCGATCATCGGAAAACAACGCTTTACTCATGCACTTTACAGAAAACACTGTTTAACTGTCATAAGACTAACATTAGATCAGTTAAACTGTCATTAGACCAGATCAGATAGGTTAAACTAGCCTATCATAAGACCAGCATCAAAATAGGCCAGTTGCATAAACTTAAGCTCAATGTTAAGACTGTATAAGAACTAGTCTGACCAACTAGCACCGACCAAGAGTCGTATTTTTCGGATTTAAATTAGACCAATGTCATCTTATCTTATGTAAAACGATGACTAAGTTGTAAGACTAGTCCAAGCATTTTATGCAACTGGCCACAGATCAGGTTAGACCACATTAGATGTTTAATTGTTCTAGGATTTTCATCAGACCGCATCAGATCTATTTTGCCATCCTAGACTAATATTAGATGAGAAAAGATCTGGAGCCAGTTGCATAAACATAGCCACTGTGTTAAGACCAGTGAGTAACTATAGTTACGGAATTACGGAATTTAATTACAAAATAAATGTAACTATAATCTGTTATATTATGTTCATACATTCATAACTATTAAACTAAATCTTATGATTTTAGATCTGTATTTAACCACGAAGTAAAAAGAGGTGCTAAAGTCTGATTTTGTGGTGGCTGTGCTTTAAAATTAAATTATTATCTTAATTCAAGTGAAGCAGGATTCTGAAAGTCTGATGTTATCAGTGTTTGAGCACTAACCCATGTGTTTGAGGTTAACCCATGCCTGCTTTAAATGTTTCAAAATGATTAACAGTAGAAAACATTCGATTAAAAATTTAGAAAAGTAATCAAATGTAATCAGTTACATTACTTTAATAAATTATTAGAAATAGTTACACTACTTATTACATTTTAAATATGGTAACTTGTAATCTGTAACCTGTTACATTTCCAAAGTAACCTTCCCAACACTGGTTAAGACTGCTTCTTAAAGGGGTCATATGATGCGATTTCAAGTTTTCCTTTCTCTTTGGAGTGTTACAAGCTGATTGTGCATAGATAAGATCCCTGAAGTTGCAAAGACTAAAGTCTCAAAACCAAAAAGATATTCTTTATCAAAGTTAAGACTCTGCCACACCCCCCTAAAACGGCTTGTTCTAACACGCCCCCACATATCTACCTCCCTATGTGGAAATATTTGCATAATGTGCCCAAATGTGCACGCAAAGAAAGAAGGCGTGGTTTCAGTAACCGCAGTTAGTGTTGAAGCAGCCATGTCAGGGAGACGCTGTGTGTTTCTAGGCGAAAGCAAAAGCACTTTATTTGGCCTTCCGAAAGTAGATGCATTTAGGAATCTTTAAGATTACTTAAAACAGAACAGCAATGCATTTTATGGACGACCGTTTCGTGAACCTAGGAGAGGAGGTAATTCTGACTTTGCTATCACAATCTGGTGATTCTGAATCAGCTACTGTTTTGTTACTAGTTTAAGTATTTGCTATTGACTGTTCAAATGCGGAGTTTTGCACATCGTGTGTGTGTGCGCGAGCGAGCGAGAGAGAGAGAGTGAGCGCGAGAGAGAGCGAGAGAGAGAGAGCGCGAGAGAGAGAGC
>NW_015554117.1:1434689-1438328 GCF_001515605.1 Sinocyclocheilus anshuiensis | reverse complement strand
GACTTTGTAGAAAACGAAGCGTTTGAGAGAGGCGGGGCATAGAGGACCTACAATAATGTAGAGTATTTGAAAAATAATGTGTTTTTTGAACATTAAAGCATGTCAACATATTCTGTTACAACAAATACACAAAATAATGATCTTTAAAAAAGCATCATATGACCCCTTTAAACAGGAGCCGGTTGCATGAACTGCTTAGTCATCTATTTTTTTCTTAACCTTGTAAAGTCCCATAAAAAGGTAGGTCTAATTTGAATCCAAAAAGTAAGACTGATTACCACTTGTTAACTGCTAGTTGGTCAAACTAGTTCTTAACTGTCTAATAGTGAATGTTCTCAGAACTTTGGCGATAGTTATATTAACTCATAGTTATATTAACGTTAATAGAGTGTTTGTTCAAAGTGTTTTTGGTCTTTAATAATGTTCTCAAAACATTAGCAGAAAAACATTATTTATACGTCGTTCATGGAACCTTTTTTCTGAAACATTCTGGACATTCGACTAACGTTTCTTTAAAATGTTGTTTAAACTTGTTTAGAGATCATTCAAAAGTAACGTTCACATAATGTTTGAAAATGGAATTTTTGCATAACCAAACAAACTAACGAACAAAACGTTTTTAAAACATCTAAAAAAACTGGGTGTTCTGAATGGTCAGAGAACATTCAGAAATAATGTTTTCTTTTCATAACTTAATGAGAACATTAGCAAATCGTTCTTAAAACATATGTTTGTAACTGTTTTAAAACAAACCTCAGACTAAATCAGTTCTGTTTTGAAGGTTTATGAAGGATTGTGTGTTTAATATGTTTTATCGCACTGTAAATGGTCATAATATTTGTCAGGATTGATAATTATGCTAAACACTTATAGCTGTGAAATGCACTAATGAATGATTTATCACAACAGCCTGTTGACACAATATATCAGTAGAGTGATATGAATTTTTAACTATTTTAAGCAGTCACATTTTCTGTTTGTTTCTTAAGTACACCATTAAATAATCAGCAGAGATATTTTCTGCAGATGACTGTCCTGATCGTTTACACGTTTACCTAGCTCTCTAAATGAGGACATTGCATAGACTTCTACTGTTTAAACAAGTCAGAATTGTGATATAAGTTGCAATTGCCAAAAAAAAAAAAAAGTTAGAAATGTGAGAGAAAAGGTTGAAATTCCCTTTTAATTTTTATTTCATGGTGGAACCAAAACAACAACATTATGATCTCAGAATTCTGAGAAAAAACTCAGAACTGCAAGATGAAAAACTGAATTGCTAAAAAATTCAGAATTCTAAATTCAAATCAGGCTTTTTCTCAGAATTGCGAGAATTATCTTGATTGACAATTGTGAGATTAAAAGGTCGCAATTATCTTTTTTTTATTTTATTATTATTATTACGTGGTGGAAATGGGCTCCATAATAGCCTAACCCTTATTTTTTATTTATTTGTTTATTATTATTATTATTTATTTATTTATTTGCATTTTTACGATTAAATAAAATGATCTTTATTTAACTTTAGCTTTATACTGTTTTTTTTTTTTGTCTTGTCATAGGAGTATCTCCCCAAAAGAAGGTTTTGGGAGATTTGCTCAGGTTTTTGTATTTCTGGGTACAAATTTGTCCCCAAAATATGGTTAAGTAGGTTCACACGTGCGCACACACACACACACACACTCACTATCCTTAATCAAATAAATTCCTGAGCCACTGGGCTGTGTGACGGGAAACAGAATAGCTCAGGAGTGTGTGAGTGTGTGTGCACAGATCCAAGAGACCCAAGGATTGTGGAAATGTGTGTTGCTTGGAGCCGTTCTTTACTCAAGAAACGCCAAAAAAAAAGAGTGTCCCAGAAAATCATTGTGCTTTGGAGAATACCGATTAGATCCAGATCTATCTATCTATCTATCTGTCTATCTATCTATCTATCTATCTATCTGTCTATCTATCTATCTATCTATCTGTCTATCTGTCTGGACACTTTTTTTTTATAAAAGTCATTTCAGAGATGCAGAAAGGTATTTGATTGTCGTTTATTCGATTTTGATGAAAAATAATAAAGAAAAATGTTTTTCTTTGGAATAACATGCTCTGAGGAATCGTCAACAATAAGACCAGAAACATTTATTGGGAAAATAAACATGCCATTTTTTATATAATTTTGACTTCAGTTCTATTTTTCAAGCAGGGTAGGAACTTTTCTTTTTAATCCTTAAGCAATGAAATGTATGAAGATAATGGAGTTTTTTGAGCATTTATCGTCTCTCTGTTCTTCAGGTGAGCTGCCTGTGTGTCCCTCAACATGTTTGTGGCATTACACGTGTGCGTGTTGGTGGCGGTTTGTTCTTTGAGTGTTTCCACCTCTCAGTCCTCGTCTTACGGAGAGCGAGGCTCTGATCTCGGCCTGCAGGTGTTTTTGCGTGTGGTCCAGGACAAACCGCAGGAGAATGTGGTCATGTCGCCTCACGGCGTGGCCTCCATCCTGGGCATGCTGCTCCCAGGGGCCCACGGGGACACTCGCCACCAGCTTCTCACGGGCCTCAAATACAAGAAGACAGGTGTGTGTTTGCACTGGTTTCATTTGCTTTCCTTAAGCATTATAATTTAGTGTGGAATTCAGATGTGAACGATACCTCAAACCAAATAGCATGTTGAGGATCGTTGGTGGCAAATGACTAAATCTGGAATCTCAAAAAATAGGAATCTCAACCCTGTAAATGACATCTAGAAACTAATTTTGTGTGTTGATTCTGCTCTCAGGTCCATATAAGATGCTGCGGAAGTTGCATAAGGCCCTGACGACCAAATCCAATGCTGATATTGTGACGATCGCCAATGCGCTGTTCCCCAATGAGGGCTTCATCATGAAAGAAGACTTCCTGACAGCCAGCAGGGAGAACTTCATGTGCGAGAGTCAAACCATTGACTACAGCGACCCAGAGAAGGCTGCAGAAACCATCAATGAATGGGTGAAGAACAGCACCAAAGGTACACCTCGCTTTAACCTCTGACCCCTGCATCTGATACCCATACCTCTAGCCTGGATTAATTAAAAAGGATTTTTACAATACAATATATCTCGAAATTTCATATTTATCACTGAATAAGCTCTTAGCCCTTAGAGCGTTTATTTTTTATGTTAAATATATGTTGTATATAAATATATATATAAATATATAAATTTATATTAATAAAATAATAATGTAATAGGCACTTTCCATGAATAGTCCACAAACTGGGTTCCCATTATTATTTTTAGGCATTAGAAGCACAAATCTTTTCCAAATGTTTATAAGAAAAAAATAACAATTTCTTTAATTTATAGGGAGTAGAAGTTTATCAGTATCTAAAAACAACATTTGTTTCCAATATACAAAGTTATTGGGTTTTGTTAGTTTTTATTTGTTTATTTATTTATGAATGAATTATTTACTCTAATTATTAATCTTAAAAATATTATATATATATATATATACTGTATATAAGTTCTATAAGAAAAATTATACAAAAAAGAAACATTAACAATTTTCTTTAAAGGGGTCATATGATGCTTTTTAAAAGATCATTATTTTGTGTATTTGGTGTAACAGAATATGTTGACATGCTTTAATGTTCAAAAAACACATTATTTTTCAA
>NW_015554117.1:1434175-1434672 GCF_001515605.1 Sinocyclocheilus anshuiensis | reverse complement strand
GAGACAGAGTGAAACACGGACAAATGCGTTTCATTCATTCGTTCATAACCACTCATACCCCACTCCACCAACCCTCTCTCAAGATTCTCTCAAGAAACATTTCTTATTATTATCAGTGTTGTGCTGCTTAAAGGGGTCATATGATGCTATTTTAAAGATAATTATTTTGTGTATTTGGTGTAACAGAATATGTTGACATACTTTAATGTTCAGAAAACACATTTTTTTTCAAATACTGTACATTATTGTAGGTCCTCTATGCCCCGCCTCTCTCAAACACATCGTTTTCAACAAAGCCCCCTCCTTTGAGAAGCGCGGTCTGCTCTGATTGGCCAGCTGACCCAATGCATTGTGATTGGCCGAACACTGCAAGCACGCGTCGGAAATGTAACGCCTCTTACCATAATCACGAGCTTCAGCTTTCAAAGTAAATATCAAGATATCAGTTAATAATGTCGTTAGTTTTACCATCAGTTCAAGCCCGAAAGTGCAAAAGA
>NW_015554117.1:1400872-1434160 GCF_001515605.1 Sinocyclocheilus anshuiensis | reverse complement strand
TTTTTTTTTTTTAGAAATAGCCTTTGTGCACAGCCAGCCTTGTACTCTTCTAGGTTCAAAAAACTGTCGTCCATAAAATGCGTTGAACAAATTCGAACATCTGGGTTGTGCTGTTCTGTTGTAAATAAATCTTAACCAATGATTCCTAATTGCATCTACTTCCGGAAGGCCAAATAAAGTGCTTTTGCTTTCATACTGAATCACACAGCGTCTCCCTGACATGGCTGCTTCAACACTACTGCTGTTCCTGAAACCACGCCTTCTTTCTTTGCGTGCACATTTGGGCGGCATTATGCTAATATTTCCACATAGTGACGTAGACATGTGGGGCGTGTTAGAACGAGGCGTTTTAGGTAGGCGTGGTTGACTCTTAACCTTTATAAAGAATATCTCTTTGGATTTGAGACTTTAGTCTTTGCAACTTTACAGATCTTCTTTATGCACCAAGAGCTTGTAACACTCCAAAGAGAAAGGAAACATTGAAATCGCATCATATGACCCCTTTAATTTATTGGAAATGTCAATAACTGAAAACCAACAATCTTTCTTTTTCTTTAAAAAAAAAAAACACAAATCAGGGGTTAAGGTTTATTTACATGTCCCAAAAATTGCACATCTCATACAAAATAAACACAAAATGGAAAACATCTGATATAATATTTCGTTTGATCTCTTGATGTTGTCCTTTCAATGATAATTTGTTGAAAAAGAAGAAAAATCCCTTTTTAGGCCCTATTTAGCACTCTATATTTGTGTGAATTGGCAATTAATTATAATATTAATATTATATAAATATATGTAATATTTATTCTGCCCTGTTTTTTCTCTATCAGGCCAAATTCCCAGTCTTGTCAAGGCAGATATGTTTGACCCGGCTATGACTCGGTTGGTGGCTGTAAATTCCATTTACTTCAAAGGCCTTTGGAAGTCCCGTTTCCAAGCCCAGAACACCAAACCCAGAAGCTTTACTGCAGGAGACGGGAAGACATACAAAGTTCCCATGATGTCCCAACTCTCAGTCTTTAACATAGGTGAGATGGTGCGATTTTCTCCCAGGTGGCATCAGATATTACACTCACACACATTCAGAACGGTTGAGTAATAAAAGATTTTCCCGCCACATGATTCATGCCATTGTCTGGCTATGTGTAGAACTGTTTTCCAGAGACGGCAATGCAATAAAAACGTGGCTACTTTTTAAATCGCTGCGAACGCTGGAGTATTTTAACTTTACAGTTCCTCATAACGCAGGAGATGGGAATGAAATGGTGTACACTGTGAATTAATTGAATTCTAATGCAAACGCCAAGAGTGTCTGGCCATCGTCAGAAGGATTTAATCCATGAAAACACCAATAAACGTTTGCTGTTTTACTAGTTTTGATATAAGCACTTTATGAGCAAAGTATTTTATAGACCGTACGAGAGGACTGTATTTATAAAGTTCACAGGGTGACTGGGATATGATCACATGGGTTTGCTATTAGTTATTCAGGAACATTCATATATGCACATATTCTGAAATGTAGGTGCATACAACTAATATTTAATAGTTCAGTGTGCCGTTTCACTCTTGACTAGCAGCATGCATCTATTTATTTGTTTTCATTCTCTCTTCAGGTCAAGCAAGCACTCCCGAAGGTTTGAAGTATACAGTGATCGAGCTGCCGTATTATGGCAACAGTATGAGCATGTTCATTGCGTTGCCGTCAGAAGAGGCCACGCCCCTGTCAGCCGTCTTGCCGCACATCTCCACAGCGACCGTCCAAAGCTGGACTAAACTGCTGGTCCAGAGGAGGATGCGTCTGCTGATGCCAAAGTGAGATTCCTGTCCTTAGCGTTATCCTTTAATATTCACTTGGCCTTTTTTCCCTCTAAAGAAGTCAGCATCTTTTGTATGATGCAGTGTTATTTTAGAATGAATATATAGAATTTATAAATTATTATATAGGATTTATTAATATTTAGTCAATATTAATATTGACTAATACTAATTGACTGATATTAATATGACCATATTTTTAATTGAATATTAAGTAAATTATGTCCAAATTGAAAGTCGTAATGATGTTGAATTGATGAGATGCTAAGTCGTATTAAGATAAAAATTATGACATTTTTGTCATAAATATGACTTTTTATCTAATTTTCGATAAAATTGATTTTTATCTTATAATTACGAATTATTGAATCATTTTGACTTTTTGTCATAGTGATTTTTGTATCTCATAATTATGATTCCGTATTACTCAGTATGTCACAAATGTGACTTTTTGTCTTATAATTATGATTTAGTATGTCATAATTATATTTTATCTATCTCATAATTATGAATTATTATTTAATCATTTTGACTTTTTATGTCATTATGGCTTTTGCATCTCATAATTATGACAGTATGTCATAAATGTGATTTTTTTTAAATCTCATAATTATTACTTTTCTGACTTATATCATCATTTGGATTTTTTATTTCATAATGACTTTTATATCTCATAGTTATTACTTAGTATCTCATAATTTTGACTTTTTTTTATATAATTATGAGATAATCTTATAATTATAACTCAGTATGCCATATGTTGAATTGATGAGATGCTAAGTCATAATAAGATAAAAAATTATCAAATTCTTTTCATAAATATGACTTTTTATCAAATTTTTGATAAAATTTATTTTTATCTCATAATTACGAATTATTTAATCATTTTGACTTTTTGTCATAGTGATTTTTGTATCTCATAATTATGACTCCGTATTACTCAGTATGTCATAAATGTGACTTTTTGTCTTATAATTATGATTTAGTATGTCATAATTATATTTTATCTATCTCATAATTATGAATGATTATTTAATCATTTTGACTTTTTATGTCATAATGGCATTTGTATCTCATAATTATGACTCGGTATGTCATACATGTTTTCATTTTTGTCATAAATATGACTTTTTATCAAATTTTCAATAAAATGTATTTTTATCTCATAATTATGAATTATTTAATCATTTTGACTTTTTGTCAGTGATTTTTGTATCTCATAATTATGACTCCGTATTACTCTGTATGTCATAAACTGTGTGTGTTTACTCAGTATGGGACTTTTTGACTTATAATTATGATTTAGTATGTCATAATTATATTTTTTCTATCTCATTTTTTTTGAATGATTATTTAATCATTTTGACTTTTTATGTCATAATGGCTTTTGTATCTCATAATTATGACTTAGTATGTCATAAATGTGATTTTTTTAAATCTCATAATTATTACTTTTCTGACTTAGAATATATCATCATTTGGATTTTTTATTTCATAATGACTTTTGTATCTCATAGTTATTACTTAGTATCTCTTAGTATACTTAGTATATTAGTAATCGTATAATTATGACTCAGTATGTCATCATTTTGACTTGTTAATCTCATTAATATGACTTTTTATCTAATATTTATATTTTATTTTATAGTTACAAAAATGGGTTAGGATTTGTAATAGTTTAAGTTTCAGTTAACAATAATACAATGAGTTAACAATACCACACTAGTATGATCTCTACTGCGTCTCACATACTTTGTGGACTCATGGGTTCTGTCTGTCTCCTCTTCTTCGAGTAGATTCACAGCTGAGGAAGAGGTGGATTTGGAGGGTCCTCTCACAGCGATGGGAATCAAAGACATCTTCAGTCTGACCAAAGCTGATTTCAGTCACCTGAGTGAGTGACAGCTGTCAGTCATACGCAGCATTTTCTTTATGAATTCATTTTATGTGCTCATTTTTTTGTGTTTGACCGAGTGATATCATTGGCTGTTGACTGTGAACTTCAGCCGCATGAATCACGTCTCTCAGTGGAGTGTGAAAATGAGTCAGAGTGACTCTGTTAGTGCACTGCTCACCATCCAGAGACGCTCCCAGATGATCTCTGAAGAGATAATTCTCCTCAAAGCCTGGGCTTTATTAGCATAATTCATGCTGTTAAACCACAAACTTTAACCTGAATTGCAGCGAGCAGTGAATCACCGTGCCTTTTCGCTTTCAACTATAAAGAAATGTCATAGTTCACCCAGAAATGAAATCTATCATCATTTACTCAACCACATGTTGTTAGAAATTCAATGGAGACACAAAAGGAGAATTTTTTCAATACAAAAACAGTCTGTCAGTCTCCAAATAGGATCCAAAACTGGCATAAAAGCTTTTTTTGGAGCTTGACAGGCATGTTCACTATGAAATGTCATTGAATATTCTCCAGAAGAAAGTCATTCGGGTTTGGAATGACAGCAGGATGAGGAAATGATGACAGAGCTATCACTGTGACAGGATTTAAAGCGCTTCACATTCTTAAACCTTGACTTTTGTTCTTTAGAAAAGCTGGATTCGTTTAGCAAAGGCAGAAATTCAGTGTTACGGAAGCCCATTTCAGCTACAAGATAAATTATAATTATGACATAAAAAGATGAAATTCTGCCATAATTATGAGATTGAAAAGTCAAAATTATGACATGAGTAAATTGACTAATTCAATTTTTTGTCATAATTGACTTTTTTCCTCATCATTTAGATTTTTTTCAATCATAATTTCAATGTTTTGACAAGTGACTTTTTATCTCATAATTATGACTTAAGCCCGGTTCAGACTACACGATTTTATGACATTATTTTGAACATTTATGATGTTTCCTTGAGGGACTACTGTGACTACTTTCTTTTTTGGGCTTTTCTGATGACAAAACATGCTGTTTGCTAGCCATTGTTTGTTTACGCTCGACTTTCTATTTAATAATTATGACTTAGTCTTGACTTTATTATAATTTATTTTTTTATCTCATTTTGACATCTCATAATTATGACTTTTGTATCTCATAATTATAATTTAATTTGATGTAAGTTTGACTTTTTATCTTGTAATTATGGCTTAGTATTTCATAATTTCAACTTTGTCATAATTATGACTTAGTATGTTATCATACTAAGTCGTGAGATATATTTTGACTTTGTCATAAGTATCACTTTTTATCTCATAATTGACTTAATATCACATAATTTTGACTTATGACTTGATATGCCAACATTTTGACTTATGTTATAATTATGACTTACAGCTCATAACTATGACTTAGTATGTTGGCTTTGTATCTCATAATTATGACTTTTTATCTTATAATTATGACTTAGTATGGCAACATTTTGATTTTGTCATAATTGCGACTTTTTATGTTATAATTATTATGTTTACCAAAACATGATTTTACTTTTATGTGGTGGAAATGGGCTTCCATACAATGTTGAGTGAATCAACCTTGAAAATATCAGAAACTGCCAAAAGAATGACCATCTGTGGGGAAAAACAAAAAAACGAGAGAAGCAAATATGAGAACATACCAGAGTACAGAGAGAAAGACCCTATAAATGAAGATTCATGTCAGCTAGAGGAAGGAAGGAAGAGGTTTTGTAAGCAATGTAGGCCGTAGTGTTTGAGATGAAGCTAGCAGAAATACTATCTCAAACCTGACCTGCAGCTCTGGCAGTCTGAAGAGTTCTGTTGCCCCCGTGTGACAGTCTGATGTAAGGACATGCGTTCAGTGTATGCATGAAGCTTCTGTGTGATAAAGCTACATGCTGACGCTGTAAGTAAAGACTTCTGTATTTGTGTGTGTAACAGGTTCAGAGTCTGTCTATGTGTCCAAAGCTCTTCAGAAAGCCAAGATAGAGGTCAATGAGGATGGAACCAAAGCCTCTGCCGCCACCAGTAAGTTACTGTGTCACACGATGTCCTCGGTTTTTAAGTTGTTAGTAACTCTCAATCACTGGACGTCCAGCAAGACCCTTCATCTGTGCTCATGATCCTAGTATGATATGAAATTCTCATTTTTAGCTGCAATCTTGCACGCCCGATCTTCTCCTCCGTGGGTGACTGTGGACAGACCGTTCCTGTTTCTCATCAGACACAATCCTACAGGTACACACACCTCCAGTGTATGGGCTTTTTATTGCTTTATGAAACTGTAATATTAAAATGTTCCTGGTATGAAAAATGCATCTCAAATCTGATCTCGTTCTCTTCTCAGGAACTATTTTGTTTGCTGGCCAGATCAACAAACCTTGAGCCAGAGATCAGAGGAGATTCGATCAGTGGTCGAGACACACACACACACACAGACACACACACAGACACAGATCTACACACACACACACACACACACACACACACACACACAGGTTTGTTTTTATGGTTTATGGGGACTCTCCATAGGCGGTTGGTTTTGGTTTTTATACTGTACAAACCGTATTTTCTATTGCCCTACATCAACCCTACCCCTAAAGCTACCCCTCACACACACACACACACACACACAGACAGACACAGACACAGACACAGAGACAGAGACAGACAGAGAGACACAGAAGACAGATGAATATATTAAACTTTTGTCTTGGACTGCGTGTCCTTTTCCCACTCAATTTCTCAAGCGTCTTTTTACCCTCATTTTGACTTTGTCTTTGTTACTTTTATATTCTTGAGGAACATTTTATAAGATTTTATACATGGTTTATAATTTGTGTCTAATGCAAAACTTTCTCACAAAATGTGTGCAACTTAAATGCTGAGATAACTTTTGTTTAACTTTTTTGTCCTTAATAAAATGTCAGTTTATTTGTCACATTAATGATATATTGTCCTGCATTGAGTCTTACTTGATTAAATAAGGTACTTAAACTGGTTCACCTTGTTTTTTTTCTAACTAAAAAAAACATTTGTTGTTTATTTAATAAAAAATATTCAAGGTAGTTGCTTCGGTAGTCTTATTTTTTTATGCTTGATTAATATTATATTACATTAAGATGATATATTAAATGTTTCTTTAAAAAAACACTTGATATATACTATTAATACTACATACTACTTGCAAGGCAAGTTTACTTATATAGCACATTTCATTCACAATGCTAATTCAAAGTTAAACGTGATAAAAAGGTTAATGACAAATAAATTCATAACAAATAAAAATATATATTTGTACTATATATGTATACACACACATTTATACTAATGTTAGGTTATTTATATGTCCAATTATGTAGAATTATCTAAGAATAATAAAAAAATAATTGTTGATAAAATATGTGATAGACGTTGATACATATTATGAATACTAAAGATTATAGAAGGCAATTACTATAAATCCAAAAATATATTTAAAAGAATTTATATATATATATATATAGGATACAAAAGAGGTTCATAGATGTTTTTACTATAATATTTGTTTTATTTATATTATATTGCATTTATACTATATTTATGTTATATTTATACTTAAATATATTCACATAATAAAAACAACATGTAATGCACAAAGTTGATAAAATATTAGACGTTGATATATTAATACGAATACTTATTAATAATTATTCTAAGCAAATTATATATTAAAATATCCATATACAATATTGTAGAATTTATTCTACACGATATTAAAATTAAACAGCGTAGTTTGGTCGCAGAAGTAAACCGCGGACGTTACGCAGTGTTTGTGTGTTTTTCACGTGCGCGGTCTCACGGAGCGTTACGGTAGCTCGCGCTGTTGTGGTTGAACTTCCCGAGCGCTCAGCTGACTCGAGAGGAGGAATCATCGCGCACAAGGAATCAAGGGGAGAACAGCGATGGCGGCGGAGATCCATTCCAGGCCTCAGAGCTCCAGACCCGTCCTGCTGAACAAGATCGAGGGCCACAGCGACGGCGTGAATGCGGCCGTGCTGATCCCGAAGGAGGATGGAGTTATCACGGTCAGCGAGGACAGGTACACCCGCGCCGGACAACCGGTGGACACAAGACAACATCACCATGACCATTAACGCTCTCTGAACACTCAGATCAACACTTGCTTGATTAATTCAGCTGTTTATTTCTTAAGGAACGTGCATTATTACTTTACGATACATGGTATTACGATATACCACAGTAACGTTACTAAAGGATTACCATGTTTACATAGGGTGCTTCCATAGTGCAAGTCCAAAACATCATGCTACTGTTTTTTTTTTAGTGAAGCACTTGAATGTGACAAACTTTACTGTTGTTTTGGTTTTAGATGTAAACATGAATTATTGTGAATTACCGTATTAATCATAATTTCCATTAGTCATGTAGAAAGCACACGTACATCACGGAGACGTCTATTTGACATCTGCAAGAGGTATTTTTTAGAGTGCTTCCCAGATAGCACGCATACGTCTGCAAGATGTCTGTTAAAGATCTCTTGATCTGGAAAGCATCTGCTGTGTACAAACATCTGACAGACGTATTTAAGATGTCAGTTTTACATGCATTCTAAATCATAAACATCTTAAAGACATCTAATAGACGTCTATTTTACATCTAAAAGGAAACGTCCTATAGACGTATTGCAGATGAGCAAACACTCTAAAAAATACGTCTTGCAGATATCAAATAGACGTCTCCGAGATGTAGGTGTGTTATCAGGGTTTGCTCATCTGCAATGCGTCTATAGGACGTTTCCTATCAGATGTCAAATAGACGTTTAGAAGATGTCTTTAAGATGTTTATGATTTAGAACGTACGTAAAACTGACATCTTAAAGACGTCTATCAGATGTTTGTACACAGCAGATGCTTTCCAGATGAAGCCATCTTTAACAGACGTATGTGTGCAAGTTTACAGGCCAAAATGATACCCAAGTAGCACAGGTACGTCTGCAAGATGTCTGTTAAAGATATCTTCATCTGGAAAGCATCTGCTGTGCACAAACATCTGATAGACGTCTTTAAGATGTCAGTTTTACGTACGTTCTAAATCATAAACATCTTGAAGACATCTTCTAAACGTCTATTTGACATCTGATTGGAAACGTCCTATAGACGCATTGCAGATGAGCAAACACTCTAAAAAAAATACGTCTTACAGATGTAAATACAGACGTCAAATAGACGTCTCTGTGATGTACGTGTGCTATCAGAGCTATCTATGTATTATTTATTACTTTTAGGGATTATTGTAGTTATTGTTGTGGTAGCTTGGTATTAACCAGGTTATCATCAAAAATACATTTCAAATGTCTGATTTACACTATTTGAAGGAGATCTCAATGACCGATTCTCATGTATTACATGGTAGCTATGGTATTTTTTGGCATAAAAGGTAGTTTCCATAGTAAACTGGACATGTTTTCTTGTTTACATAGGTATTGTGTCTTTTTGAATGATATCTGGAGCAGTTCTTTGTTCCTCACATGGTTTTTTTATGAGGAAACCTGCTCGGGAATGTAACTTAAACCAGCTTAAGGAGGTTACACGGTCTTTTTAATGGTGTTAGAGCAGTTTTGGACATTTGTCAGCTGGGAGACCAGCTTAAAAGTCCAGCAAAGCACCTTAGGCTGGTTTAAGCCGTTTTTCTCAGCAGGGATGTTGGTTAAGTTCTTCTCAGGATGAACAGATAAGTGTTTACTTTGTTTCAGCAAGGCTTGAAGTCACGTCCGATGTCGCCATGCATTTCTTAATGTTTCAAAAGAATGACATCCTTTGAAGACGGGATTTAAACATCTTTTTAAATGCTAAACAGAAGAATCGAACTCAGACAGCCTGTGTTTCCAGACAGCCATTAAGTGCAGCTTAAAGATTAGCGAGAGTTCAGTTAGCTTGAAATAATATTTTACATTTAAACTATATATATATATATATATATATATATATATATACATATACATATACACACAGACAAATATATGTATATATTTGAATTGATTCCCATGTTGTATTTCTTGTTGTTTTTGTTTCTTTCAGGACAATTCGAGTTTGGCTGAAGCGGGACAGTGGACAGTACTGGCCCAGCATCTACCACACTGTGTCCTGTGAGTATCATTTCACCCAAAAAATGAAAATCGCAAACTTTTACGTCTCAGATATAGCGAGACTAGGTTTGACGTGAATGACACAGTGAACGTCAAGTTGCAAGTAAATTAACAAATTAAAAATAATTCATTCTCATTGTTCACGTGCAGTGGAGTGTTCGCTATGGTAACTCTGTTACCATAGCAACCATATCACATCTTCATATCTCACATATATTCCCCAGTATCATCAGTAAGTGTGCACCTTTTTAATATGCCATTGCTCTTTTTGTTTGAGCAGCGTGTCATGTCAGATTCCAGCTGGAGCTGTGTTTGAGAGAAATAAATTGAGAAAATTAGGAGTGTTGGAAACAATAGCTCTGAAACTGTTATTTATACAATGTAATAGTATTTATTTGTTTTTGTTTTTATTCATTTTTGTTTTAGTAAAAACTGACATCTTAAAGACGTCTATCAGATGTTTGTACACAGCAGATGCTTTCCAGATGAAGCCATCTTTAACAGACGTATGTGTGCAAGTTTACAGGCCAAAATGATACCCAAGTAGCACAGGTACGTCTGCAAGATGTCTGTTAAAGATATCTTCATCTGGAAAGCATCTGCTGTGCACAAACATCTGATAGACGTCTTTAAGATGTCAGTTTTACGTACGTTCTAAATCATAAACATCTTGAAGACATCTTCTAAACGTCTATTTGACATCTGATTGGAAACGTCCTATAGACGCATTGCAGATGAGCAAACACTCTAAAAAAAATACGTCTTACAGATGTAAATACAGACGTCAAATAGACGTCTCTGTGATGTACGTGTGCTATCAGAGCTATCTATGTATTATTTATTACTTTTAGGGATTATTGTAGTTATTGTTGTGGTAGCTTGGTATTAACCAGGTTATCATCAAAAATACATTTCAAATGTCTGATTTACACTATTTGAAGGAGATCTCAATGACCGATTCTCATGTATTACATGGTAGCTATGGTATTTTTTGGCATAAAAGGTAGTTTCCATAGTAAACTGGACATGTTTTCTTGTTTACATAGGTATTGTGTCTTTTTGAATGATATCTGGAGCAGTTCTTTGTTCCTCACATGGTTTTTTTATGAGGAAACCTGCTCGGGAATGTAACTTAAACCAGCTTAAGGAGGTTACACGGTCTTTTTAATGGTGTTAGAGCAGTTTTGGACATTTGTCAGCTGGGAGACCAGCTTAAAAGTCCAGCAAAGCACCTTAGGCTGGTTTAAGCCGTTTTTCTCAGCAGGGATGTTGGTTAAGTTCTTCTCAGGATGAACAGATAAGTGTTTACTTTGTTTCAGCAAGGCTTGAAGTCACGTCCGATGTCGCCATGCATTTCTTAATGTTTCAAAAGAATGACATCCTTTGAAGACGGGATTTAAACATCTTTTTAAATGCTAAACAGAAGAATCGAACTCAGACAGCCTGTGTTTCCAGACAGCCATTAAGTGCAGCTTAAAGATTAGCGAGAGTTCAGTTAGCTTGAGAAGCAGATCTAAAAGAACAGAGTTTCTTTTCAGAGCAGTTTAAAGATCAGATCTTATTTGTATCAGGATCATTCATATAGTTAGAGTGCATGTAAATGAACAGGCTTGGCTTCTAGGGGATGGGATTTTTTTTGGTATCTGAATGTAGTTTACATTTGAAACATTCTGGTTTTGGCAAGAGCAGAGGTGTTTTTAACGGCTCTGGGCAAGACAAAACCAGTGGAAATGCATATGTGCTGATTACATGTTTGGCACATGAGAGCAGATGCACAAACTTTGCTAAATGAGATACGCTTGAGATTTTAGCAGGAACTGAAATTAAGATTTCAGCTGCTCTTGGAACACATGTGTGTTTCTGTGCATGACCTTCACACTTCAGAGGGTTATTATGTTAGTTATTATTTTTTACTTGTATTTTTATATAATATTATATATATATAATATTATATCATATTTTACATTTAATTAAAAAAAACCTCTGGGGACACGTGTGTTTCTGTGCATGACTATAACACTTCAGAGGGTAGTTTTTGTTCGTTTTTTATATTATATTAATTATTCCTTTTTTTATTGTATTTTTTATATAACATTATTTTTATATTGTTAATATATGTTATTATATTATTATTTATTATATTATATTAAATTCTATATATTACAAATAATATTTTACATTTAAACTATATATATATATATATATATATATATATATATACATATACATATACACACAGACAAATATATGTATATATTTGAATTGATTCCCATGTTGTATTTCTTGTTGTTTTTGTTTCTTTCAGGACAATTCGAGTTTGGCTGAAGCGGGACAGTGGACAGTACTGGCCCAGCATCTACCACACTGTGTCCTGTGAGTATCATTTCACCCAAAAAATGAAAATCGCAAACTTTTACGTCTCAGATATAGCGAGACTAGGTTTGACGTGAATGACACAGTGAACGTCAAGTTGCAAGTAAATTAACAAATTAAAAATAATTCATTCTCATTGTTCACGTGCAGTGGAGTGTTCGCTATGGTAACTCTGTTACCATAGCAACCATATCACATCTTCATATCTCACATATATTCCCCAGTATCATCAGTAAGTGTGCACCTTTTTAATATGCCATTGCTCTTTTTGTTTGAGCAGCGTGTCATGTCAGATTCCAGCTGGAGCTGTGTTTGAGAGAAATAAATTGAGAAAATTAGGAGTGTTGGAGAAAAATTGTTCGGAAACTGTTATTTATTTAATATAACAGTATTTATTTTTTTTATTTTTTTTTCATCTAATATTTTTTTTTGTTTTAATTTATTTTTCATCTAATATTTGTTATTTTTATGTTAGCTTTATTTAATTACAATTTATTATTTTATTTTAGCATTATTTCAATTAAAGAAAAATTATTTAGTTATTAGTTAAGTTTTTCATGTAATATTTATTTTATTTTAGCTTTATTTCAATAGATTTTTTGTTCATTGATTTTAGTTTTAGTTTTTTGTTAACAGTAACAACACTAGTCAGACACAGATGTTGTTTTCGGTGCCATTAGTAGCACAGATTGACGCACTTCACCTGTAAGCAGCAGAAATCGGTGATGAAGTAGGTCAAGTCTTTCTGTTTGTGTCCAGCTCCGTGTTCCTGTATGTCATATCACCATGAGAGCAGGCGGATCTTCATAGGCCAGGACAACGGGGCTGTTGTGGTGAGTGTCACTGTATCACCCCCCTGAGGGCCAAAGTGTTTTCAGATCTCTAATGTTTTGTTTCTATGGCTACGTTCACACTGCAGGCAAATGTGGCCCAAATCCAATTTTTTTGCTCACACGTGACTCGGATCTGTTTTTGTCATGACAGTGTGAACAGCACAAACCGCATGGAATCTGATCTTTTCAATTCCGATTTGTGCCACTTCCATATGTGGTACTAAATCCGATCCATGTCAGATGTTTTGCAACAGTGTGAACAGTCATGTCGGATTTCATGCGACTTTTACGTCACTCTAGATCGACATTCGTCATAATTCCGCACTGACGGGAGACACTTCAAAGATTTTTACATACCCAAAGTTATCAAGACAGTTGCGAAAGGTAAACAGTGGAAGTGTAATGTGTCAGAACTCATAAGTATTACAACTCTATATACAAACAAAACATGAGGGCTCGTATCATAAATGCTTCAAAACTCTGCTGTCTTTTGTCACATCCTTGTCTTTATTTTTCATATTGCCTGCACATAATTTCGCCGGATTCAGCAGCAGAACACACTATAAATAAACGCATAATCACTTACTTTATATCCTCCGTGTTTACTTCCGTATGACAGCGCGCTGCGCAAGTGTTGCCAAATCCACAGTTTCCCCGCAGAATTAGGCTACTTTTCCACTGTTGCCGCGGGATGTCTTTCAACTTCATGGGTCGACGCGACTCCACTAATGCGATATTTATCCCCCTGAACATGGTTGTGCTAGTTTTGGACTAGTTTTGAGAAGCAGTTGGGCAGATTTTGTTGGGTAAACCTGGAAACCCTGTTCGTATTGTTCTTTTGCGCATGCGGGTCAGTTCAGAACCATGATCAGTTCACACTGTAAATCTGATATTGGCCACATTTATAACAACAATGTGAACAGCTATACAAAAAAATCAGATCTGAGAAAAAAATCGGAATTGAGCACTATTGTGAACGTAGCCAAAGAGTCTGCGTTTGTGAACGAAGTTGAGCTAGTTTTGGACTAGTTTTGAGAAGCAATTGGGCAGATTCGGTTGTGAAAATCCTTCTATCCTGTTCGTGTTGTTCTTTTGCGCATGCGGGTCAGTTCAGAACCATGATCTGTTCACACTGTAAAACTGATATTGGTCACATTTAAAACAACAATGTGAATAGCTACACAAAAAAATCGGATCTGAGAAAAAAATCGGAATTGAGCACTAAGGCTCGCAAGTGTGAACGTAGCCTATGTCTCTTGTCTTTTCATACGCTTGTAAGTCAGGGCAGCTGTGCATATATGTATAAATATGTATATGTAAATAGTACGTGTGTGTATATATCAAACTCGCCATCGTGTGATTCCCAACGTTTTTTCTGTGGAGCACAAAATGAGATGCTTAGCAGAATGTTCACGCTGCTCTTTTTACATGCATGTTTTTATTATAAAAATACAGACAAATCTAGAATATTGTGAAATATTTTTACGATTTAGAATTGGTGTTTTCTATGTGAATTAGTTATTTATTGCTGTGATCAAAGCTGAATGTTCAGCATCATTACTCCAGTTTTCAGTGTCACATGATCCTTCAGAAATCATTCTAATATGCTGATTTGCTGCTCAAGAAACATTTCTGAAACCATGATTCATTTTTTCAAGATTATTTGATGAATAGAAAGTTCTGTACTGTCACTTTTGATTAATTTAATGCATCCTTGCTGAATAAAAGTACTGATTTCTTCAAAAAAAAAATCATACCAACCCTAAATTTTGAACAGTAGTTTGTATAGACATTGCAGACAAAAAGCACCATAAAAGTACTCAGCAGAAGACTTGAAATATAGTGCATAAATGGTGATATTTTGTTGTTGTCCTTTTTGGGTCTTGAGTGCCAGATCAGTGTATAGAAAAGAGGACTCTGAACACTGTCTCATTTTGTGTTTCATGATAAGATGAAAGTCATCTGAGTTTGTGGCCACATGAGGGTGAGTAAGTGGATCAACTAAGCCATTGTGTCATTTTTCTCTAATGTTCTTTGTTTCTGTCTTACACAGGAGTTCCTCATCTCAGAAGACTTCAACAAAATGAACCATGTCAAGACATACCCAGGTAAAACCAGAGGCTTGTGGGAAGTGAATTAGGAGTCATTTCCATTAGTGTAATAACCCCCTTTAGACGATGGGTAGGATTTCCCTTACAGCAGAGCGCTGAAGTGTGTTTGTACGACACATGTGCACTCTGTCTCCTGGGTGTGTGTGTTTGTTTCCTTGAGAGAGAAACACACACACACACTTGCTACTCTACTTACTTTGGCCCCACCCGATCATCATTTGTTCTTTCCCAGCATGCCCTGGGGCTCAGAGTCCCATGTGAGCTCTCACTGGACACACACTCACACACAAGTTGATTATGAGTGGATGAGTCAGAGCAGATCTGGAGAAAACCAGACAATGCCAGGAAAGCGTGTGTGTGTGTGTGTGAGAGAGAGAGACTGAATAATGGCTTATAACTGTAAAATATTGCAGTTTACTTTGTGTATGAATTAGTTAGCATGTGGTATGTTGTTTCTTTCTGATATAATACAGTTATTCTGTTGCCCTGTTAGCACACACAGTGACATCATCCCACAAACATCTGAACGCAGAAAACTCCCTGCTTGAGGACATGAAGCAAATCACAAAAGTGTGTGTGTGTGTGCTGAATCTTAATGATCTGCATAATGTACAGTACAACAGAGCACGCTCGTGTAATACTGTATCCCACAATGCAATGTGCTCAACTGCATCTTCTATTTCCAGTGTGGCGAATGAACCAGAAGAAAGAAAAACAAAGAAAAAAAATAATTAATTAAAATGCTCATTATAAACATGCATGCAAATCATTTTATTTTAGTGTTATTTCTATACTGTTATAGTTTTTATTAATAATTTAGAAATTTGCTTTTATTTTTATATTTTCAGGTCAATTTATGGCAATTTTGTTTTGTGCTTTTGTCATTTTTATTAGTTTTTGCTGTTTTTAATAACACTTTGGAATACGTTTACATTAGTTAACATGAACTAACAGTGAAAAATACTTATAAAAACATATTAATCTTAATTAATAATATTAATGTCAGCATTTATGAATACATTATTAAAATTAAAAGTTGTTTCTTTTCATATTAGTTATTGGACCTGATCTAGTATGAACCAGCAATGAACAGTTGTACTTTTATTTTTAACTAAAATGAATAATCATTGTTAGTTAATGTTAGTTAATTCACTTAGTGATGTTAACTAATGGGACCGGATTGTAAATTGTTAGCAGTTTAAATATTGCTATTTAGTTTTCATTTATTTTCATTTAAGTTTTAGCTTTAGTTCAGTTTTAGTTTTATTTGCAGTTGGTGATTTTAGTGCTTCAACTTTCATTTATTTCAGTTAGTTGCCAGGACAGAAATGTTCTTAAATAGTTTTAATTAATGATAGTAACCCTGAGGCAAATTAGGTCATGTGACAACAGTGTAGCTCACTACTGTTTGTCATGCATATTGCATAAAGTTTCACATACTATTTAAAAGAAAAACAGTATGCAGTATGTACTTATTTATACTTTTGAACCCTGATCTTCACCGTGTGTGTGTGTGTGTGTGTGTGTGTGTGCAGCTCATCAGAACCGTGTGTCGGACCTCATCTTCTCTCTGGAGAGTCAGTGGGTGATCAGTACAGGTCATGATAAAAGCATCTGCTGGATGAGCACTCAGAGCGGCTCTATGCTTGGACGCCACAGCTTCGGCTCATGGGCTTCCTGTTTACAGTATCCTTCACTTCAGTCTCTCTCTGAGAAGTATTTAAAGGCATTTTTACATTTTATGTATATTATATTATATTGCTTTCTGTGAATCTCAGTGGTTTCTATCATGGTAGTGTGCAGTGCTGGATGTGACGTGTCAATCAATATTTTTCATATATGAAGAGTTTGGTTCCAAAACGCTATAAATCCATTTTGATTAATTTGAGTAAAAATGTGTTTTCTTTACCAAGAAAGTGGCGAGATGAAAACCACTATTTTCTGTTTCAAACTTTCACGTAGCATCTTTAGGTTATAATAACATTCAAAATTCAAATCCAGATTTTGATTTTCAAAGATTTATTATAAAATTGTATTATTTTTTCCCAAAATGCAATAAATCCATGCCACTATTTATTTTTTTTTTTTTTTTTCAAAATGCAATAAATCCATTGAATCAATGTAAAAGTTATTTTCTATATTGAAACTGTTGAAAATACACAACATAGTAAGTTATATGACAGCCTCTGAACTTGGTCAATACTAATCTTATATACAGGTGCTGGACTAAAAATACATTCAATCAATCATCGCTCCCACAATGAATTCAACGTGTCATACTAGTGCTATACGCTGTATTAACAAAAACATTAATGGCATTAATAAAAACACTTACACTGACAAGCTACGCAATACTGATTTTGGCGGAAATTCAATACAAAAAAAAAAGGCGTTTATCGCGTTTTGGAATCAAACTCTTCATCTATGATTAAAAAGTAACAATGTAAAGTAATTATATTTTGTTTGGAGCAGTGCAATAGTGTAATACTCTAATATGGAAAATAACTTCCCCTAACTCTGGTAGTGTGTGTTTTGTAGAGTTGATGTATCTATGTTCACCAAGGCTGCATTTATTTGATCAAAAATACAGTAAAAGCAGACATATTGTGAAATATTATTACTATTTAAAATAGTTGTTTTCTATATGAATATATTTTAAAATGCAATTAATTGCTGTGATCAGAGCTGAATTTTCAGCATCATTTCTCCAGTCTTCAGTGTCACATGATCTTCAGAAATCATTCTAATACGCTGATTTGCTGCTCAAGAAACATTACTGATTATTATCAATGTTGAAAACCATTGTGCTGCTTCATATTTTTGTGAAAACGGATGGATGGATGCATTTATTTTTTCAGGATTATTTGATGACTCGAAAGTTCAAAAGAACATTTTATGTTTGTAACATCATAAATGCCTTTACTGTCATTTCTTGTCAATTTAATGTCTTTGCTGAATGGAAGTATTATTTCTTTCAAACTTTTGAAAGGTAGTGTAACTCTGCAAATTAAATCGAATATACAGTTCTGCTCATGAATATCTAGTTCCTGAATGTCTCTCAAAGATTTGATACCAATAATCCTGCTAAATTTGATTGAACAGAGTCATTATGCATTTAAATGGACTGGCAAATAATTTAGTGTTATAACTGTCTTAAGGTTATTATTTCTTGACCACACATGTAGATATGATAGCGATACCCAGCATGCCTTTGTGGGAGATCATTCAGGGCAGATCACTCTGCTGAAACTGGACGAACAGACGTGTTCTGTCATTACTACACTAAAGGGACATGAAGGTAAGACAGCTAAAAATACACACACGTTTACCCTGCTTATTTATATATATATAAAAAGCCTCATTGAAAAGCTGAAATTGTTTTAGTATTCTGGCGTAATCTTTTTTTTTTATTATTTGTAAAATATTAAAATTAATAAATAAATAATTATAATAATGTTTTATGGTATTAAAGTTAAATCATGAATTTCTGTAAAGCTATATATATATATATATATATATATATATATGTGTATATATATATACTTTAACACATTTTTTACTTTATTTCTGAGTAATTTATAACTTTAAGGACATCCCTAAAGGTCAAGTTAATTTTATTTGTATGGCTCTTTTCACAATATACATTGTTTTAAAGCAGCTTTACAGAAATTCATAATGGTAATGTTATAATACCTTAATGCCTTATAGTCAGATTTGATAAAATTTTAGCTTGCTTTTGAGCACAGTTTTGTCTCTAAACTAGAGCTTGCTTTTACTCAACACATACATGTGTATCTGAGTGCCTTGTGTGATTGTCTTCACAGTTTTATGAAAGAAAAGAAACTGATTTCACACCTGAGCTTTTCCTTTAAAGTGGTGGTTCATTGTGATTTCACTTTTTTAACGTTAGTCAGTGTGTAATGTTGCTGTTTGAGCATAAACAATATCTGCAAAGTTACGAAGCTGAAAGTTCAATGCAAACGGAGATATCATCTTTTAAAATTCTGGCAGTTTAATGCCTACAAAAACAGCTGGTAGGGACTACAACACGTTACTTCCCGGGTTCGTGACATCACAAACCCAGATAAACCCCGCCTTCGGGAAAAGGCAGCAAAGGGGGCCAACCGAGGTGGTACTAAAAAAAGTACCAGGTACTGTACCCAGTGGAAAACCCCCCAAAAGTTAACTGTACTGAGCCATACCATGCAGTGGAAAAGTCAATCGGGCTCAAACTGATAAGCGATGTTAACGACGCCGTTGTTGGTGTGGAATAAAGGTAAATTATGTGAAAAATAATGCGTTGTTTAAAAAACGAAACATTAACACATGTTAGACTGCACCCCATAAACACAATCAATCCTAGAAAAAAAAACACCCCTTTAACACCCTTCTCTCTGTCTGTCTGTCTCTCTCTCTGTCTGTAGGTAGTGTTGGTGCGTTATATTGGGATCCGGTTCAGAGGTGGCTGTTTTCCGGCGCGTCTGATAACAGTGTGATCATGTGGGACATTGGTGGCAGACAGGGACGCACATTACTACTGCAGGGACACCAGTGAGAACACACACACACATGCTTGCCAGTAATAACCCGATGAATCACTGCCACATGTGCTACCAGGCTGTAAATGGCATAGAAACCAAGATTGAGAACTATTTTTCCATTTTCAGTTCCATTTCTTATAAAGAAAATTCTGAAAGTGAATGATTTTCATGACGTTCTGTTTCATTAATGGTCATTGAGCATGTGTAAAATACTTCTATAATACACCGGTTCTGACATGTTTCAGCCCACTCAATCAAAGGTAGGGATGTAAGAGATAACACACGCTCAACTGCTCCTTATCGCAAAATAAATCACTTCAGGTTGAGACCTTTATGGGGTTTATTTTGCAATAATGACCGTTTGACTGTACTTTTATCTTCTTATTTCATAGATGCTTACCAAATAAGTAAATAAATGAATGTGAAGGATCGATTTGAGTTTGAATTATTCTATTATGTGAGATTAAAGAGACTGCAGAGTGATGTAAAAGGTGGGGGTCATTTAATAATTAATACTTTTATTAAGCAAAGATGCATTAATTTGATCGAAAGTGACAGACAGTAAAGATGCTTATTTACAAAAGATTTCCATTTCAAATCAATGCTGTTCTTTTGAACTCTCTATTCATCAAAGAATTCTAAAAAATAAAATGGATCACATTTTTCACAAAAATATTGGGCAGCACAACTGTTTTCAACACTGATAATAATCAGAAATGTTTCTTGAGCAGCAAATCAGCATATGTGACCCTGGAGCACAAAAGCAGTCTTAAGTCGCTGGGGTATATTTGTAGCAATAGCCAAAAAAACATTGTATGGGTCAAAATTATTGATTTTTCTTTTATGCCAAAAATCATTAGGATATTAAGTAAAGATCATGTTCCATGAAGATATTTTGTAAATTTCCTAATGTAAATATATCAAAACTTAATTTTTGATTAGTAATATGCATTGCTAAGAACTTCATTTGGACAACTTTAAAGGCGATTTTCTCAATATTTTGATTTTTTTTGCACCCTCAGATTCCAGATTTTCAAATAGTTGTATCTCAACCAAATATTGTTATATCCTAATAAACCATGCATCAATGGAAAGCTTATTTATGTATAAATCTCAATTTCAAAAAAATTGACCCTTATGACTGGTTTTGTGGTCCAGGGTCACATATTAGAATGATTTCTGAAGGATCATGTGACACTGAAGACTGGAGTAATGATGCTGAAAATTCAGCTTTGATCACAGAAATAAATTACATTTCATAATATATTAAAATAGAAAACAGCTATTTTGAATTGTAATAATATTTCAGAATAATACAGTTTTTCTGTATTTTAATGCCATCTTGGTGAGCAAAAGAGACTTCTTTCAAAAACATTAAAAAACAAGATTCTTACAACAGTATACAGGAAGTCAGTTGTCTGGGACAGTCAGTCAATCTCTCTCTTTCTGTCTGACTCAGTGAGAAGGTCCAGGCGCTGTGGTATCTGCCGCTGACCCATCAGCTGGTGTCCTGCTCTGCTGATGGAGGAATAACAGTGTGGAACATGGAGACAACACGAGAAGAGGTACTTAATACTTATAAATGCTTTAGAAATACTGATATAATACAAGCTCAGATGCACTCGCTGGTCAAAAAGGAAGTTGTTTCTCACACACACACACACTAAATATTAGAACGTATGATTGAATGAGTCCATGGCCAAATTGTTTAATCATGAAGCATTGACGAAGTTTCTTGGCGTCGCCATGGCAACCTCTGCATCAGTCATCAGTCACATCCATCTCTATGGTAACCAGAAAGCGACTCGTACTCAAAATGTCATGGAGTCGTATGTGATCTCTCTTTCTGTAATTCTTTCTTTCAGGCTCCTCAGTGGCTGGACAGCGATTCCTGTCAGAAATGCGGACAGCCGTTTTTTTGGAATATAAAGCAGATGTGGGACTCTAAGACCCTGGGGCTCAGACAGGTACTGAGCGCAACAGTACAGTTAAAAATATAAAGATCCAAGTCTGTTTCTCCCCCTCTGACATAAATGTTCATAAACATTTTGATGCTCTTTTGGTCCTATGCATCTGCACTTTTAAGTTGCCTTAAAGCAATTGTTCACCCAAAAATGAAAATTTGCTGAACATTTACTCACCCTCAGGCCATCCAAGATGTAGGTGAGTTTGTTTCTTCATCAGATTTGGAGAAATGTAGCATTGCATCATTTGCTCACCATCGGATCCTCTGCAGTGAATGGGTGCCGTCAGAATGAGAGTCCAAACAGCTGATAAAAACATCACAATAATCCACACCACTCCAGTCCATCAGTTAACATCTGGAGAAGACAAAAGCTGCATGTTTGAAATAAACAAATCCATTACTAAGGTGTTTTAACTTTAAACGCTTCTGGCCAAATTACGAATCCATAATAACGCATTCACTGCAGAGGATCCAGTGGTGAGCAAGTGATGGAATGCTACATTTCTCCAAATCTGGTCTGATAAAGAAACAAATGCATTTACATCTTGGATGACCTGAGGATCAGTAAAATTTTGGGTGAAATATTCTTTTAACGAAGCATCTCAGTGCTTCATGACGCAATGGCCGTGTCATTTCCTGTCCCCAGCATCACTGCAGGAAGTGTGGTAAGGCGATCTGTGGGAAGTGTAGTTCTAAACGCTCCACGTACCCCATCATGGGCTTTGAGTTCCAGGTGCGCATGTGTGACGACTGCTACGACACAATCAAAGAGGAAGAGTGAGTTTTTAAAAAAAATGTTTCTCTTGTTTGTCTGTTTGATTCTGTGTTAACACATCAGATGAATTTACTTATTCTTTTGTATTTGCATTTGCGTGCTGCAGTCGGACTCCTCTGGCTACGTTTCATGAAGGGAAACACAACATCGCTCACATGGACATGGACCCGAGCCGAGGACTGATGGTCACGTGTGGGAGTGATCGAGTTGTTAAGGTCACACACTCATGCTTCATCTCTTTTGTTCTTGTATTTTAGTGACTATAAATAGCATAGCATCATACAATTAGTGTTATTTCTGCAGAATGCAGTGTCTGTATCAACACAGTATGTTTATTGTTATATGCATAGATTATCTAGATTACCTATTACATTTATCACCAGATCACACTGCTTGGAACATCATTTCCCACAATTCAGTGCGCTTAACCTTTCATTTTTCACTGTGTCCAATGAAACAGAAATAATATCAGCTTTGATTTTTAACATGTCCTCCCTGACTTGATTATTTGATTGAACACCCAGTTTAAATAATTTGTGACAAAATTACATACAAAATAAATAAATAAATAAAAGAAGCTTTTTATTTCAAAGGTGACTATATTAAAGAAAACATTATTGTTTTGAGTAAAACTGTTTTGGGGAATTGAAATTTAAAAAATTCTACTCAAATTAAAATAAAAAAATTTGCCATGGCAACTATCTGAAAAAATAAGTTTAAACTGAAGTACTAAAATGACTAAAAGTAAATACTAAAAGTAAAACTGAAATATTGATTAATTTAAGCTGTATAAAAGTATCGAAAAACTAAAATAATAAAAATGACAAAAGCACAACAAAATTAATATAAGTTAGACTAAACTTTAAATGAAAACTGAAAATAAAAATAATTAATTCAAAATATTAATAAATACTATAATATATAAATAATACTTAAATAACACTGCTAGTAAGGCATCATAGTGAAATAAAATATTAATATTAAACAAAAAACCTAAATGAAAATTAGACATGTTGCCATGGCAACTAACTGAAATAAGTTTAAGCTGAAGTACTAAAACTGAAATAAAAATTAATTTGTCATATAGAAGTATTTAAGAAAAATAAGTAAGTAATAAAAATGACAAAAGCACATAACAGAATTACTCAAACTAAAATGAAAAATGTAAAAAGTCAATTCAAAATATTATAAAATATTATAATAGAATATAAATACTAAAATTACACTGCTAGTAAGGCATTATAGTGAAATATTAATATTAGACAAAAAAAATTAGAAATGAAATAACTAAGTTTAAGCTGAAGTATTAAAATGATTAAAACTGAAATAAAATAACACTGCTAGTAAGGCATTATAGTGAAATAAAATATTAATATTAGACAAAAAACTGAAATGAAAATGAGAAATTTTGCCATGGCAACTAACTGAAATAACTAAATTTAAGCTGAAGTACTAGAACTGAAATAAAAGGAATTAATGCTGTTTAGTAGTATTTAAAATAATAATAAATAAATAATAAAAATGGCAAAAGCACATAAAATTACTCAAATTGAAATAAAAAAACTGAATAAATAAAAAAGTAATTCAAAATATTAAATACTATAATAGTTTATAAATAATACTCGAATAATACTACTAGTGTGTTATAGACTATACTGTGCAGTAAGCTTTTCATATTACTTTTATGCATGAAACGTATGCAGAATAAATTTGCTAATAATTTCATGATGAATGGTGTGAGGATTTCACATTTGTTCTGATTGTGTTTGATGAATGAAGTCTTCTCCCTTCTAATGATCTGATTGGTCTGTGTGTAGATCTGGGACATAGCGCAGGTGGTGGGCAGCAGTGTAGCGGCGGGATTCTCTCCTCGCTGATTGGCTGTTTCTGAAGGCACCGCCCACACTCCGAAATCAGATGTCATGGAAACGCTCACCTACCTGTCTAACTCTCTCGTCCTTCAGCTGTGGAGTCTGTGCAAAACGGACACTTCAACACGGTGTATGTGAATATGTGTGTCATTGGAATGCTCCTTGATTTTATGAATCTGGCCTTCATGTCTCTTATGAGGTATGATGACCTGGATTTGAGCGAGCATGAACTCAAGGTACTTCTGAAAGCACAATATTTGCGCCCTTTCTGTGTGTGCGCGCATAGCTTTGTCACAGGCTGAAGGTTTCTGGCATTTTGTACTTGTTGTATTCCCTCTATCCAGAAGTACCACTCTAACACAGGAAGTATTCCTTCATCCAACATCCTGTTTCTTCTTCAGCCATCTTTCTTGTTTATCCTTTTTACCCTTTTTGAATTTGAATGCTACTACTGGTCATAGTAACCAGCACTCGTGTTACCATGGAAATTAGTGTTCCATAGTAACAATGGAACATTCCCGTACAAACTTGTCGTTTTCCCTCTAAAATGTCAGGCAGGTAGATGAGGAACATTAAGTGTAGCATAAAATCCATGGAGCATTTTAGGATTAAACGCGTTAAGTTAGTACAGTAGTGTTCAGCTGTAAAACACTATTTATAGCACTAATCATCGTTCTCTTTGATTTTGGGACAAGTTAAAATATTCTGCCTTGCGAGTAAAAAAAAAAAAAAAAAAAAAAAAAATGTAATTGCAATTTTTTTTATCTCAAAATTCTGCCTTTTTTACTCGCAATTGCAAGTTATAAACTCATAATTGCAAATTTACATATTGCAATTCTGACTTTTTCCCCCAGAATTCTGAGTTTGCATTAATTCTGACTTTTTTTCTCCTAATTCTGAGTTTACATCTCGCATGTTTGTTTTTTTCGCTGTGGAATAAAAATGGTAATTGCGACTTTTTATCTCACAATTCCGACTTTTTCCTCAGAATTGCAAGGAAAACTCAGAACTGTGAGCGAAAAAAGTCAGAATTGAGAGATTAAAAATTTGCAGTTACCTTTTTTTTTTTATCCCATGGCTGAAACAACTTTCATTTTAAAGTGATGCTTATCCCCCAAATTGTCAGCATTTACAACATTTACTGATGTCTTTCCAAAACTGAAATCAATTACTTTCTGCTGTGGAACAGAAAATGAGATGTTTAGCAGAATGTTGATGCTGCTCTTTCTATACACTGGAAGTCAATCAGGACTGGGGTTCCAACAAAGCATCATAAAATTAGTCCATACGGCTTGTGCACTATATTACAACTCTTCTGAATCTGTATAATAGCTTCTAAAACCAAAAATGGCAAAAACGAACAATAAAAGTAGTTTTTAAGACCTATGCTTGATATTAATTGTGCTATATTCAACAAAATTAACTTGTTTCTTCTCATTAGCATGTTCGCATTATCTAACTTGCCAGTTTGCAGTTGGTTATGTGACAACCAGTGGTATTTTTTACTAATGTCAAACCTGACGAATAGACCTTAGTCAGGGTAGTGCCATATTTAATTTTAATTTTTGACAGGAATGAAGATGAAGCAGTGAGGGACCGATTGTTCAGCGGAAGAAAGGTCTTTCTATTTCAATATGGCGCCTAACCTGACTAAGGTCATTATATGCAAATGAGATTTGAGAGATGCGTTGGAGGTCGGGAGCTTTAACATTTCGGTCTTTTCCTGACAAAGCTATGGTATGGCTTAAGATGACTTTGGAATATTAATATTTCTGTATTTAACAGGTTTGGAGCGATGTAAGTAAGTGGTGACAGAAATGTCGTTTTGGGTGCACTGTTTCTTTAAATAGTTATATTTCTTATATTTCAAAACGCCTTCAGATTTGGCGCGTAAGGGTGAAGCTGGAAGTTTTAAGTTTACGCATGACTCACAATTAACGTCACATTGGCCAATGAGAAGAGAGAATTCCAAGCTGTTTACAAACATTATAACTGACCAGCGCTGTTTATGTTTTACTTTAGTTCTTTTTTTCCATCTTGACTTTCTCCTCACATTTTCTCTTTTTCACTCAGCTGTCACATTTCTCTCAGTCGTTCTCCCTCGTTCATTGTCTTGCCGAGTTCTCTGTTCCTTGCACTGAATTGCACAGTCTGTGTGTGTTCGTGATCTGACGGTACAAACGGCGTGTGCGAGTGTTTGCATTACATTTGCATTACTTTCACTTTTAAATGGCTGATTCGTGCCTGTGTAATGCACGAATTTCATATAATTACAATTTCAAATAATTTCATTCCCATTCATAAGATTTTCCCTGCTGAAAAAACAGCATATGCTGGTTAGGTATATTTTGAAGCATGGCTGCTGGTTTAAGCTGGTTTGAGCTGGTTTAAGTTGGTCCTTAGCTGGTCATGAGCTGGTTTAAGCTGGTCCTGAGCAGGAGCTAGCTGCTTAGGACCAGCACATGACCAGCTTAAACCAGCTTAAACCAGCAGGCATGCTTCAAAACATACCTAACCAGCATATGCTGTTTTTTTTTTCAGTAGCTGTAGCTGATTTTTCTCATTTAATGTAAAAATCAAACAGGGTGTGAAATGTAAGAGCTGTTTGTAGGCCTATGACATTGTTGTTGTGTGTGACATCATTTTTGTGTCATTTATGAAAGATACTGACGACGATTATAATTTCTCATCAGGGAACTGAGGGAGTTCTATTTTCTTTTTGTCAATTATTTTTCCTTCATTTACCATAAAAACTTGCTGTGAGTCAAGGGTGAATCACAGCAAAAATCTGTCAAGAATATGTCGTGAGATTCATCCCCGGAAAGATTTAAAGTCATTTTTGATTCGAGTTATTGCTCTTATGTGTCCTTAACATCTATTGACACTTCAGAGAGTCACACGTTTTGCCGAGATCGCGGTTCAGTTTAACCACCATGTAAAATCACACGCACTGTTTTCTTGATCTTCAGACGTTGAAGACAATGTAAAGTTCAACACGCTTCTAATGATCAAACCCTAAAACTGTAAATAACTCTAAATGACTTTGAGATCTGTTTTTCTATGTGCTTTTTCTAAAACTTACTTTACTTCAGTAGTTCCGTAATGAAGTATTATTCTCTCTCTATATACCAAGTTGAGCTGAAACATCTGTATTTTTCATACAAGAATCTTCTGCCACTAATATGAAAACTGACGTAAGTCTTAATGCTGACTGGTAGTTTCAGCCCAGAGATGAATGAAATATTACAATAAAGATCTATGCTGTATCTCATGCAAGAGATATGGATCTTCTGGTCATTTAAATCGCATGTTAAAGTTGTTTCTTGTTTATTTTTTTTATGCTTATGTGAACTCTAAGGGAAATGGTGATGGAAAATTGTAAGATGGGAGGAAAAAAATTACATTGCAGTGCTTTTGTGTTCACTCAAAAAAAAAAAACTGATAAATATTTTGAGATGGGTGGAAAAACCATATTTTAATGCTTTTGCGAGTGAATGCAAAGTTTCTTGGGGGAATGCAATATAATTTTACAGCAAGAATTAAACTTTTAGTAATTGCCATAAAAATATAACAATGCAAATCTTAATATATATATATATATATATATTTGCCATATACACCAGTGTTATTTTAGGATCATTGAGCTACTATTACATTTTTATTAATGTTTTTTTTTTTCTTTATTAGTAATTAACTTGTGTTTTTGCCATTTTTTAAAATTTAAATATGTCTATAGTTTTATTTTTATTTCATTTTCACTTTTAGTTGTTTAAGTACATTTAGTTAAACTAAGTGAAAATAAGAAACGCTTTCTTGGAAACATGGAAAAAATATTTTTATATTTTATTTCAGTTAATGTTTATTATATTTCAAGTAACGCATTTAAAAAATATATAATAACCCTGACATACACCAACACACCTTCAAAGACATTTATTAATGTTTGACAAAACTGTCAAAGTACAGTCATAATTAATAATTAATAGCCCAGTCTATAGATGTAGAAATGTAATCAAGTGTTATTGTCAGAGCAAATACTGATTTAAAAAAACAAACAAACAAACACTACACATCACTTCCTCATTCTCTGGAACGTCAGGTGACACTATCAAACCAAAGCAACATCCAATCACAGGCCTCCAAAAGCAGGCAATGTCCTTTTCAGGCAGTTTCCTGTGCTGCATCAGGTGATTGGCTGTGAGTGAGTGATTGACAGCTGGGGTGACTCCGGTCAGAACGGGTTCCCACCTGATTGACCTGATTCGTTGGAGTCACCGACACAGTGAGAATGAGAACTCACTGTGATTGGCTGAGATTGATCACATGGTGTCAGAACGAGCTGTCGGAAAAGAACAATTCCTGCGTTTGATGTGACCAATGAGAGGAGAGATCTGAAATGTACATGGAAGTAGAACAGGAAGAGACAGGAAGTAGTCGTGGTGGTAAAAGACTTAAACATATTCAAGCATTTATTGAGCATAACAGTCGTTCAAACTTTCTGAGTTCTGGAGGACATTTAATCTACAGCTAAAAGTTTGTTGTGAGATACTGTAAGTACATTCACACGGCTTTTACGGGTGAGACTAATGTATACTAATATGTTGTGTATTAGTGTTTGACATCTATTTATGATACATTTGTGTTTTCATGCAAGTTTCTTTAATGAGGCTGGAAGCTTTTGGCCAGATCCTCCATGACGCTCATGAATTTCTGATCTTCCAGCTGTGAACTGTGCGTCCAGGCCAAGGGAAGATGAGCCGACACCATCTGCCGATCTAATGCATGTAAAACATAAAGACAAAAGGATGTTTAACACATGACATCTGCACAAATTCACCTGGAGAAATTATTCCTATTGCCTGAAGAATCGATATATACTGTATGTATACAGAGAGCAGGTTAATTGATTATATACAGTGGGTACGGAAAGTATTCAGACCCCCATTAACTTAAATGATTTTAGCAAATGGCTGCAATATAACAAAGAGTGAAAAATTGAAGGGGGTCTGAATACTTTCCGTACCCACTGTATGCCTCTGTAGAAGCCATATGTCTGATTTCTCCCAAATTCAGAAGAACTGCATTACCCATCATCCTGAAGCAAAATGCACCAATCAGAGAAGTCACTGTTACCATGGAAACGAGAATCAAGGCCACAACAGTGAGTGTTTGCAGTCACAAGCAACTTCTAATGGTTACGTAATCTGAATATTTCTGAGATTTAAATATGTGGCTAAAATATATTAAAAAAAATATATATATATATTACAGTTATTAAATTGTACTTTGTGAGAACAAAGAGAGCTTAAGGCAACACACTACAGGCAAAACCTTTTTCTTTTTTTTCCAGGCACTGGTTAATTTTGAGATTAGACTAGTGGAAATAAAACATCAAAAATACACATTTATTTTATTACACTTTATTTGCGTCTGCAGATTTCACCGACAATGCGTATCTTTAAAGGCCATTTTCTCAAAATAATTTTTTTTCTCCACTTTAGTATTATTTACATACACAAAATAATTTACAGTTTTATCTATTTTCTGAAGGTTTTTACAAAGGGGGTTGTTCATATATAATTCACCTGATTTGTGAACATTTTATCCCTAAATTTTTTTTTTTTTGTCTGTTGACAGTATTTTCTGGTTTATGTAGTGATTATAGATCTCGAAAATCCCATCTGTAAAAACCTTTACCTCTAATATGTCATTAAAATTAAACAGGAATTTTGAACCTGGCTTTATCCAATGTTCAGATTTATGTTCTGGACATTTATGCAAATTAGTGCATTTTTATTATCTAATGCCTCATTAGCATGTTTACATTTCATAAAACTTGTAATACAAAACAATTTTCCTGATGTACTGTGATTAATCAACTTGAGAAAACTCTGAAGATATCTATTATTATTATTAGTTCATTTTTACTCTATTCACCAGTAGTCTTGCCTTGAAGTCTGAGTAGTGGCTGTTTGGTTTTCCCAGTCCCAAAAGGTCATAAGGTCACTGTGAGTTCACTCCAGCCGTGTCTGGCACAGAAGCTCCGCCCACTACAGCTGCACTGGAGCTCCGCCAACTCTCTTTTCCCTTTCTTGATCTTTCTCGCTCTTTCCTTCTTTCATCCTCCTTTTGCTATGCTCTGATTCTCTCTTTCATTTTCATTGTCCAGTCTTTCTTTGTACACTGATTGTATTCTCCTCGTCTTCTCTCTACTGCTCATACTTTTCTTGCTTTCATCAGTGTCTTTCATACATTCTTTGTCTCCTGAAAGGCTCACTTGTTTCATATGGAAACAGATGGATGCCTTATTGGAGGAGATGGAGAGAAAGACAGCAGCTTGATTCCAAAACCTAGTGCGCTCCCTCATTGCCCACTGCCTACATAGGCAGCTGCCTTCTAAGGGAGCATCCTAACTGACATGGTGCCTCATAAGGGACTGGTTTGGAACGCTCTACACAGGCAGCAATTTTGTGCACCACAGGAAAATCAACACATAATTGATTCCAATTTGACTTTTGCATGTTGCTATGCTCATGCAGAAACTATGAAACTTGTTTCCGCCATGGAATAAAAATATTAAAAAGTGAATTGCGACTTTTTATCCCAATTGCGAGTTTATATCTCACAATTGCAAGTTATAAAGTCGTAATTGCGAGTTTACATCTCAATACTATGACTTTTTTCCTCATCATTTTGAGTTTACATCTCACAATTCTGACTTTTTTCACTCATAATTCGGAGTTTGTTTACATGACATCAAGTAGACATCTTGCAGTTGTGAATTCCGAGTTCACATCTCCCAATTCTGACTTTAAAAATTCGGGCAAAAACATTGTGAGATGTAAACTCCATCTACTGAGAAAAAAAGAGATTCAAATTGCAAGATGTAAACTCAGAACTTCGAGAAAATTGTTTATATTTTGTAATTGTGAGATACAAACGTGAAATTCTGGAAATAAACGTTCATAGCATAGTCTAAGATGCATAACATGTACAAATATTGTGTAATTTCTAATTACACAGCTGTTTTTATTCAGATTTTTCAGTACTAAAAGAAATAGCAGTACATTTATGTCAGAATATTGCCAAGAAACTTGTCACAATGCATTCTGAGATTGCTATCTTTGCAAAAGATGCAATGCTGCCTTAATATTTCACAAAAAAGTGAACAATACCTAAAAACATCGATTCAAAATTTGCTTAATCTAATTTTAAAAATGCATGCACTTTTATGCATATTAGAGCATTACTTTAGAAACATGTTAATGCAGCTCTCTTGCAATCAGCTGTGGCTCCCGTGTGCTTCAACATTAGTAGTGCTGTTTATGTGGCACATGGAGTTGCATTCTGTCACTCATGAGATTTCATTTGCTGCCTATGTGTGGGTGTGTGTTTGCTCACCCTGAAAAAAATGCCCACTGGGATTCTTGCCAGCCGCCTCGGACACAGCGAGCCACACGACTGTATCGGCCCCTTGCTCCGGTGTCCGCAAACGCTCCTTCATAGAGCTGTGGAAATCAGGCATCGCGTTTGCAATGGCTAAAGAACGAGAGGCGAGAATGAATGAATCCATCAAGATCAGACATCATCAAATCAGTCTGAATAAATGATAAATAAATATCTGCATTTATGCATTTGGCAGACACTTATATCCAAAGCGACCAATGCATTCAAGGTATATAACACTGAACATGCAATTTGACAAATTAACAACAGCAAGCTTGAAGGTAAAAATGTATCTGTCTGGCGGAAACGGCATGTTTTAGGTGATGTAACTATTTCTTTCAATTTTAATCACATTTTTGCAGTTCACCCAATTTTTAAAAGGAAAAATATTCCATGTAGCATTTTGAAAATGCATCTATAATCATTCATGCACGGTTTAAATTTAGGATGATTGTGTGTGTGCAATTACTTGGCGTGTCGACCCATCCGGGGTGCATCACAGAGAAGTGGATGTTGGGGTGAACTTTAGCAAACTGCTCCGTCATCACCACCTGCTGCCTCTGAAACACACAGAAAAAAAGTACATAGAAGTCACTTCTGACATCACAAGAATAAGTAACAAAAAGCTACTAAAGTCCGTGAGACAGAAAAGTCATGCATATTTTTTTTTTTAAGTAATTTTTTACTAACATTCAAAAGATTGGGGTCAGTAAGATTTTTTTGGGGGGACAGAAATTAATACTTATTCAGCAAGTATGCATTAAATTGATCAAAAGTGACAGTTAAGACTTTTATGATGTTATTTCTATTTCAAATAAAACGCTGTTCTTTTCATTAAAGAATTCTTACAAAAAATGTATCACGGTTTCCACAAAAATATGAAGCAGCACACATTGAGCAGCAAATCAGGAGAAATGGCTGCTGAAAATTCAGCTTTCATCACAGGAATAAATTACATTTTAAATTTATATTCACATAGAAAACGGTTATTTTAAATTATAATAATATTTCACAATATTGCTATTTTTGACTATATTTTTAATCAAATAAATGCAGCCTTGGTGAGCAGAAGAGACTTCATTCATAACAAAAATCTTACCAATCAATCCCTAAACTGGGACTCGATTTTCAAAATGTAGTTAAAATGCACTAAACTGCAGTACTCAAGTAATCAAACAATGACCTCTATAACATAAATGGTACCTACAATGACTGTGCACTGTGTAAACAATGAGTGATGTATACTATACGCGCGAGAGATCATTTCTGGCGCTTGTGTAAACTACGCCAGAGCGCATACACACCTCACGCACCAGATGCCGTGCGCGCGCCCAAAGACAGTTGCACATAGTGGTGTATTAGAGGAAAAAATTATATAAATATTGTTCGGTTTCTGGCACAAACCGATCGTTTCGTGTCTTAGGACATCAATGTGTCGTCACGAGCCGCAAATTTTCATTTAGATTTGTCTGTGCATGTTTTTTTTACAATCATAGATTTTGT
>NW_015554117.1:1394247-1397979 GCF_001515605.1 Sinocyclocheilus anshuiensis | reverse complement strand
AAGGGACGGGGTGATGCTGATAATTAGGGGGAGGCAGCCGACTCGTCAGTGTGTGTTGATATCCAGCCGAAGAGCAATCAACCATAACTTCAGGCGAGCAGGCTCAGAAGTTGGGAATACGTGGAAAGTCACCACTCCCGAATGAGTTTGCGCGAGAGAACGTAATCTTTTAGTTTTAAGTCGGTTTGAACAATCCGGATAAGCGCAAGCAAGTAAGTACCATTTTGATTAGCCGTCGTACCTACAATGACTGTGCACTGTGTAAACAATGAGTGATGTATACTATACGCGCGAGAGATCATTTCTGGCGCTTGTGTAAACTACGCCAGAGCGCATACACACCTCACGCACCAGATGCCGTGCGCGCGCCCAAAGACAGTTGGACATAGTGGTGTATTAGAGATAAAATATGATATAAATACTGTTCGGTTTCTCGCACAAACCGATCGTTTTGTGTCTTAGGACATCAATGTGTCGTCACGAGCCGCAGGGTTTAATTTGGATTTGTCTGTGCATGTTTTTTTTACTCTCATAGATTTTGTTACCATTGCCATGCATTATACGACTGATAGACTGCAACAGTTGGAGTTAAAAATCTTCGTTTGTGTTCTACTGAAGAAACAAAGTCACCTACATCTTGGATGCCCGGGGGGTAAGCAGATAAACATCAAATTTTCATTTTTGGGTGAACTATCCCTTTAAACTGGCAAATGGCATCAAAGCAAAGTGTTTCTGTATGTTGGACTCTCTATGTGTACATATGTACCTTGTTCTGTGCGTACACCATAGTGCCGTCATATCTGCCCCTCTGAGACTGCAGGTTTCCCGTTCGCAGTTTCTGCACCAGCATCCCACCGGATGATACTGTGATCTGAAAGAGAGGAGAGAGATGGTGACCGTCTGACCTCCGTCTGTCTCTCTCAGCCTCTGGTTTACTCACCACTCTGGAGTCAGGGCTCTTCTCCAGCAGAGGAATGAGGCTCTTGATGAGGATGTACATGGCTGAGGAACACAACAGAGACATCAGGTGAAATCTAAGGTATTAAAGATATTATTTATTATAAAGTTAGTAGGAAAGACTTTTAGTCCTGAGGCGATATCAAGCTGGTTTTGTTTGCTCACTTACCCAGAGAGTTACTTGCAAAGCTTTTCTCCAAACCCTCACCATTCACCTCCCTCTTAGTCATCATACAGCCGGCGTTATTGATCTGTCACAGTCAAATCAGTGAACCAACCACATTCTCATTACTTCCATTAGCTGGTAATGCCATTCAAAATATAGGTGCACTACCATTCAAGTTTGGGGTCAGTAAGATTTTTTTCATGTTTTTGAAAGAATTCTCTTATACTCACCAAGGCTGCATTTATTTGATCAAAAACACAGTGAAAATATTACACTTTAAAATAGCTGTTTTCAATGTGAATATATTGTAAAATGTAATTTATTCCTGTGATGCGCAGCTGAATTTTCAGCATCATTACTCCAGTCTTCAGTGTCACATGATCTTCAGAAATCATTCTAATATGCTGATTTGCTGCTCGAGAAACATTTCTGATTATCATCAATGTTGTGCTGCTTCACATTTTTGTGGAAACTGTGACACATTTTTTTCAGGATTCTTTGATGAATAGAAAGCGTTTATTTGAAATAGAAATCTTTGGTAACATTATAAATGTCTTTACTGTCACTTTTGATCAGTTTAATGTTCTTGCTGAATAAAAGCATACATTTCTAAATAAAAAAAAACCTTACTGACTCCAAACCTTTGAACAGTAGTGTATATGCAATTTTAAAGCCTCACCAGGACATTGAGGGCTTTGTACTTTTTCTTGAAAGACTCTGCAAACTCCCACACCTTCTTGGTTTCGGACAGATCCAAAATATGCACGAAGATCTCCTGCAGCCAAACACAGAGGCCAAAGGTCACGTATTTTACTAGAACATCTTGCTTTAGAAACAGTTGCAGATGTAAATCTGTTTTCAGACAGTGTGTAGATAAATATATGGGTCATTTCAATGATTCAGTGGACTTCTGTAAAAATGGTAACTTATTTGCAAACTACTACATTATTCTTCATTAAGCAGCTGCGTTCTCATTTCTACTGCAGGTTCAGTTCTCCTGGTGTGACCTGAGGTTAAATGACTTGCTCAGAGTGCCACAGTGGTGGAAGCTTCTACAGCCAGCTGTGTTACAATCAGCACCTTTAACTATTAAACTGCAGGCTAACAATCCCAATCGTACTTTGTTTCCAGAGTCCTTGACGATCTCCGTTCTGGCTTCTTCCGCCTTGTCCTTGTTCCTGCAGACCATGTGGATCGTACCACCTTGAAGAAGAGGGTTAACTGGTTAAACTGCGGCACAAAAAGTGTTTGGAGACTTAAATAACACTGTCTGAATGTCATTGCTTTAGATAAATGCATAAATGCAGATAAATAAAATGAGATAAAATGCATAAATGCAGAGCAAAAGTAAAGCTACAACAAAGAAAATCAAAGGACTAGCATAATTTGTTTGCAGATTCTGGGTTTTGTTATCTAATGCAATGACATCTGAACATTTTTCTGTGTCCAAATACTTTTTAGAGCAACTGTATTCACATAAACACATGGAAAGCATTTGAAGAACCTAAATACACCATGAACCACAAGGTCAGTTTCTATTTTACCAACCACTGCTGTTTTTCTCCAACACACACCTTTCTTGGCGATGGCCATGGCAGTGGCTTTCCCGATCCCACTGTTAGCTCCAGTGATCAGGAAGGATCGGCCCGCCACTGACGTCTCCAGGTCCTTCTCAACAAAGTTTTTAGACGCTGACAGAAATGCCCCCCTGAGACACACACATTTAATTAGTATCGAAATGTCACAGGGTTCCCTGTGTGCATGCACTTCACAAAACACTGCTAGATTAGTTCAGTGAAGTCATTAGTTCACTTTTTGCATGCTTTGAACTATTCGACATCATGCTTTTTCAAGAAACCCAACTGACATATGTTCTAAGAATGTTTTATTAACGGTCCCATTAAATAATGAAAATGTTATTTCTGATAGTTCTCTGAACAGTTAAAACGTCCAGTTTTTAAAATGGTTTATTTCTAGGGAACATTTTTAGAATGAGAATGTACCCTGAACGTTCTGAAACAAATCGCAACATTTAAAAAATGTTAGATGAACATCCAACTAAAACGTTTCTGAAAAAACATCCCATGAATGATATAATGTTTTTGTGCTGACGTTTTGAGAATGTTATTAAAGCCCAGATAGCATTGAATGAACATTCTATTAACGTTAATGGAAGAACGTTTGTTTATAACTTTGAGAAAACCTTGCCAGAATGCGAGGAAAATTTCATTAAAGGGTTAGTTCACCCAAAAATGAAAATTAGCCCATAAATTACTTACCCTCAAGTCATCCTAGGTGTATATGACTTTCTTCTTTCAGACGAATCCAGTCGGAGTTATATTAAAAATTGTCTTTGATCTTTCAAGCTGTTTCATGGCACTCAGCGGGTATTGCATGCATCATTCAAAACCAAGTTAAATAACAAGCACCCATCCATAAAAAAAAGTGTCTCACACGGCTCCGGGGGATGAACAAAGGCCTTCTGTAGCGAATCGATGCGTTTTTGTAAGAAAAATATCCATATTCAAAACGTAATAATCACTTTAATGTAGCTTGCGCTCACTGTTGTACACGGAAGCAGCTCCGGGCGGATGACGTATGAGGTCAGC
>NW_015554117.1:1391582-1391901 GCF_001515605.1 Sinocyclocheilus anshuiensis | reverse complement strand
TATAACAAAGAGTGAAAAATTGAAGGGGGTCTGAATACTTTCCGTACCCACTGTATGTCATCTGCCTGGAACTGCTTCCAGTGTACAACTGTTGGCGCAAGCTAGATTAAAGTGATTATTATGTTTTAAATAAGGATATTTTTCTTACAAAAACCCATCGATTCGCTACAGAAGGCCTTTGTTCACCCCCCGGAGCCGTGTGAGACACTTTTTTTTTTTATGGATGGGCGCTTGTTATTTAACTTGTTTTTGAATGATGCATGCAACACCCGCTGAGTGCCATGAAACTGCTTGAAAGATCAAAGACAATTTTTTATAT
>NW_015554117.1:1372769-1391475 GCF_001515605.1 Sinocyclocheilus anshuiensis | reverse complement strand
AATATAACTCTGACTGGATTCGTCTGAAAGAAGAAAGTCATATACACCTAGGATGACTTGTGGGTGAGTAATTTATGGGCTAATTTTCATTTTTGGGTGAACTAACCCTTTAAGTGGAACATTCCATTTTAGCAGTTTGCAAACATGGAAATAAATGTCCAAGAACGTTCAGAGAACATTCAAAAGTAACAAGTAGCAACATTTAAAAAAAAAAAACATTCCATTAATGATGTACAGATAATGTTTTGTGCTGATTTGAGAACATTATTAAACACCAGATAACTTTGAACAAGAGTTCTGTTAACGTTGCAAGAATGTTTGTTACTTTAGTCTTTGCAACTTTAGGGATCTTATCTATGTACAATCAGCTTGTAACACTCCAAAGAGAAAGAAAAACTTGAAATCGCATCATATGACCCCTTTAAGAGAAACTTGCCAGAATGTTAGGGAAGTTCTGAAAACGTTTCCTGTTAGCTGGGAATGTGTTTCTGTGTTGATTTTTGTATGCTTTTGTAAAATTAAGGTTCTGTATTCATTTGCCACTTAAAGTCCTGAAGCGAAACCACTCGAGAAGTCCTGTCCTAATGTGCCACCTTGCGTCATCGCTTAGCTAATGAGAGCGAGCTATCAGTGCGTCCTCTGATAGCACTGCTCCTGGCATCGGCGGCGCTCGTGCCCTTGACCCGATCTCAAAGGCTGGCTTTGTCCACGCGTGTCAGGCCAGGCGGAGGGATGAAGAGGAGCGAGGAGGTGCCGGGGGGAATCAAGCTTTTCTCTGTAAATGCGTGCACTGTTAAGGGTGATGTGTGTCCCATTATGGGACGTGAGAGGTTGACCCGGGTGACAATGTATTAGGAGGAAAAAACAGATGCAGGGGCCACTGCAAGATAAACAGCAGCAGTGAGATGACACGTTTTGAGTGTTTTTCTGACTCCCAAGAATTTATAGGCTAATCATTTTTATAAAACTGGACTTCATGGAAAACGAAAAGCAACATGTGACCCTGAGTTTGCAGAATGTGTTAAAAATAACACTTTTTGTGTTTTTTTGAACATATTCGGTGCACCATTTATTATATCACCGTATTATGCTGTCTAAAAAATAAAGTTAGTTTTGCAAATGTAAGAAACTGACTTTGAAAGTTTTTACCCTTGCCATGATTTATGTTGTCACTGTTTATGACGTGCAACACTTTCTTTTTGCATCATTTTGAAGAAAAACGGATTAATATGTTTTGAAGTAAAAAGCAAACATTAAGAAATGTTTTCCCTTATGATTGAAGAATTATTGCATCATATGGTTAAAACTCCAAGTAGGCCTACAGACAAATGCTGGACATGTCCAAATATTTTGATAAATTACACTCTAAAAAATGCTGGGTTGTTTCAACCAAACTTTGTGTCAAATATGGACTAACCCAACTTTAGCATTAAAATTTTAATTAAAAAATTTAACCCCACTGCTTAATTAGTCCATATTTGACCCAAAGTTGGGTTGAAACAACCCAGCATTTTTTAGAGTGTAAAATTAAAATTTAAGGTCAAAACTATTTGTTATTTGTTTCTCAGTGCCCATTATACAAAAACTCCTATTAATAAAGACAACCTAATAAACACAGAAATAAAAATAAAATTACAAAAAATGCATTAAATACATTTTATAAAATAAGAGATAAACAGCTGTAGTAGAATAACTGAAATCTGACCCATGCAATAGGCTATTTAACATCATAATTATAGATGTTAAATATTAAATGAAATATTGCATGAGAATTTATGTAACGTTATATTATATTAGCCTATGTTATATTAGTAGTAGCCAATTATATTACATCATATTATGTATTTGAATATGTATTAATTAAGCATTATGTTTGTTAATATTGTAATAAGGTGTTGTGAGATTTCTGAAGCAGTGCAGCTCTTACTTGGTGAATTCGGTGAGTCCTTTGAGGAACCATGCTGAGTTCCGGTACAGAGACATTCTCACACCCGCGCTGTCGCTCAGGTCGCCCGCTGTGCTCGCGGATGCTCGCCGGTGCTTTTAACCGGCGCCGGGGTCACATGAGTGCACGTAGATCCACGCCACTCTCCGCTGCCCAACGCTTTCTGCCTTCTACCGGTAATCAACGAAATAACACGCCTCTGACTGTCAGACCTCTGATGTTTCAAAGCAATACGTTTGTAGTTGACAGTTTGATAATAGCTAAGAAAATATAAGATCATCTATTTCCCTGATAGCACAGCACGTGCATCACGGAGATGTCTATTTGACGTCTGCATTTACATCTGCAAGACGTCTTTTTTAGAGTGCTTGCTCATCTGCAATACGTCTATAGGATGTTTCCTATCAGATGTCAAATAGACGTTTAGAAGATGTCTTTAAGATGTTTATGATTTACAGTGTATGTAAAACTGACATCTTAAAGACGTCTATCAGATGTTGCCTGTAACCGTCTAAATCATTAGAGAGATTAAAAAAAGACAATTTTCAGCAATTTCAGCTAATGCACCATCAAAGTTATTTAATAACTTTATAACTGTTATAGCCCCACCTATTGCCCGATCTCCATAAAAGTTTGCATGTAGTGTTTGTTCAGAATCATATTGCATGCCTACCTCATTTTGGCTCATTTCGCAAATTTCTGAGGTTTCGTTTAGGAATTATAGGCTTTTTGTTAAACTTGATCACACCAATATTCTAAATGACCCTGTTACAGCCATCCACATACTCAGGTTGTTTGATAATTATTGATCTTGGGAGTCCAGAGATTTGTACTGGTTTTGTCGAGGTTGATGGGAAAAACACCGGGTAGTTCACTAAAGTTGTTTGTTTGTTTAATAATCTCAAATAATTAAAGAGCGATTTGATTGACAGCAGTGGTTCATGAGGCAAAGTTGTCCAGAATGAGGAGATCTAGCCTATGCGTGAAACGTCGCATGATATGCAGTTATTTATTATGCTTGTGTATAGGGTAGTCTAATGATAATAATAGGCCTACTGTAGAACAATAACCACAGAATCGCGGTAATAAAACATAGACCCATATAAAACATTTTTACTGTTTAATACGTTGATAATCTTTGGATGCTATTGTTTTTGTATGGCTGGGTCACAAGGGGGTTAGTCATAACGAATAGATAATTAGGCTATCAAATCGTATTTGAAAATTATCTCAGGAGAATTTACTGGAGCGGAAAGGATGTCCTCGCTGCACCTGACCAGGTAAAGCCAGCAGGTGTGAGGCTGAGCTGCTGGGACGCGCCCTTATCAGCTGGACATGAACCCGTGCGGCGCCCCGCGCAGGCTCGTTTAGGATCTGTGGGAGTCTCAGGATGGTGAGGTTCACGAGTGTGCAACTGCTGTCTTCTTGTTAATGTTGCTGCCTTTTTCTTGCATTAACAATCACAAACAGGTCCAAACTATTAAGATACGAATCCGAGTGTCAGTCTGAGGTCAGATAGAGCTTTGTTTTTTGTGTTTTCTCTCCTGTAGAGCTGTTTGTCTGGGATCTGTCCTTATATTTGACCCTTTGTTGTGTTTTACTGCACGCACACACACACACGCTGTTCTTGTGCTGATAAGAGGGACATTTGTATTTCCTCTTGTATCACAAATACAAAGGTGCGTTTGTTGTTTTTATCTCTTTTCTTGGTTAAAAACATAAATTTGCAGTTTCATGTTCACATTACTAGTGAGAAACGCATGACTGTGTCTATGTAAACTATATTTAATTTTAAGAGGGTATTAAAGGTAAAATGGTTCATGTAGTAATTTTTTAGTCTAAAAAAAAAACATTACAATGCTTTCTGTACTTCTTGCAATTTTGCTGTTTTTACTGTATTTATTGATTAAATAAATGCAGCCTTGGTGAGCAATAGAAACGTATTTCCAAAGCATTAAAAATATTCCCAACCTCAAACTTTTGAACTGTATGGCATATATTGTTCAGAGTAATATTACTCATCTTCTGAGATTTTTATGTCATCAAGAGCATGATAATGTGTTTTCTGAACCGTGAGTCATGTATTTATGTTTTTGGCATCTATATCTGTTTGTGTGTGTTGCAGGTGTGTGAATTATTATTGTTAACTTTGAGAAAGCTTACTTTATCCTGGATGAGTTTGTTATTGGTGGAAAAGTGCAGGAAACATCTAAAGCGTCTGTGGCCAAATCAATGGAGGAGGCAGATTCTCTTCAGGAGGTGAAACACACACACACACACACAAGCTTTCTTTAGGTGGTGATTCATCATGTTCTCACAGATGTGTTTATACTATATGTACACAACCTGATCCTGTCTGCTCGACTGTAAATTATTTCAGAGGCAGTAACTGAAAGAAAAAAAAATTAAAATCTGAAAAGTGTTGCAAGGACTGGCCAAGATATTGAGTCAAAAGTAATAAAATGCATTTTAATAAAAGTTTTTTTGAGAATGTATGAATTGTAGTAGAATAATTACAGCTTATTCTATACATGCATTTAAATATGTAACCAAATTTTCATGACTCAAATGTAAATGCATTTCAGGCTGTTATGACCCTGGTTGCACATGAAACAGAAACCAATCACCAAAAAACAACAACAAGATTTTATGTCATGCAAAGGTTGCAGAGGCTGCTCGGCAGTGAGAGAAGCATTACACAGAGGACCATGGTGTGAACAAATGCTTTATTTACCTCTGCCACGTCACACATGACCTCATCACACGCACAAGATACTGACTGACTGAAAACATAACTGGCGTTGTTAGGAGGGAGAAAATCTGTGTGTGTTCATATGTTAAAGAGGTAAAGCCAGTGACTTTTTACATTGTTCTATTCGCTAACTAAGAAACAAATTCATTGAGTTTACTAAAATACTCTTTTTTTTCGCTATACAGAACAAGCAATGAGAAAAGCTGGAGCACTACATTGACTAAATGCAATTAGGGGATATATTTGTTTCAAAATACTTTATTATATGACAAACTTCAAACAATGAATATAATCATTATCTACACAGCTACATTTCAGGGACTGTTTTCCCCTCAGAGTCCGTTTCGTCGGCATCATCGCTCTCCGGATCCAGATACCGCAGGATTTGCAGTATTGTGTTGTTGTCTAATCCTGTCACTGCGTTCTCGTGATTTGCGGGTCTTTTTTCTGGCACGCTTTTATCGAAGTAGTCACCGCGTTCGTACATGGGCTGATCCTTGTCACGTAATGGCGTCAGACGTGCACGTCTCTGTCCATGCCCGAACATTTCGAATGCCAGGTAATTGACAAGTTCGTCTTCCTCACCGGCAGTGTCGTCATAATCATCCCTGCTGGTTTTCCTCTCATAATAACGTGATGTTTTCGGTTGCGTTGGTCGGTTGTTGTTTTGTTGTGCTGCGTTTACCAGCTTGAGGATATTCATGATGTCCTGGGTGATGCTATTGCCCTCCGATGTCTCGAGCGGCCATCGGTGAGGTGCTGCGGCGAAGGTCTTGTGAGCGGTTGCGTAGGGTGTACGTGACTTCTTTGGGGTTCCCAATAAATCCTTCTGCTTCTCATTATGGAGAAGCTCAAGAACTTCCTCCGGTGGGATTCGTAGCTTCTGTGAGATTGTGATTATCTTGGACAAAGGCTCAGGGATTGTGCTGTGTATTGGCCTAATTTCCCTCTCCTCCACGTCATCCTCCTCTCCATCATCTTCATCCACATCTTTTTTCTCCACCTGTCTGTCGCTTTCTTGCTCGCTCTTGCTGGCCTCTTGTCTTTTCTGCTGCTCCTGCTCTTTCTTTTCTAGGATTTGCAGAAGATAGTAGTCCACAAGCTTTGCAATGTCCTCAGGCTCCTCCTCTTTTCCTGTCTGGAACCAGTCGGGTTGGTTGGATCTTTTGACATAATCGTCCTCTTCATCCTCCTCCTCCTCTTGCTCATCATCCTCAAGGTTGCGATTAAACCCATGCCTCTCTCTTTCTTCTTCTTCGGTCTCTGTTTGTTCCTCCAAAGGTGCCCATTCATCAGTTCCCATGATGTCTTCCAAGACCATCTTCCTCTGCCTGTACAAGTCATTATCATCATCATCATCTTCACCATCCTCCCGTTTGCTGTTGGCCTTAGATGTGGAGATTGCACTTAGCTCCTCAAACACAGACTGAAGGGTCGCCAGGTTCTGGGGTGTGTACTGTTTTTCTGCTTTCTCGTTGGTCCGTTTGAGAGGCTGCTCCTGATCCTCCTCGTTCTCAAACACAAGTGGGAACTTCCGGTGCTGTCTCCGGCTATCCGGATTGGCCCACGAGGTCCTTCCGTAATTCTCAGCTGAAGTTTCCACTTCTAGTTGTTGCTTTGGTCTTGGGAAGGGTTGGACAGTGTATCGAGGTTGAGATGGTGCGATGACCTTCTGGGAGGTTTTCTGGGGCACCATGTGTTCCTCGGTCTGTTGTAGTGTGGTAAGCACTGCTTGCAGCAACTCTTGAGTGTTGTCCTTCTCTTCCTCCCTCACCTCCATACCTCTATCCAACCGGGCAGGAGCTGCCAGTTGTAGCAGGGAGCGAACGCTCTCCATGTCGTCTGAAGTGTCTTGCTGGTCATCAAGGTGATCAGGTGGGGTTCTCTGGCTGAGGCTTTGGATGTAGCGTAGAGCTCTGAGCATCTCGGCACTCGGAGGAGGACGGATCTGGGATGCTGGTCCATAAGAGACGGGTTCACTTTCGCTTAGGCGATGCTCTCTTAGCGTGGCCCCTTGAACTCCACAAACGAGAGAAAGGAAAAGGGGTAGAAGAAGGAGCGAGGGGAGGATGAACACCCCTGCTGCACAGCATCTAGATGATGACGACATGTTTTACCTGAGAGAGAGAGGGAGGGAGAGAGGGAGAAGAGATGGTGAGTCAGTTTTTCATTAAAAAGGTACAAAAGCTTTCACTGGGGTGGTACCCGTTCAAAATAGGGACTAAATGTACCATTTAGCTACTAATAATGTACACTTTAGGTACTAATATGCACCATTTTAAAATCATCAACAACATCTTAAAATCTTGCTAATTACTTATAAAGCCCTGAATGGTTTAGTTCCCCAGTACTTGAGTGAGCTCTTATCGCATTATCATCCTTCACATCTACTGCGATCTCAAAACTCTGGCCATTTGATAATACCTAGAATTTAGGTATTTAGCACCCAAACTCTGGAACAATCTACCTAGCGTTGTTCAGGAGGCAGACAAACTCTGTCAGGTTAAATCTAGATTAAAGACCCATCTCTTTAACCTGGCATACACATAAAACACAATCACTTTTCTATAATTCAAATCCATTAAATGATTTTTAGGCTGCATTAATTAGTAGCCAGGAGCCGGGAACACTTCCCATAACACCCGATGTACTCGCTACATCGGAAGAAGAATGGCATCTACGCTAATATTAGTTATATTTATTCTTATTCCGAGGTCAGCGTAGCCATACGGATCCAGTCCGTATCCAGATCAGATGGTCACTGCAGTCATCCGGATCCAGTCCATATCCAGACCAGAAGGTGGATCAGCACCTAGAGACGACCTCTACAGCCCTGAATGTCAGCGGAGACCATGCCAACTAGACGAACCCTAGAGACAGATGCCGGCTCAAGACTACGAGAACCAGACGAGTCCTCTCAATCTGACGTGCGTTGCAGCCTGGAATTAAACCACACCATGCTGGTTTGGTCTGGACAGAGGAGAACTGCCCTCCCGACTGAGCCTGGTTTCTTCCAAGGTATTTTCTCTCCATTTCTGACACAGATGGAGTTTTGATTCCTTGCCAGTCGCTTCTGGCGTGCTTAGCTGGGGACACAATTTCTGGCAACATTGTTGAGTTGATTGCGCAGATACTATTGGAAGAGAACTGAACTGAGCTGGACGATGACATCACTGAATCAACAATGAACTAACTTTAACTGATAAACTGACAGTTTTCTATTGTCCTCTTGCATTATCAGCACGTTTTTCCTGTTTAACACAGTCTGTATTGTATTGTATTGTATCTATTTCGAGGTACAAAGGTTTAAAAGGTACAACCCAAGTGACAGCTTTTGTACCTTTTCGCAACACATACACAGTATTTGCGCTAACAATTTCATGCATATTGATTGTTCTGTCATCAACTAGTCAAGTTCATGTCGTTCCAAACCTGAATGATTGTCTCAGTGTTTTTGTCCATACAGTGAAAGTCAGTGTGGTCCAGTGTTGTTTTGGACCCCATTGACTTTCAATGTATGGGCAAAACAGTTCAAATACCTTCTTTTGTATTCCACAGAAGAAAGAAAGCCACATGTTTGGAATTGCATGACTGCAATTAAATGATGACAGAATATTTATCTCTTGACGAACTATTTCTTTATCTTCTTACAAAGACCTGCCCCAGATAACTTATTGCAGTCTTGTTTACAATGCTTAATTGACCATCGCAGGTCTCGCTCTGCTTGTATCTCTCTCTCTTTCTGACATCTGTTGAAAGCCTGTTGATGAGTGTTTGCTGAGCACTCAGAGAGCGCGCGCGCAGCCTGAGCTGAAAATCTCATTAGTTTCTAAATTGCTGCCGCGACTAAATGAGTCATACCCCGTTGCTAGGGGGGACCGCAAGAGCATCCGCACTGCTGTTGAACCGCAAAGTGCCGTCAAACGGAGAGGAGGAGAAAGCCCCGGAGCACGACATCCTGCTTACTTCAATCTGTTAGATGTCTACACTTATTTTTAAGTGGAAATGTAGTGAGTAGAACTTTAACTTGGACATTTTCCGTCAGGTTGTTACCAGGTTTGCTTTTAAGCGTGCGTAGCGTTCTTAATGAACGATTTGTAGAATTTTAAATAAACACAAATGAGCTTTAAAATAACAATTGCGCGAGAAACTGCGAAGAAGCGGTCGAACCTTTATTAATCCTTTTTTTCCCCCACAACTTGTAAAACGCATGCTTTTTTGTTCCATCTCGCTGTTTCTGAACGCGTCTCTCGGTTGCGCAGCAGGTTGCTGAAATATAAAACAGAGCCCATATGCGTTTCTAAAGAGATAAACCAGATATAAGTGATGTATTCCGTCTTAAAGAACGCACAAATGAGTGTTTAAATGCAAAAACCTTCTTACCTTTGCTTTCGGTCTGTTTTAACGGGGAGTCGTGAGTGCGTTGCGCATTGCTCTCGCGCTCTCGGTGTGTTTATGGCTGTGCAGCACCGTGAGCACGAGCGCGGAGTCTCTCTCTCTCTCTCTCTCGTCAGCACCGCGGACAGCTCCGCCCGTATAAGAGACGCCACATGATTCGTGCGTCACTGAAACAACATACGCAAAACCGGCCACACACACACACACACACACATGCACTCCAGGCGATTCAAGGTTATTAATTTGGCATACAAACTCAAAATGAATGGTTTTATGCATGCATAACATTGAATTCGTCTTATTATAAAGTTTTTCACATCAGGATGGGTGATCCCTTACAAAAATCACCTATTTTCATCATGATCATCAATTAGATTTAACATGGTAAGTAAGTGCAATTAACTTTTTTCACTGTATAACTTTGACTTCTCTTTGATTTTTACTTCAAAATCAGCAATTACATTTTAGTTGAAGTTTAGTGGGTTGTAATTTCGCTGGTTACCATGGTGATTTTTTGTAAAGAAGCAGAAGAGCGCCTATGATTAGAGGTTTCAGAGCCAAAAGGCCCCTGGTGAGGAAGAAACCCACTCATTATGACCTTCTCTTATCATGTAAAGTGAAAGCTCTAAACTTTGAATGTGATATTATGATAATAGTCGATCACTGAAGAGCGATGGTGCTTTTGATCCGTGTGCCAAGAATGCTTTTGGGAGATCTCGTTAGCTCATCTTCTATTTGATCATGTAGCTGTCGTTGTGCCAAAAAAGCAATTTAATTCTTTAAGCATATTGAAAATGAGGCAGGGGAAGCTGAAAGCATCTCTCTCACGTGCACACATACGCTGGTTGGCTGTGAGTTTCTATCATGTTGATTTGGCTTCATCTGTAAAGCGTCTGGCGAGCGATGAGTCACAGCGGAGAGCCGCAGAGGCGGGGAGAGACGTGTGAGACAGGGACTGACGGAGAGGAAGTGACATGTGTCTGGGACGGGCTTCGATCTGGTTCTGGGTGCCTGGCGGCTGGTTTTCTGAAGTGAGCGTGTGTTTGGCAGTGTGTCAGGAGCCGACAGGACTCAGGAGGGAGATCTCGTTCATTCAGAAATCCGCTCTGCTGCTGTGGGTGGCCGACTACTATTCACAGTCTCATTCAAAACCTCTCCGAGTATAAAAACACACACAAGGAGTTCAGCGTGATGATGCTGTTTGTGCCACAGCTGCCTACAATCGAGCATTTATTCTCATCTTTTTCATCACATCAAGTCTCGCCGATCCTGACTTTGCTCTTTTCTTCTCTCATATTTTCTCCTCTATTCTATTCTCATCTCTTCTCTTTTCCTCTCTTCTTTTCTCCTGTCTCTTCGTTTGTTTTCTAATCTTTGTTCTTCACCTGTCATCTCTTCTCATTATTTCATCTCTTCTAATCTCATTTCGCCTATTTATCTCCTCCTGCCTCTCTTTTATCTTCTCATCTCATCTCTTCTGTTTTCTCTTCTCTCATCGTGCCTTCTGTTCTCATCTCGTGTCTTCTGTTTTTTTTTAAATTTCTCATCTAATCTCTTTTCTTCTGCCCTCCCTTTTCTCATCTAATTTGTTCGATTTTCTCTTTTTTCTCATTTCATGTAATCTATTCTCATCTTGTCTCATTTCGTGTTCTTTTCTCATCTTGTCTCATCACTGGTTACCACTTCTCATCTCATTTAATGTCTTCTCATCTTTTTGTCTTCTCTTTTCTCATCTCTTCTCGTCTTTATCTTCTCATCGCTTTTTGTCTCCACTTTTCTCATCTCATTGCATCTATTCTTTTTGTCTTTTATCTTCTAATCTCCTCTTTTTCTTTTCTCATCTGTTTGCTCTTCTCATTTCATCTCTTCACTTCTCATCTGTTCTCTTTTCATCTCTTCTGTTTTCTCTTCTCTCATCTCATGTCATTGCTCTGACACAGTGTATGTGTCTAAAGCTCGACCCTGTTCAAATGTGTGTGTGTGTGTGTGTGTGTGAGCAGGTGCACCATTGTTGTTACTGCACCTTTATTGCACTGCACCTGCACATTACAGCTTCAGTAAACAATTCATGTAGACATACTGTGTGTGTGTGTGTGTGTGTGTGCTCCATTTACCTCTTTTGTTATGTAAGTGTGTTTATGGGCTAAAAACAGCTTGTTCTCCGGCTGATTCTGAATACAGTGTGACGGATGCCTTGAATATTTCAGAGGACAAATCATATTGACAGCGGGTTAAGAGAAACACAGAAAGCACACACATTGATCAGAGGGGGATGAGTCCTGTGTGACCTGCATATGTGCAGTACAAGACAGCCTCGAGCTGAAGTGTTGCTTTATATTCAGCTGCTTCCTGGATGGTAGAAGTTCAGACAACATAAACTACCTGTAGTGTTGCAAGACAAAATATTCTTATTATTAAAAGCAGCTCTCACAACATTTTATTGTGCCCCACCATAATATAGTTGCTATTTTTTATGCTCATTTCAGAGAAATGCATAAAGCCTCGATTATCTTAATATGTTTTCAAATGTTTGAAGAATGCATTACATTAGTTTGTATGAATTTGACACTCTAACATACATAATGCAACATGCACATTACCAGAAAACAAATGCTTGGTATGTAATACATTAAAATCTAATGTTTTCATTCAAAAAATCACATAAAAACACATCCAAAGTGCAAAGCAAGTTAAATTGCCCACTGAGATATTCTGATGGTGCACAGAAAGATGTCAGAGATGTAAAGTGCATTAAAAGATCGAAAAATCCTTTTGATTGCTACTGATTACCACAGAAAATTGTCAACTCAAAGAAAAAAAATTGCATTTAACGGACATGAATGGAGCAAAGCATTGTAAAATACACACTGTTTTGAGAGCCACAAGAGTGATAACAAATCATTGTAAGTGCATTACTGTCAGTGAGTTGAAATTATAGTATGTGTTTGACAAGAGTTGAAAATTTTAAACCCAGAATATTCTTTAAAGGGAACTGTCAAAGCAATACATTGCTCCATATTGTTTTCTCTGAACGTTTCTTCACAGGAGATAACACACTTGTGCAACCTTTCAGCGTCAACACATCTCAGCGTGACGCGTCTTCTTGTGTTTATTTCCCTGCACAGTGCTTGTGGTAGGAAAATAAACACATTTAACATAGACAAAACATGAAAGCTGTTTCACCCTACAATTAATGTCAGGTATTTTTGGTTTGTGTTCTCAACAATGTGAGGCATAATTCATATCGTTTGTACAGTGACAAACGGAGAGATTGAGAACATGATAAATTTAGTTTTTCTGTATATTTGAGAGAGATTATGTTTGTTTATCTGTCAAACATCACTCCCTTCTGGCTGTCTGTTTTCCCATGGAACCCAGCACGGAATGTTCTAATCTTCATTGAATCCTCAGTTGTATCTGGGCATCAAACCGTGCCTCCCACACGGAGACACATGCAAAACATTTCCGGTCTATCAGAGCGAACAGTGTTGTGGGCCTATGAAAAAGTAGAGATGCCAAAGCAGTTCTCTTGGGTAAAATTGTGTGTATTCACATTTGTGCTCATAAATTTATGGACATTTGTGAAGTGTATTTTATTATTTTACTTAGCACTACCCTGATTATGCATTTATATTGATACTTAGATGTATTCTAAACGTCAAAAAAAAATATATATATATTTTCACAAATTATCCTGTTCTGCTACTTCTGTTTCACACAAATGCCGGGACAGACGTGCATGTTCGGCTAGAATAGCCCTGAACTCGTGCATTTTCGGATGCGGAGCTGCGCAGAAAGTTAAAAAAAACGCCGTGCACACCGCCACTCGAAATGAGTTATATAAATAAATCAGCCCCAGATAGCAAAATTCCTGAGGCCCAGATCAGGCCCACATCTGACACATTCATCTGGCCCACATACCGTGTGGAATGATGGCATTTGGGCGGTCAGCTCCTGTTTGCCAGATTTGGGCCATGAGCAAGCCAAAAGAAGGCCCAATGTCAGTCATGAATAAATCAAATAAAGCAGAACTGGCCCAAATCTGGGCCACATTGATTTTAATTCTGGCCCAGCTCCGGCCCAGATCCAACACCTTTCCCCGGCCCACATACTGTGAAGAATGATGGCACTTGGGCGGTCCAATCTTGTTTACCAAATTTGGGCCACAAGCAAGCCAAAGGAAGGCCCAATGTCAGCCATGAATAAACCAAATAAAGCAGCACTGGCCCAAATTTGGGCCACATTGATTTTAATTCTGGCCCAGCTCCGGCCCAGATCCAACACCTTTCCCCGGCCCACAATCTGTGAAGAATGATGGCACTTGGGCGGTCCAATCTTGTTTGCCAAATTTGGGCCACAAGCAAGCCAAAGGAAGGCCCAATGTCAGCCGTGAATAAACCAAATAAAGCAGCACTGGCCCAAATCTGGGCCACATTGATTTTAATTCTGGCCCAGCTCCGGCCCAGATCCAACACCTTTCCCCGGCCCACAATCTGTGAAGAATGATGGCACTTGGGCGGTCCAATCTTGTTTGCCAAATTTGGGCCACAAGCAAGCCAAAGGAAGGCCCAATGTCAGCCATGAATAAACCAAATAAAGCAGAACTGGCCCAAATCTGGGCCACATCGATTTTAATTCTGGCCCAGATCCAACACCTTACTCCAGTCCACATACTGTGAAGAATGATGGCACGAGCGGTCTGCTCCTGTTTGCCAGATTTGGGCCACAAACAAGCCATAGGAAGGCCGTATGTCAGCCATGAAAATAAATAAATCAAATAAAGCAGAACTGGCCCAAATCTGGGCCACATTTATTTTAATTCTGGCCCAGATCTAACACCTTGTTCTGGCCCAGATACTATGTAGAATGATGGCATTTGTGTGGTCCACTCCTGTTTGCCAAATTTGGGCCACAAGCTAGCCATAGGAGCGCCGCATGTCAGCCATGACAATAAATAAATAAAATAAAGTAGAATGCATCTGCATGCTATCTGGGGCCTTAAAGCTGCGGCTTTGGCGGTACGCAGGAAAGGAGACCAGAGGCCATTGTATGATTGGCTGAGGTGCCTCACATGATCCAAGTTAGCCGTTACTCTTTTTCCAATGGTAAGTACTACAGAGCCTCGCATCTCCCAATAATAAGACAATCACTGGCAGTCCTACCACTGGAGAAAGCGTAATGGTCAACTTCAATCACGTGTGCCTTGATAACCAATCACATTACAGTCTTGATGTCTTTGATTTTCGGTTTGAGGATACCACAGAAATGAACGAGAAGTACCGTAAACTGCAAATTGTCAGTGACTTCTCTTATAACACCATGCATCCTTCACTGAGATGACTTGATGTCCCCGAGTCATATTAAAGATTTGTTCAAAATGAACGAATCGTTCATGAACGACACATCACTAGTAAGTATATTACAGTAAAATTGCTGTAGTGTTCGTCTTAAACTGTTGCTACACTGATTATTTTAAACAATGTAATGGGATTTTTCTTAGCGGTAGCTTATGGTAATATGCAGGTAAAAATGTTGACTCAAAATTTCACATCCACATTTGTTAACATTTAATAAGTGGGATAGTGTACAGTCATAGCAAAATGAACTCCTGAGTGTTGTTTATTTTGTGATAATGTCCAGTTGACTATCCATTATGCAGCTTCTTTCAGACATTTTATGGGCATTGTTAGTTTTTATTTGTAAGACTGTATCTCTAATTTATTTATTTTTAACTGCTAAAGATCTTATTCTGCAAGGAATATAAACATATGAGACAAGAGAGGTATGTAAACTCAATAGACGTAATTGTGTGTCAGCAGTCACCTGATACTCTAGACAGTTCATTTTGTGTTCTTGTTACTTCCTCACGTTTCTCTCTTCCTCTCCCCCTCTGCCATCTTGTGTAGTGTTTTTGTATGTGTGTGGGTGAAGGTTGTTGGTCTCAGTATCTTGAGGAAAGTGCAGCAGCCTGTTGAGGGACTTTAAACAGATCAACACGCATTACAATTGAATTACTTCCCCTCCACAACACACACACACAACAGCAGATCATCAATCTGATCTGAGCCAACGAGTCCTGTCTGTGTCTCTCTTTCTCTCTCCTTCCCCTTCATCTCAATTATTGATCAGTATTTCCATCAGTTTCATTGTTGAAATGGACTCAATATCCAATGATGCCTCCTACGCCGTCATTAAAAGCGGAGTAGTTTCCTGTTTGAGATTATGGAGGTTTAATCAGTTCAGATGCTAGGAAAATGCTACATCACAACTAGGGCTGTGAATCTTTGGGTAGACAGCGAATCCATTCGATTCACGGTTCATAGGTTTTCGATTCGATTCAAGAACGATTTTTGCAAATTCACGATTCAATTTATTCGATTCACAATTAAATTAGATTCGATTCGATTAACGATTCGATTCTGCATTCTTTGTGCATTCACAGGATTATTTAAACGCTTCCCCTAAATTCTTTAAATGCTTAGTCAGGAGGCAAATTACACAGCAGCCTTTATGGTTACAGAACCATAGGTTAGAAAAAAAAGAAAGAAAAAAAAACACTTTTGTCTATTGTTAGATGCTAGTTTAATGATGCTATGGCATGACATGGCATATGTAGAAATTTATGTAAGCCAAGATTTAAAAAAAGAGCTTTAAAAGTATTATGTATAGGCTAACATTTTGTCACACCAGGGGCGTAGCCATCATTTCAGAAGTGACAGAAATGTCAAATACAATTATTTTATGAATGTATTTATGTATGTATGTATGTATTATTATTATTATTATTATTATTTTTACAATTAATTCTTTTCTTATCTCTTACTTTGAATTTGTTATAAGAAATCAAATACACTGCTGGACAATAATCAATCATTTGTAATCTATAATTTTTTCCTAATGGCAATTTTATGATTGTTTTATATACTACAAACAATTATTTAAATTTTCTGCACAGAATAAGGAAAAAAAAATATATATATACTTTATAGTTTCTGTAGGCTACTGTAATAAATTATATGTCAATTAGCACTGCATCATTCATAAATTGTATTTATTTATTGCGTTTATTGTCTTAATGTTTCAGTTCATTCAGCTTTTTATTCAGCTTAGCTGCAGATATAGCCTGGCACGTCTATGAGCGCGAGATCACTTCTATTTCAGTGCGAAAACTTATTTTTCTTTATCTCATTTTCATCAAATAAAATGCTACCCACATAGCAATTTTTCTCTGGCTCAGCTCCGGCCCACACAACCAGCTTTTGCTTGGCCCACATACCGCAATGTATTACGGTACTAGTGTGGACCAGGTCTGGATTCCAGACAAGGGCCACACATGGGCCACTACTAGCCCAAGTCTCAGCCAAGTTAATTACCTGTAACTGGCCATGAATTGGGCCAGATCAAAATGTAACAATGGAACCAAAACACAACCTTAAGTAAACCATATCAACACCAATCTTTAACCAGAAAGCCCAAAACTGAGCCACACCTGAGCCTGATCCACAGGTTAACTAAACCTGGAAGCCAAAATATGGGCCACAAATGGGCCATAAAAGTGCCATGACAGATCCATATCTCAGCCACCTGTATGACCATAGCTGGCCCTATTCTGATCCTATACGCTGGACCAGATGGGTTCCACATGTCAGCCTCAACAAAACCATAACCAAGCCACTTGATACACACCCCTCCCAGATGAATAGTCACAACAACGACAGTATTCTGAACAAATATTTAATCATGTTTAATCAGCAAACCAAGTTGAATGAATCTCACATCTAACATGCTTATTTGTTTTGCTTGGTCAGTGTGTTCACCCTGTTGGAGTATGGCAGTGTGAATTGGCTTTTAGGTGCTTTGGAAAACAAAACAAAAAGCAGTAAATATATTTAAAAAAAATTATATTTACGCAATTAACACAAAATTCTTAAATAAGGTGCTTTCTCTATTTTTGCAATATTCAAATGTTCATGTCCCTGAATAATATCTGCATGCACCCAAGTCTGAAGAGTACACATAATATCTAGTAGACAGCAATCCTTGTGAGTGAGAAGTCTGGTGTGGAGGCTGGATCCAGGGTATGTGGCTTCACGAACTTCCCTGAAATACAATTCAAACAAACAATGTAGTGTGAGGCTCTTACATTCACAATGCTCATTTTGGCCTCAGTGGTGAAGTGTGCAGAAAATTCTGCCGGACTGAAATTTAGTCTTTGGTGAACAGTCTTCAAGAGTGCAAATCAGATTTTAATTTTAAAGCACCTTTCAGGCTCGCGTGAGGTCTCCACAAGCAACAAAGTCTTCTTGAACAAACACTTCACTAAAGTTTAGAAAATAATATACATCCAGACCATTAAAGTTTGAAGTGAGGTATGCTCACACTACTCTGGTTCTGTCTTACAGTTATTAATTTTAATTTCAAAGATCTTTTTTTTTATTATCATCTGTGTGTTTTTTCGAATTATGATGGACCCTTCTGTAGGTTGTTGTGTATGAAGTGTCCTATCAGCAGAGTTAAACAAGATGGCCTTGTAGGACATACAGGAAATATTTGATATTTATTTGATATATTTCAGTTCATTCTGCTTTTTATTCAGCTTAGCTGCAGATATAGCCTGGCACGTCTTAAGTTCTATGAGCGCGAGATCAAATCTCTTTAGTGCGAAAAGTTCTTTATCTCATTTTCATAAAATAAAATGCTATAGTATTTAACTTTTCCTCTCCATCGGCGAATGATGATTCAGAAAGGAAACGCGCCCGATGTCTGTTTGCTATAGCAACGAACGCTACTTTCATGCATCTGATTATCAGATAAACCTTGCGTTCTTATTTCAAGGTTGTTGTTAATGCTGTGGTTATTTTAACAGTTTTCTTCGTACATTCGGTTCAAAGACATTGTTAAAACACATTTATCATTCAATGGAACTGTGCGTATGCTTTAGAAACTTACATTCTTGCTCCGTCCATGCAATAAATGCGCAGCCTACGACTGCTCGGGTAATGTCGTCGTCGGTATGACCGAGAGCCATTGAAAAACGACAGAAAAGCAAAACTACTTCACTTTAGCATTACTGGCCACGAGTACTAAGGAGAGATCACACATCAGCTGCTCAAAAAATGTGTCAGTAGTGATTGCAGACGGTAAATAGTGAAGCGCGTGAAGGAGAGACGCGAGGGCACGAACACTGTTCAAGGTCTCCATTCATTCGTGCTTATAGTAATTTAATGTGTATATATTTTGAAAGCATTGAATCGCTATAGAAATCGTGATTCATTCGATTCTTAGCGTTTTAAATCGACTACTGTCCAAAACAGACGATTCACGATTCAAAAATCCATGTTTCAAGATCGATGCGTATGCATCGTCAGGGTTTGTAATCGATGCATCGAGAAAACGAGTGAATCGTTACAACCCTAGTTCGTATAGTTACTTGATTTAGGTTTGTGTATACATGTATGCAATTTATGTGTTGTTTTATATTGTCTCTCTCCTTTGTCTCTAGATGGTGGTGAACAATGGAAACTTGACTTAAAGTTGTTTCAAAAGAATATGGGAAAATATAGTGTAAAAGTTATCTGACAAAAATAAGTGTATTTAATGTGACAATTTTA
>NW_015554117.1:1357560-1371018 GCF_001515605.1 Sinocyclocheilus anshuiensis | reverse complement strand
TCGTATTTCAAGGTTGTTCTTAATGCTGTGGTTATTTTAACAGTTTTCTTAGTACATTCGGTTCAAAGACATTGTTAAAACACATTTATCATTCAATGGAACTGTGCGTATGCTTTAGACACTTACATTTTTGCTCCGTCCATGCGATAAATGCGCAGCCTTCGACTGCTCAGGTAGGCTAATGTCGTCGGTATAACCGAGAGCCATTGAAAAACTACAGAAAAGTAAAACTACTTCACTTTAGCATTACAGGCCACGAGTACTAAGGAGAGATCACACATCAGCTGCTCAAAAAATGTGTTGGTGAGACGAACGGAGCGCGAGCGCAATCCTGTGACAGTCACAGGCGGTAAATAGTGGAGCGCGTGACGGAGAGATGCGAGGCACGAACGCTGTTCAAGATCTCCATTAATTCCTGCTTGTAGTAATTTAATGTGTATATATTTGGAAAGTATCGAATCGCTATAGAAATCGCGATTCATTCGATTCTTAGCGTTTTAAATCGATTACTGTCCGAAATCGACGATTCACGATTAAAAAATCCATGTTTCAAGATCGATGCATTGCATCGTCAGGGTTTGTAATCGATGCATCGAGAAAACGAGTGAGTCGTTACACCCAGGGGCGGTTCTAGGGTGAGTGGATATCGGGGGCTTAGCCCAAAGATATTCATATAGGTGTCAGAATACACAGGATACACTTAAAAATATAGGCTATACATACGTTTCAATTCTACTTTGGTTAAGTGCCTTTATTTTTATTTTATTTTTATTTTTAAAAAGCCAAGTATAATTAAACATGCAGGGCTCTATTATTTTTTAGCACTTGTAAATGCATTTACACTGTACATAGGCTATTGCATAAATAATGTTATGAGACTGATGTTTTAAATATAAAAAATGAAATATAGAAATCTGAAATGCTAGAAATACTTTTAAATATGAAACTAAAATTGCCAGTAGGTGGCGGCAAGCCACTGTCTTAATGGGTCTTTGAGTCATTTATTCAATCGACTCTTTCAAAACGGCTGATTCGTTCAGGAATTAAGTAATAAACTGTTTTTATGAATGGATCAGTGGATCACTGACTAACCCGATTCATTCAAAAACGCAGATTCTTTCAGCAAGGAAACACCGCTGTATGTTGCTAGAGATGCACAACATGGCTTTGTTTGGAACCATTTTTGTTAGTGAAATAGAACAAAAAACAATATTCATTGTCTCTACAATTTAAGCCACGTATATATACTTCTTGTTTATTCAATTGTTGCCCTGACACGAAGAAGTCTGCCACAGACCATGCTAACAAAACATATGATCGCTCTAAATGCGCGCGCGCGTGTGTCCCAAAGACTGCGTAGCCTATATACTATCATTAAACATATAGGCTATATATTTGTTGCTTCGCAGTGACAGTGCTCAGTAACAAATAACCTCATTTGACAGATGGTAAGATCGGTATTATAGTGAATAGAAAGTTACAAACAGCTGAAGTGCTGCTGCTATAACTTCTTATCGATGGTTGGCCAGTTTACATGTCGGTCAGAAGTACGAGCCTCAGTGGACGGTTCTTAAAGGGGTCATATGATGCGATTTAAATTTTTCCTTTCTCTTTGAAGTGTTACAAGCTCTTGGTGCATAAAGAAGATCTGTAAAGTTGCAAAGACTAAAGTCTCAAACCCAAAGAGATATTCTTTATAAAAGTTAAGAGTCAACCACGCCTACCTAAAACGGCTCGTTCCAACACGCCCTCACATGTCTACGTCACGATGTGGGAAGATTTGCATAACGCCGCCCAAATGTTCACGCAAAGAAAGAAGGCATAACTTTTATTCTCGCTGTAGTATTGTTGTTGCTGCCGCCATGTCGTGAAGGCGCTGTGTTTCGTTGTGAAAGCGAAACTACTTTGTTTGGTCTTCCAAAAGAGGACGATATCCGCTTCGTCATGCCTAGAGCTGATCCGTGCTGGTCGCTGAGGAAATACATCAACTTCGCGCTGTGGATCGCCGGATCGGCTTTCACCGTGGACGAAGCGGAGCCCAGCCCGGGGTCGTCACATGTGGTTGCCGCAAGCCCTCCGGATGCTCCTTCGTCGAATCCGCCGGCTGAAAACAAGAGAAAACCGTCTGCGGAACAAAAGAAGGCTTAAGGCAAGAAGTAGGACCCCTGTAAATATCGGATCAGCTTTCCAGCTTTGGAGAGAACTCAAGGAGCGGAAGGCCTGCGATCGCTCTTTTGGAAGACCAAACAAAGTAGTTTCGCTTTCACTACGAAGCACACAGCGTCTTCACGACATGGCTGCAGCGTCAACAAAACTACAGTGAGACTAAAAGTTACGCCTTCTTTCTTTGCGTGAACATTTGGGCGGCGTTATGCAAATCTTCCCACATAGTGAGGTAGACATGTGGGGCCGTGTTAGAACGAGCCGTTTTAGGTAGGTGTGGCTGACTCTTAACTTTTATAAAGAATATCTCTTTGGATTTGAGACTTTAGTCTTTGCAACTTTACAGATCTTCTTTATGCACCAAGAGCTTGTAACACTCCAAAGAGAAAGGAAAAATTGAAATCGCATCATATGACCCCTTTAAAGTCTCGAAATGTCCGTTCACACAGCAGCTTACAGTTGTGTTTAGAATACTGTCTGTATGAACATGCAACGGGAGTCAAGCCCGTATACCTTACCAGTAACCATAGCGACAGTGACCATCAAAGATGGCGACGTCCATAAAACTGAAAGTCTTATAACTTTCTGACACGACAAGAGTCCAATCGAGCCGCGAGTTCATCCGTCAAATCTTCATTAACCGGACAGCAGCCTTTAAATTTGGGTGGAAAGCGGAGTATTTGAGTCGTGCATAGAACACAAAACTGACGGGATCTAAAAATTTCAGGTGAATTCCTGAATAAATAAATTCCTGTAAATTTACGGGCGCGAGTTCGGTTACAGAATGCGGTTGTCACACCCGTAAATAACCGAACTGTGTGTGAACGTAACCGTATTAAGGACTCAAATACAGGACTGACAACCGTATTCTGCTGCTTTGTGAACCTGGCCATAGAGAAACTTCCTTATTTTGATTCAAAATCAATAACTAACATATTCTGAAAACAGTTTGCAGTGTTCATGTGGTCATAGTGACAAAAGTGGGTGGAAACATATAGTGAGGGGTCACAGGTGTCAGTCAGCCAAAGCCCCTGGCAACACCAGCAGCAACATCTGTAACCATAGCAACCGTGCTTGTTCTGTACTTGGCAACAACATTTCAGCAACAAATTCCAATCACTGAGAGCAACAAATTATTTCTCATCTGAGCTCATGGACAAAATTAACATGAGCAAGTTTTTTTTTTTATTGCAACTTTCCTGAACATTCTGTCATTCTCACTTGACGTGTTTATTTTATTTAAATGAGTGAATACTGAGTCATCATAATTAACTGCATTTATTTAATGTGTAATTTTCTATCTATCTATCTATCTATCTATCTATCTATCTATCTATCTATCAACAGTGTTTGTTATTGTTTGTTCATGTATGTTGAGAGAGAAAGAGAGTGATTTGACTTTTTTCTGCATACTCTGGTTAAAAGCTCCTTCTTTGTGTGTGTGTTTGTGTGTTGATGCTATAAATACTCCCAACCGGTGAGTCATCGACCATTGCACCAATTGGTTTTTTCAACCGTGTCCATTCTGGCACTATCTATGCCCACATACACACTTACACAAATTAAGCTTTGTCATTTAAATCCAGCTTAACAGAATTTTGCTCATATATTTAGAAAGCTTTCGGCACAATGCAAATATGGAATTAATTAGAGAAGATGTTACATGAATCAAGAAATACACTGTAAAGTTTGCAGTTGTTCACAAGCCTCTGACCTCTAAACTGTGTCTCTCATCTCACTGCCAGCTCCATCAGGATGATTTCAGCACAGCTCCTGATCTGCACAGCAGTGTGTCACTGCAAGACAGTCTGTGCAGCTGGAAATCAGCCTCCCATGTTCAGAACTTGACACACTTTACCCTGTGTCCTAATCAGCAATGTGACTTTTGCAGCAAAAGTTTCCAGTGACTGGTAATTTGTCTGTCGATGGATAAATTTAAAAAACTCAAAATATATTTGATGTTTACTAGGGGTGTAATGATATACCAATGCCACGGTTCGATTCATATCACAGTTTTGGAGCCACGGTTTGGTTCTGTTTGCCGTGGGACTAGGGTTCATGGAATGGCACAAGCAATGCTAAAGAACACTAGATTCACTTTTAACTTAATAATAATAATAATAATAATAATTGCTTTTTGTTAGTTCATGTTAATTAATGCATTAACAAATTGTGGCTTTGTAAAGTGTTACCAAAAAAATCGATTACCTAAAAAAAATCAAATAAAATAATGCCGAAATAATGCAAACAAGTCATTGGACAACATTACTTTGGCTACATGTGGCTGCACAAGCGAACTTGACTGTGCTAGTTATGAAGATATAACTGTGGACGCATTTCCATAACAACGTACTGAAATATGGCATATTCTTTTACAGTCGTGTTCTCATTAATAATTTAATTTAGCCTATATATATGACAGATTTGTTCTGCACATGTTGCACTTAGTACCTTACTTTTTAAAGTGATTCAAGCAATTCAAAACCATCATGGCCGTACGCGTTTGAAGTGTCTGGCTGGGGGCGGGGGAGAAAGAAAATCATTTTGGAATGGCATGAGGTCAAGTAAATGATGACAGAATTTTCATTTTTCACTTAAAATTGAGCATTATTGTTACCAGCTATTTGCGCAGTTTGTTTTGTGAACACATAAAGAAATCATAAAACATTTTATTTGTGCTTTAGTGGATTCATTTGTAGAAAATCACAAACCCAATGTGTAGAAGCACTCAAACATGTTTTTAGCAAAGCGCCAACCAATTAACCTTAAATTTGTTTGATTACATTTCTTTTTCTTTCATACCTAGCTTGAGGTGGTAAAACGTGGTAGTTAGCAGTGATTCTGAGATGGGAGCAGATGAGATCTAATCATCTACTTTGCAAGATTTTAATGCAAGTTCTGTTTTTTATGGCACCATGTCAATGCAAAGTTGAAAGCAGGATCAAAGATTCTTAAGCACACACATATTCAGAAAATACACAGAGACAGCAGCTTGTTATATTGAGATTTACAGTACACACACACACACACACACACATACAAGTTTTCAGACTTTCAAAGAGTCACTTATTTATTTTTACCATAATATCATCATCTTTTGTGTTTTGCTGGTTTACTCTCATGCATGATGTTTTCCAGCAGTCTTGTTTCTGCATGTATTCATGCAGCAGGAAATGAAGAGCTTTGGGAAAATCAGCTGGGGGTCTCTTACTAGCCTCCCGAAATCATGAAGCTTACTTATCTTGTTTTGTTTTATTATGTCAAGTTCAGCTAATCAGTGAGTTCAAACCAGCATCCGCTCAGACCACCAGAATGAAACAGTAACACTGAGATCTGATAGCAAAGTCAGATCAAAATAAAGATTCTTTAGTGGTTCTAAAGAACTTTGCCCATAGCTGTGTAATTTTGTATGTTAAGATACTTTCTCATATCTCAAAATTATGTTCTGACTTACTATAAGCCAGTCATTGTTAGTTTGATGTTATGAAGAATGAAAACTCTGACGCATTCAAAACATTGATCTGTTTATTTTTGTGCAAGCCAATATGACAACTTCTGAGTCAACCAATGACGTGAGTTTGAGGACGTTTCCTGTTAGATACCCTTTATGATTTGAGATGCAGAGACAATTATACATGGCTTTCATAGGTTGACATCTTGACATCATCTCGACCAGCCCAACAAGCCAACATTGACTGTGAATTTGGAATGAGACAATCTGTTTGTCCAACCAATTTGATGATGTTAGTGGTGCAGACGTTACACACTTCAACTTTAATGTATCGGTTATATCTAGTAGACAGCAATGAGAAAACTGGAAAGGAACTGCAGACTTTTGAATAAAGTTTCAGATGTTTTTTTCCGGAGAAATTGACCATAGTAATCTCCTGTGTCTCAGAGTTTCAAGAAGAGATCTCAAGAATGCTATCAAAGGTTGAATATCTCAAATGAAAACATTTCTCATTGAATACCTAGACCTAATGATCATCTGAGCTACTATATCAACATTAGATGAATATTGACTAAGCATTTACTAATTTGCGTCTGTTTTATCTGTCCTTAGGAGTTTTAGGAGAAACATCTGAAGTTGACCATCTAGAACCCCATTAAGTCTCACAACTATGAAAAATCCACGAAAGAGCCTCTGAGCATTATTTTTTTTCTCTGGGTCTTCATATTAACAACCGTTTTGGGTGATAGGTTTCTTGAATTGCTCTTTGCGTCTTAAAATTTCTTCATATCAGTTTTTGGGTTTTTAAGCAACAGGGCACAGATGGTTTTCTGAAGAACTATAAGAAAAAGTAGCCTACTTTATGGAACTTCAATGGCATACGTCCCTTTGTAGTTTTAATTGGAACTGTGAGAATTAGTCTTTAACAGCAGAAGGCTTGAGTCTGTTCTTCAATTCTTTCAACATTCTGGGCCAGTTTGATCTTCGTCATTGTACCATTTCATGCAATATTACATTAATATAGGCTACAAGATTTTATTTATATATTTTTTACTTTATGTGCTTTTTCAGGAGCACCTATCCACCTACTCACACGTCAACATGGCCCTCACACAGATGTCCTTACGCCATCCGGATATCTGACTGCCACGTGTAAATTAAGCATTCCCTCTGGAACCTGTTGCCATAGAAACTCTCATTAAGAGCCTAGAGACATGAAACATTTGTGTGTGTTCAGACTACTCTGAGAATGGTTCGGGTTAGTATGTGTGCACCTTATCAATATGTTCAATATTATTGGTGCTCTTGATCTTCCTAATTACATCTGACTATTCAGATTGTTACCCAATATTTAAATATGAATCAGTCAAGTTGGGTTGCCATTTAAAACATGGCAAGCCTCATACATGTTCCATTAAATGGAAAGTCATAAAGGTCAGATGAGAAAGAGAGAAATGGAAAGAGAATGGATTTCATTTGTTTTTCTGTGTTAGGGATTTACATGGTAAATGTTAGTCTCAAATGTCAGAGTGACTAAGTCAGTGAGCAAAGAGAGAGAAATTACTTTTATTTTACCATTTATTTTGAGCACAAGTGCACTGCCAAAATGTGTCCAAGTCAGTATGTGAAATAACCCAGCAATTGAACCCAAAAGGTATTTTTTCCATTAGTTCCTTGTGCTCTTTCATGGAACACAAAAACGTTTTTTTGACTAAATAGTAAATGGGTACATTTTCTGTTAAAGGGATAGTTCACCCAAAAATGAAAATGATCCCATGATTTACTCACCCTCAAGCCATCCTAGGGTGGTTAATAAAGGGGGTTAATAAAGGCCCCCTGAAGTGAATCCATGCGTTTTCATAAGAAAAACAAACATATTTAAAACGTTAAAACTCCCGCTAAAGATTCAGCGGGATGCGCCGATGCGAGTCCATGCTTGGTCTTTTTTTTGCTGGAAACTCAAGAAAAAACGTTTATATTTCTGTCGATATTTGTTTCTTGATATACTGTAGTCCTCCGAACTTGGAGAAAGGCAGCTGTCTCTTTCTCTGTTCATAATATTCCTCTTATATCAACAGCAGCCATGCAGCGTGTGTTAATTGTCATTTGTACGGAACGAGTAATGACCCAAACTTAGGAATTTGCGAATGTGAAAATCAAACGTCTGAGCTTGGTTTTCATTTCGGTTCGCATTAAAGGGATCTGAGATCATTTGTAGAAACTAGTGTTCACACGTGGGCTAAAAATACACGTTCAAGTACCTGAAACGAACCAAGCTAGCACAATAACATACATGACACGATTCGCGCACTTTCAAGTCCTCTGAAATCACACGATAACTTTGTGCTAGGAACACTTAAAATACTTTGCCTTTCACCTATTAATCCGGTTAATTTGTCAGATATCTTTTGCATCGTAGCTGACTGAGTGAGACTGAAGTTTTTTAATAGCTATATGTGAATGTGAATTTTCAGTAGGCTAAATAAATTTAAGTTTGTTCCACAATGCTATTATATGAGTTCAGAAGACATGGAATACAGTGCTACCCAGGTGAAAAAGTTTAGCATATTTCTTAGAAGTATAACTAAGCATATATTTAATACAAAAGTACTTCTAGTATACTTTTTAGAAATATATTAAAATGCAATTCAATATATTTTTATTGCACTTCAAATAAGCATGTTGGGAATACAAATGTATTATAAACATACTACTTGAATTTCAAGTATATTTTGAATACATTTAATACTACGTCTTTTTCACCTGGGTAATGAACTACTTTTACAGCCTTTTTGACAGCTGAAGTTCCCTTTACTTTCATTGTATGCTGAGCCAGACCATACTGTTAGCAAAAATGTTGGATGATAAATGCATCATAAAAGAGCTGTTCCCAGGTCAGTTACCGCTGTCCTGTTAACAACAGTTACTGCAGTAGCACAGAAGTAGCTAATAAAACTGATCCTGAACGCTCCATTCATGCCATACATGTTACAGAACCATAGAGAGGGAGGAAGTGCCTTTCATTTCCTCTGCAGGGAGTATGAGTCACACTAACCTCTCTTCTGACTCCCTCATTTAGTCTTTCACACAGTCGCAATCATTTAATCAAAATGAATCTGTCTGGGAGCATATAAGTTGGGCCATAAACAGAGACAGCTAGATGTGATTGCACGTATAAGCTTTGAATTTGTATATTGTTTGCAGATAAAATCTGATTCTCATGACATGGTTTATAATTCATGATCTTTGATAGGGCAAAAATGATTCAGTAAATTATTCACATGCAGTTTTTTGTTCGGAAATTTTATTCATTATGTATCATTGTGTTTTATGTAACTCTAAAATCAAGATGAAATGTTTTTCAGCTCACCAAAGCAACAGTTGGGTTTCACTTTTTGCTCTTTTTACTTTAAAAAGCAGGAAGAACAGGTCATCTCTCATTTGAGGTGACATCGGTGTCAAAAGCTGAATAGTTTACTTCAAAAACTTTCCTAATACTGCGTCCAACTCACATTAGATAAACTGAGGACATTTTTATTGGAAAAGAGCCACTCAGACGGAACATGCGAGAACTTTCCACTGCACTCCCGGGGGCGGAAGACGGGTCACTGACACTTGTGCATGAGATGTCATTTCATTAGGACAACAAAGACTGCGAGGATGATGATTATGAAGGATTATGAAGGATTCTGGTTATAATTATAATCATCCAGATCTGTGTAGAAGCACAAAATCATGAAATATTGAAAACCCCCTTTGTCCCTGAATGAACATCTAGCCTATTCTCAAGGGGAATAATAGAATGAAAAATGTTTCAGGAGTGGACGCTTGAAAGATCTTCATCTCTACAATGACGCCAGGAGGCCTCACACAATCTTTTCTCATCTGCAAAGGGGTTCAGAATGTCTAATTGAATCTATAAGAACTGAGTTTCAATCCCTCGGGCCAAGTGGAGAATATATCTAAAATAATTTTATTGGAAACCTTTAATTACATTTCTGAATGCTTATGTCTTAAAGTGTTACCATTTTAGGTTCCTAGGCTAAGTCTATAAAGCTTCAAAAACCCTAATCTATGAGAAGCATTCCCTGGAGAAGCCCCGGTGGTCTTTGACTCCCCCAAGTGACAATAAACGGTAAGTGCAAACATAAACAGCCACAAAACCTTCACATTCTGAAGGAACATTTTATTTAGTTTACACATGAAATAAGGTCAACTTTAAACAGACATATCCATGCCTGTAGAACAAAATATACAGATAATTTTACATACTCATTTTACATTTTGTAAACCATTTTACACGTCTGTGTGAATGGCGATATAGGCCTTTATTGAGTAAAATGTTTTTTTTTTTTAAAGTGTATTTTTTTTCAAGTGACTTCCAGGTTTATCGCAATGTTTACACCGCGTTTAAGGCCGGAAACATACTTCACACAAGTATGCGAGGAAATACACTTCTAGCAACACAAGTTGAATTTCGTGCATTGTATTCCAAGACTTCAAATCCGATTTATATCGCAAGTTATGTGCTTGTGTAAAAATCTGTTACTGGCGTAAGAGCTCATACTTTCCATAAAGGCACTTTAGAGAACTTTCATAACGTTAACCACAGTTCCCGCCAAGTTACTACAGTTATTTACACCAGTAAAACCTCAATAAATTAACACAGTACAAGAAACGTTCTTTAATTGTTTTTTTTTTTTTATTACAACGGTGGCTTGTACCAATTTAAAGCAGTTTTATTTGTAGTACCTTTAACTAATTACTGCGTTTCGGCGGGAACTATGGTTGCCATGGTAACGGTTTGCAGCGGGAACCTCAGAGCGCTCTGAGGTTTTCCCCGGATGGTCCGTCACTGTTGTGCTCCTGTGGATCCTCGTGTCCGCCGCTGTCCGACTCCTCTTCGATGGCGAAGCGCACATCCACGACGGAGCTGAGGGAGCTCACGCTGCTCTGCTCCACCGAGCACAGCGCGCACGCCAGAGGCGCGAGGACCCTCCCGCCTTCCAGCGCACGGCCGGTGGTCAGCATGAACGGCACCGGCGTGGAGCGCAGGGCGGGAAACGCGGGGAGACTGAAGCTGTGCTTCTTCTGGCTCGCGCCCCACTCGCGCTGCTCCTCCTCGTGCAGAAGCCGCGTGAACGCGTTCGTGCGCCTCTTCTCGCGCCGTTTGGTTTGCAGGTAACCGAGCATGATGCCAATGAGGAAGACTCCGTAGAAAGACACGACGATGACGATGTACAAATACGCGTTACTGTCGCTTCCACCGGGCAAGGCGATTCGGTTGGTCTGCTGCGACGAAAGCGCGGAGGCGTTGCGCGCCAACTCCATTACGACAGTAATAGAAACAGAGTTGTCTGTAAAATAACAGGAAGTTAGCTAAAGACGTAGTCCTTTAAATGATATAGTAGTATTAGTGGCAATGATGATAATAATGAGATTTAAGAATAAATAAAAGTCGGTAAAAATATAGATAGGCATAATCATAAAAATATAGAAAATAATAGGCATAATAATAATGAGAGGAATAAATAAAAATATGTAAAAAATAAATTCAAAAGTAAAGTACGTTAACAATTTAAACACATCAAAGAAAAAAAAATCACTATAATAACTTTATTAACATTAATAGCCTACTTCACTCCAATATTTAGACATTATTTAAAAAGACTTATTTGTGTTTGCAAGTACACATTTTAATCTTTAAATATTTGTTTACAATAGTTGTTTTATGGCCGTTCATGACTTTATAGTACTTTCCATTAAAGTTGCTGTTACTCACCGGGATGTTTCACCCTGGAGCGCGTCGGCCCGTTTCTCGCTTTTCTTCGAGTCTCTCTGGCTTGTAACGGGGTTGTCAGCTGAGTCCGGTTTAAATAGCGGACCCCATGCGTGGCCACGCGCCATGAGGATCTGTGACAGGCTGAGGGAGTCGAGATCCTCACGTCCTTCCTCACAGGATTTGAGTCCCGGACAGAGACGCTTGAGCTCACAGCCACATTCTTTTGACGTTTAATGAGTCCAAGTGCGCAGTGCTGCCAGGGGCGGTTCTAGACCAAAGTAACTGGGGGGGCCAGACAGGGGCCACTTGTGCTTTTAGGGGGCACAATTTTAAAATTAATCTTAACCTACTTTAAGTATTATTCATTCAGTCATTTTTCATAATGTCATGTACCACTGCAATCTCTAGAAGTAATCTATAACAATTTAAACTAAAACGAATGTTTAATTTATTTGAAAGATCATTTTGTATTGTAGTGTCGGGCATCATGCACTCATTATTTTTGAGGGGGCACAAGTGAGGGGGATTGTCATGTGACACAGAGCAGCCACAATACCACTGTATAATTCAATTCAATTCAAGTTTATTTGTATAGCGCTTTTCACGATACAAATCGTTGCAAAGCAGCTTTACAGAAAATGAAGTTTCTACAGTATATTTAGTAGTAGCTCGTCAGTGTTGACTATGTCAAATTGATGTACATATGGCAGAAATGTACGGTAAAATTCAGTTAATGACATAATCAAACAGACGATGAATGAACACTATTAACAGCAATAATTATATGTTGCAATTAAACTTGTAGCAACTGTATAACTGATATAGGCTTATGTCCCTACTGAAAAAAAACCAATAAAACCATCACCGAAAATTGTAATGGTTTCCACTACAAATAACCATTGCAAACATTACAAACCATCAACTTTTAACCATTAAAACCATTAAAAAATGGTTTTCTTTAGTGTGTTTTGGGACATATTCCATTAGGATTTATTGGTTTTAACAAGCCACCTATAGAAGGCAACCAATTACCAGTAGAGACCAACAGGGTCCATTACAGTTTCCAGTAAAACCAATACAAGTCCCATTATAACCAGTAAAACCATTGCAAATTTTGTAATGGTGTCTATTGTTTTTTTCAGCAGGTTTTATAAATTTTTTTATTCAAAATATTCCCAAAATATATCATGAAATATCTCGATTCTTTCGATTCTATAATTTATAGATTATGTTAGTTGATCTATAATGGGCGATGGGCAAAGTAGCCTAATAGTGTAAGCCTAATCTATTAACTTTGCATAAAAATCCGTCTTTTTACTTAAAGGGGTCATAGGATGCCCATTTTCCACAAGTTGATATGATTCTTCGGGGTCTTAATGAAAGGTCTGTAACATAGTTTGGTTAAAATTTCTCAATGGTAGTGTAAAAAACTAATTTTTTACCCTGTCAAAAACAGCTCTTTTCAGATCAAGCCGTTTTTGTAGCATTTTCATTTAAATGTTAATGAGCTCTGCTGACCCCGCCCCTCTCTTCCGAGCTGCTCTCAGAGAGACTGTTTACTTTAGCCGCAATCATCGTGAAACTCGCTAATTAGCCCATTATTAGGAAAGGCGATTTGCAAAGATTCATTACAAAACATTATACTCACTTCTTCTGTAGATGAGGCACATTTTCACTTCAGTCCAGCGAGTTCAAGCACTCTCAAAAACTCCCATAATAATCTCTAAAGCTGTTTTCACTGTGAAATTAATATCTTACTTGCATTCGTGCATCTTTACTTTGTTGTTTCTGATGAGAGAATTAGCCAGAGAATTCAGCCAGCCAGCGTGCGCGGTGACGAAACAGCATGTTTCAGCGGTGACTCATCTGAGCGCCTCTGATTGGTCCTTGCATTCTTAAGCTCAACAGAATTGTATGGGATTGGTTATAATGCGCAGTAGGCATGGGACGATTACCGGTTTCAAGGTATACCGCGATTTGAAAATGGCACGGTTTCAAAACCACTAATATTTTCCGTTATACCGTTCCTGCGGTATGCGCTGTTTTTCATGTCTCCTCAAAG
>NW_015554117.1:1342255-1356794 GCF_001515605.1 Sinocyclocheilus anshuiensis | reverse complement strand
TCTTTTTATATATATATATATATATATATATATATATAGTTTACAGGACAAACTGCGCATTTCACCCAAAATTGTTTGGTGTGATATGATGTTGACAGGGGGGCACTGGCCACCCCCTAGAACCGCCCCTGAGTGCAGCCAAATGTACTCATCTATCATAACATAACCTGACAGGATTGCTTTAGGAAAGCCTCTTATTCAGCAGGACTGCTTGCCTTTAAGAAAAACCGGATGAATGGCTGCCATGAATTATGCAGAAATAAATCAACGCTGTCTTAAAGGAATGGCTCACCCGAAAACGAAAGTCTTTAATTTACTCACCTCATGTTGTTCCAAAACCTGAACATGATTTTATTCAATAGCTGTCTAGTATATTTAAAGTAGTTCATATGACACTATCCACTTTATTTTTAACATAATGTCAGACACGGACATTTGTAAATTTAATTTGCGAGACTTCCGGTCTCATTTGCTCCGTTATTTTACCTGCACAAAAAAGGACGTTATGCTGTTTGATAATGGTGTTTGTTACTATATTATTTTCATTCATTATCATGCATTTTTAAAATTTTTATAGTAATTTTAACTATAGCAGCTAATCGGAAGTCTTGCACATTCAAAGAAAATAGCTTACTTCAGCATTGCAAATTAAGGTGATAGCTTTATGTGAGTAATAATCAATTTGCAACAACAACAAAAACCATCACGAGGTAAATTATTTGTGAAGCATTTAAAAAAAAATATATAATCTGGAAACATTTAAAATTCAAGCTAACATTATTAATCAAATGCATAGTGGGATTAATGCCATTCTGTGCATTTGAATAAGCAAGGTTAAGCTGTACTTTACAATCACACTGACATAGTTTTCAAGGGTCTCCTGGTCTGGTTTACATCAGCAGTGAAAGCATGTTAGAATCAATGCCAAGTTGCCAACCTCATCTGTCTGGCAGTAATGCATGATGGGTAGGTGTGGCATAGCTGCAGAAAACTGGAGACAGAATGTACAAACCAATGCCTAACCACACCTGTCAATTAAGGTCAAGTAACAGAGAACTGACGCAAAGCGCATGAAAATCTGATAAAATCAGCTGCTCTGGAACAGTTCCATGTCTGAGACCACTCTACAGACAAAACAGCATTATGGAGCGAATTGGAGGAAACCATCAGCATTATAACACTTAATTCCTTCAGTTACATGGACTTTTTACAATCACTATAGGGACTTTCGTACTCTGCAGCTCTGTTATGGAAGTATTTCTATAAAAGGGTATAGCAGACTTTCAGACATATGCTCTGGTCAAGATCAGACACTTCAAATTATTCATTATTATTTACACAATGGAGCTAAAGTTAGTCATTGCTCAGTGAAGGATTGAGGTCATTCTTTAAAACTTTAACCCTTTTTAACCTGAAGTTCATTTTGAATATTTTAGAGTGACACAAACCAACTGATACCACAAAACATCACATAATTCTTCAAATCCATTGCTCAAACCTACAGATGTTTGTGCTGCTGTTCGCCAAACAAAATGACGTCCTTTAGGAAACTGGCTTTTGTTTGTGTAAGGGATTTCACAAAAGACCAATAGAATGGAAAATGGAAATTGATTACCAGTTAAAACAATATACACCAGTAAACATGATTTGTTTGAAACATTTTGACAAACAATTGGCAACATCCACTCAAAGCACAAAGGTATTAACAACTCGCTCTATGTTCACTTAATAGTGATCTTTCAAAATTAAATTTATTCATAAGACATATGATATATACTGGATTGGACGGGTGCTTCACAGTAGGAATTACCCACAAACCAAAATTTAAAGCTGAGTTTTGCACAGGAAAGTCCTTTATTCCATTATCTCAACTTCACAGGATCAATTTCAAGGCAAATGGCAAAATAAATGAATAACTTATGGCCTCATATTGCAATGTCTGATTTCATTTGAGTTCAAAACAGGCTATTATCAGGGACACCAAACAGCGTAGGACCAAAAAGACAAAGTAATAATGTTGAGAGGAGAGAGAGCGTGAGAGAAATAAACAATGAGAACAGAGTTTATGACAGGGATCACAGTGAGTACATTTAACAAGCAGAGAATGGAAAAAAAGAGCCGGGGAGCCTTTTATCAGCTATGAATTCTAAAACCATTATTATAAGTCTAATTCAACTCCATCTCTGTTCAACTCTATTTTTGATTCATGCACACTTAGTGCTTAAGCAATAATTTTGAGCCAATCAGCTGAGCCGTAAAGGTCACATGACTGATCGCTATATTAGAACTCCCTGCAGCAGAGAGAGAGAGAAAAATAGGTATTTCCCCCCTTGTTAACAGCCTGCCAAAAAACGTAGAACATCCAATACAATTACTTTTTTTGCAATTTATATATTCAGTTTATTTCAGAATACACGGCTGATTTTGAATGGACATCAATGGAGAAACTAAATTTTGCCCACTTTGACCAAAATCATGGTCAGATTAGTTAAGCTAACCAGCCAAACTTTGATCTTAAACAAGCTCCAAAATGCCAGATAAGAATTTATCAACTCCATTTGCATCAAGTTTTATCTGGTCTGTTATTTCTCTCTGAAACAATTTAAGCACACGTCAGTGTTTCTTTATAGACAAATAGTGGAAAACCTGCCTGAAATGAATCAATTCAGTTCAAAACGTTTAAAGAACCTGGTTGAATGGTTTGTATTAGTATAATTATACTAGATCTATTATCCTGTCCAGCAGAATATAAAGTCACCCAATAGGAACATTCCAGTCCTAGAACATCAATCAGAATCATCCAATGAGTAGAAATGCTCTAGGGATTTCATACTGTCCAATAAGCACATTCTTACATTAAATAAAGCTAATTATTGCAACAGTAATTTAAGATATAGTAATAAGTAAAGAGATTTGATTTCTCTTGATTTTTTCATTGGTCTCCTGACATTATTAAATGAAGAAGGTTATGGAAAGATTGAAAAAAAAAGAGCAAATAATGGCTTTAAGATTCCTGATGTGTTTGGACAGAAATTTGCTTTTGTAAACTGATGTTGGAAGAGTTTCATTACAAGTTGTATTTGTTTGAAACTAAAAGTTTCAATGAGAACGTGAGCTTAGAAAAACATATCCCATGAAGCATTGTTTGTGTATGGGGCAGAACAAGAACTGGGACAGTTCAGAGTGACACAGAGCGAGACTGTGAAACTGTGAAACTGGCTTCTGGAATCTGGGAATCTTTGATTTGGTTTGTCCAGCAACATTTTGGAGATCCAAAGCATCATGGGAAGTATTTCAAGCCATGACAAAGCTTTTTTGGGTAATAACATGCATAAAATGTCCTGAGAAATCACATATTGGGTATGTTTACATGCATTCATTTTCGTCAATTGGTTTGAAATCCAATCCAGCATTTTATCCTGAGCTACTGTGAGCATAATTGCAGGTTTTGGCTTGATGACATATCTAAAAATCGTATTTTTTTAGCAAATATTTTGTACTTATTCATTCTCCTCCACTGACCAGTTCATTAAACGTGAGATGAAAATAAACACACGTTTGTATGACGTAAAACTTCTCTGCATCTTAATTTTTTTCAGGCTTCAATCAGATTGAAATGTCATTTGGATCAAGCTCTGCTGACTCAATCGAGGTGTTTACATGAAGGCTTTTCAGTCTGACTGAGCCATTATTATTGGATTATTTGGGTGCATGTAACTATCTATTTACAGCACTGAACCTTTTTGCTTGTCAGTTATTTCACTTCTGATTTGCTGACATGGCGAGGTTTTGGGGAGCATGCATGTATTTGGAAGGGATGGAGGGATCCCTAATTTAGCAGCTAATTATGGCAGAAGTTAGCAAGGCTAACATCACTTTTGGCACCTTTAAGTATTGCTGGTTGTGAGTGTTGGTCATCACACTGTATGAAAAGATTTCCAAACGATTATGTTCACGTCTGTAACGTCCATTGGAAATCTTGATTGGAGGTTGCTATGGTGAGATAAGTTACTTTTTCTTGCCTGTCCTGTGGTTTTGTCTGGAATGAGTAGTGGTTTGGCTCTGTTTGGCTCTATTTGGCACCGTACATCCTCTCAATGTCATTCTGGTAGTGAGTTTTGAGCTCCTTTCGTTTGAGTTTAAAAGCGTCTGTAACCAGGCCAGTCTCTGGGGTCCAGGGCTCAACGCTCAGGCGGATCTTCCGTGGGATCTCGAAACTTTCTAACTGGGCTGTTAAATACACAGGAACAGGAAATGAATCAGCTAAACTAAAGAGTGGTAAAACAGGAAGCACAACAAATGTGCATGATATATACTTTCTTCCATAGGAATACAAGTAACATTTCAAGCTTAAATGATAATATTGTGGTCAATATGATTTTATTGGTACATTTAATAGAGAAACTTGCATATGGTGTACTGTACATAGTTTCTGCAGGTTTTATAAATGTAAATTAAAACATTTAAAGACAAAGTAAAGAAAATGTAAGAAATAAGGGAATATGGTATGTCAATAAGTTCTCTAAATGTAAATGTCTAGGGAGCAGAAATGAGTTGTATATGCAGCACTTCAAAGTTTAAAATACAACTTCCAACAGATCTTCATTATTTTTAAATTAATTTGACAAAAAATAAAATAAAATTGAAATACGTAATTAGCTTAAGACTTGAATTACTGAGAAGCGGATCAAAATGAAGTGAGTTTATTAAAAATGTTAATTCAAAAGGAAAACAAGTTTTCTTATCCCACTGACAGATATTTGTGAACTGTGCTGGCAAAATGAGTCACAATAAGCAATTTTTCAAAAAGGAATTATTTTGATTTTCATTCTGATAGACCTTCAATATGATGTATGATTTGTTGGAATCGGACGGAAAATGACTGAGCTACACCCGTTTGAAGTTGATCGAGTCAGCAAAGTCAATTTTGAGAAAAATCGAGTTAAGGTTCCAAAGCAAAATCACCTGCAATGTTGCATCTTTTCCTCTAGTTCTTTTCTTAATAATAATTACTGTATTAGTCACAATATAGCTATTTTTTATTTTATATTTGTTATAAATAAGAACAGATGCAAAAAAAAAACAGTAGAACAAATATAAGAGAAAAAAACAAATGGTGCATTGCCTTTTTAATTTTACATCTAACCTAAAGCATTCAAGTAAGAAAAACAAACAATCAAATGTAAAAATCCCTTTAGTGTGTTCGTTACAAATAAATTGATTATTAAAACTACAAAAGCAGTTTGATCAAGAGCAGCGAGTGATTCCCTCTTTTCTTTTATTGTTATATTAACATTAATGAGACAGACGGCCGATACAGTATATTAAGACCTACTGTAATGCACGGATCTTATTTAATGTTACACATCAGATGCTTTTCCCCAACAGTTCCCCAAACGTTGACTTAAAGGTCCCATGGCATGAAAATTTCACTTTATGAGGTTTTTTAACATTAATATGAGTTCCCCTAGCCTGCCTATGGTCCCCCAGTGGCTAGAAATGGCGATAGGTGTAAACCGAGCCCTGGGTATCCTGCTTTGCCTTTGAGAAAATGAAAGCTCAGATGGCCCAATCTGGAATCTTCCCTTTATGTTGTCATACGGGGAAAGGTTACCTCCCCTTTCTCTGCTTTGCCCGCCCAGAGAATTTGGCCCGCCCATGAGAAAATAAGCTACTACCGTGCGAGGCGAGCGCAATATTTTTTTTCCCCCCGAGAGACATCATGGCTTGCAAACGAGCGAAGCATGGTAGTTGCCCCGCCTCTCTCCTCCTCATTAGCATTTAAAGCTACAGACACAGAAATGGCACGTCCTAAGGAAAGCTCATTGTGGGACTGGCTTGTAGTGGCTGAAATTCTGCACCAAGGCTGAATTTCGGGAAAGAGACTTCAGATACAGTACTAGGGACCACTTAGGCCTATATAAAAGCATCCAAAAAGCAGCATGTCATGGGACCTTTAAGACATAACAGATTATGTTTGCATGAATACTTAAATACTGTAATTCTACGTATATGTGTATATGTATCGGGATCGCGCTGTCGGAAGTTTTTATGCGTACGCTTCGGATTAGAGTCAGCATGAGAAGCGAGTGGAGAAAAGGTACTCCTCTCAGAAAATGTAGATGTTTAAATACTATTTGGAGCATTGGGATCGCTAGACGAGGGCTTAATGAACTCATTTTTGTGAAAACATCAAATTTGACTAAAATCGATATTTTCACTTTTTTTGCGTGTAGCTCAAAATTAGCCCATGCGCATTCCGACTCATTTTGCCAGCACGGGTTACATTTGTTCTTGTTTTAAGCATAAACTCACTTCATTTTGTTCGGTTTCTCCAAAAACAAGACTTTATATCTTAATTTTGCATCTTGAGTAAAGTAAATGTATCTTAGATATTTGTATTGGAAAACAAGACAAAAATTCTGAGGTAGATTTTCTGCAATGCATGAAAGATTTAATGCCATGATTTTATAAAGTTAGGACTTTCTGCTCCACTTTAAGACCTTTTTAAGGCCTTAATTTGTGGAAGGGTGAATTAAGATGCTTTAAGACCCCCAGAAACCCTGTAGATACAGCAGAAATAGTATGAGTAGTAGGCTACGATAGTATGCTAATCCAAAACTGTTTCACCTTTAAGTGCCGTTTCTGTGATGACTTTAAGCACTTCCTCCTCGATGACGGGGTTGTTACAGAGCTCCTCCCACAAACCTCTGATACACTTCCTCTCAGCCAGCGCCAGCAGCTTCTTCTGATTGGGCACCACAAAGCCAATCACGTAAGACTCTTCACTGGAAAACAGGAAGAGGAGGCACTAAAATTCAGCAGAGTTGACTATAAATGTGTTGTGTTAGGGGTGGGTGATATGATCATATTTTTATTTCATTACATGAGTATTTATTTCACGTTAACGATATAAATCATGACATAGTTATTCTTATTTATTTAATCTTTGTTATTAAAAAATAAGAAAAAATGCAAATAAATAAAATATAAGAAAGATAAATGAAATTAACAGTGCTTTAGGTTTTTATGTACAGGTCTATTTAAAAGCAGCAATAATACATAAATTGAATAATCAAATGTAACTAATAAAACACTACTCAGTTTCCGCTGAATTAATTAAATATACATTGATCCTTATTAAATCTACTAAAATAATTCAGTTAAGAGCAGTGAATGATTTTCTCTTTTTCTGTTTGAAATAAATGTATTATATATATTTTATTTACTTTAAAATATTTAAATTGACATTTTAAAAATATTTTTAAATGTTTATATTTAAAATGTGTTTGTGTTTTATTATAATTTATTTTTGTTAGATTTTATTATAAATGAATATATAAAATAGTTATTTAAATACACATTTTTAAAAATATAACAAAATATTTCTATATTTAAAAATGGTGTTTAAGATTATTTTTAATTGCATATTTTAAAAAATATGAATATTTAAGATTTTAAGAAAAAAATTCTTATATGAAAATTCTATTTATATATGTTGATATAGCAAAATCTCTATCGATAGACTCATTCTCATCCAAAATTTGATCACAGCTCGCTAGATCACAGGAGATATTTGTTTACATTTTTCCATCCTAATTAAAACTATTATTTAACTATTAATTAAACCATAATTAAGTATGGAAGTTAGAGGGGGAATGGATTTCAGTAATCTCTAATGCTGCATTGTCGGATTTGGTGACCCTGCTGTATATCTGCAGCTGTTGACATCTTACCAAAATGCCTTCTGGGATATAGAATAAAGAGCTTTAGATATCACCAGAGTGAATTTAGCATTAACATTAATGCCATTGTGTGTGAAATATAGAAGGGATTTAAATAACCTCTTAAGTCAGTTTTCATTGTTAGTACTGTAACACATGTTGAGGGTGTTTTTGTTAGTGCAGTACAGGTTGTGCTTTGTTTGGGCACCTGTTGGCATAGGCACAGATGTTGTCGACAAGTGCGCAGTTTTTCAAGACGGCCTCCACTTTACCCAGAGACACGTATTCTCCCGCTTGAAGCTTCACCAGGTCTTTCTTGCGGTCTAATATGCAAACACACACACACACATATGCAAATATTAACCATAATTCATCAGATGTGTATGTGAGTTTGTGCTCCAGGAAGTTTCTCTTTCTCTCCCTTTTGGAGTGTATCCTGCTTTCTTTGAGTTCTTATCACTGTTCTTACGGGAATAAGTTGACAGTGAGATGTGTCATTTACAGGAAGTACAGGACTGAAGCGTTTTATCGTAAAGGAGAGGGGACTTCCATTCGCTCACTCCTGCCAAAAAGTCCTGTCTTTACGATGATCTGGCTAATCCCTCTCACCGATAATCTTCAGACAGCCGTCTCCATGAAACTCTCCGATGTCTCCGGTGCAGAACCACCGCTGGCCTTTCTTATCCACGAAGAAATGCTCAGTGTTCTTCTCTTTGTTCTTGTAGTAACCCATTGTTACGTTGGGCCCACCGACCAGAATCTCCCCTCGTGGACAGGGCCGGTCTGTGCTGCGATATCCACCTGGATACACACAGAATGCATTATGACACACAAAAAAAAGAAATGGAAAACGGACTAAACTTTATAAAGCACACAGGGTTCCAGACATACCATGAGCTCAGAGGTTATTAAGCCACAAGTCAGTGTTATTTTAGTCTTGTATAGTCAAACCTTTGACATAATGACCTAAGAGTTGATCCACATTGCAGCTTCTGGCCGAGAACTGCTTACTTAGACAGGAAGAGATTGACATGTAAAGGGACCAGTCACAGTTTTGGGGCTGTTTCCATGAACAGTTGTGTTTTGAAAATGTGTATAGACTGCACTCTTGTGAAGAAGAAGTGTGCTTATTTGTATTGAATGTGCACTTGTAATGTACTTCAAATCTTGAAAGAATATTTTATAAAAACTGTACTTGCAAATAGTAATAATGAAGTAAAAGGCCACTTAAGCGTACTTAAATAGAGACACTTTCATAAATACATTTCATAATGCAATTAAACACACTTTTAAAAGTGTCCCTTATAATAATGTCAAATTTAAAGTTTTACTTTAAAGTACATATTAAATCTTTGTTTTAATGATCTGTAGTTGTCGTGCGTTATTATATACTGTATATATATACTGTATATATACATTTATAAAACTATAAAACACTTTTTTTTATAATACAATACAAAGTTTCAGAAAACTACATTCAGTATAGTATACAGTATACTTAAATATATTTTTATTTTATAATATCAACATAACATATTTTTCTTAAATATATACATGCATGTGTTTGTATTTATATATACATAATAAATATAAACAGTACACATATATTATGTTAACAAAAACGTTTATTTTGGATGCGATTAATCGCGATTAATCGTTTGACAGCACTAATATATATATATATATATAAAATGTATATATTCTAAGTATATTATTTCTGTAACAACTTTTTAAAAGTATGCTAAAGTGTACTTTTTCACAAGGGCAGTTCTGCTAATAGATACCTACTAGCTACTAAGTGCCTCAAACTCTGAATTTCTTTCAAAGATTTGAACATACTACTCTGACGAACTTTGGCAAATCCAGTTAGTAGTTCAAAAGCAAAATGATCGCTAATCAGAGAACATGCCTGGTAACCATGGATATGAATAACAGTAATCTACAAAGCAGAGACTATTTAGATACTGTTAACTAATATTTGCTAGCTACCAAAGCCTTAGTTTTAAAGCATAAAATGTAACTTTATCCCTGTGACATGTGGCCTCTCATTCTTATGGTTTTAACAATCATGTTTTTCTTTGTAATGGGAGCTGCGAACAGTAATTTAATGTGTTTTCAAATAAAGACGTTCAGTTATGTACAGAACAAAGCTGAGCTGATCTGATCTGTCTAGAAATAGCCGCTCGAAGAGTCTTCCTTACAAGGTCGCAAACAACCTTTTATACTTTGTTCTGCTGATCTTTCTCTCTGCGTAGCAAACCTCCAGACATATAACCCGATGGATAGGTAAACGTTCATGACAGTGTTTTTATAAGAGCAGATATATGTGTGTGTATCACACTCACCTTCTATCCAGTCCTTCAGCTGAACTTCACAGCAAACCAACGGTGCACCAACTCGTCCTGTACTGTAATCCCAAACTACACACACACATGGACTATAAGATCTATTGGCTGTAAGGGCACAGTTATGTAATTATTTCCACTGCAGATAAAAATGTGTTTCTTCGTTTAAAAAATCTCATATTTTAGGAGTCACCATCTGTGTGAACTGTTCCACCACTGATTCCTCTGAGAACACAAACCTCAATCCTTTTACAAGGCAGCTGTCCTCCACAAATGTTTATTTCAATGTTTTTTTTCTGTGGCGATTGAGGATCAGGACATTGAGTTGGTGACCTAGTTTCATTTGGCCAGGCTTTTGTTAATACACTCTAAAAAATGCTGGGTTGTTTCAACCCAACTTTGGGTCAAATATGGACTAACCCAACAGTTGGGTTAAATTTTTACATTCAATTTTTAACCCAAAAGTTGGGTTAGTCCATATTTGACCCAAAGTTCGGTTGAAACAACCCAGCATTTTTTAGAGTGTATCATTACAGTTATTGTGAATATGTACAATCTGTTTACATATTAAAGTTATATTATATCATATAATGTTAGTCATGTTTTTTTTTTTATGAGCAAAAACTAAGTAAGTTTATGGGACCATTCTCCACCCGGTTTTATTGATTAGAATGGGACAATGTAGTTTTGCTTGCTTACATTGTAAAACATGAGCTTTATATTAGCAATGGTGTATGGGAGCCTATTTTTCATGTGTATGTGTTTCAATATCCATGATTGTGTGCCTTTAACATCAGTTATATTTACAAACTGTCCATATAGTGAAAATGCACCAAAAACACAATTTTTATGAAACAAAATAAACTACTTTCCCATTGTTTTAAATAAGATACCTGTCTATATCAAATAATTACCATTTGAATACACTACTGTTCAAAAATGTGGGTGCAGTAAGATTTTTTAATGCTTTGTAAAGAAGCCTCATCTGATCACCAAGGCTGCATTTATTTGATTAAAAATACAGTAAAAACAGTGAAATATTATTACAATTTAAAATAACTGTTTTCTATGTGAATATATAGTAAAATGTAATTTATTCCTGTGATGCAAAGCTGAATTTTCAGCATCATTACTCCAGTCTTCAGTGTCACATGATCTTCAGAAATCATTCTAATATGCTGATTTTCTGCTCCAGAAACATTTCTGATTATTATCAATGTTGAAAACAGTTGTGCTGCACAATATTTTGTGGAAACCGTTATACATTTTCAAACATTCTTTGATGACTAGAAAATTCAAAATAAATATTTTGTGACATTATAAATGTCTTTACAGTCACTTTGGATTAATTTAATGCATCCTTGCTGAATAGAAGCATTCATTTCTTCTTACTGACCCCAAATTTTAGGACGCTAGTATAGGTTATGAAAATGTGCATAATAGTGTTTGAAATGCTGAATGATGGTGTGAATCTCACGCTGGCTGATGGTCCCAGCGCCGCAGGTCTCCGTGAGGCCGTAGCCTTGACCTACAGGACAGCAGAAGCAGATGTTCATGAACCGCTGGGTCGCGGCAGACAGAGGTGCGCCGCCTGACAGTAACACCCGCAAGCGTCCACCTAACAATGCCCGAACCTTCCGGAAGACCAGCCTGTAGAGAGAGAGAGAATAAAGAGGTGACTGTGAGAACCGGTCTTGAGTAACTAAAACTAGCAATGCTATTCAATAATAATTCAATAATAATCAAATGCCCTGTTAGTAGAATGTCTGGTTCTTTCTTTGGAGTAGCATTGGGAAGTCTAATTGATTTTGGCAGATTGTTCTTAGGATATTTCAATGAACCAGTTCAAAAATTTGACTCTGTGTTCCAAGAATAGTGAAATAAATATTTGGCTAAATACTGCTGATTATCGCTGATTCAATTATGCATGTTACATGTTTTTCATTATATTAGGCTTTTATGAATGTAAATACGTGTTCAAGTTCGAAACATTAGCTTTACTGTAGTTTAACTACTTGATGAGCAGACTGTAGTTAGCCAAAGAAGCTTCTCCAACACTGGGGATGTAAGTGTGTATTAGAGTATTTGTGTGTGTGTGTGATGTACCTGTCACACAGTGGGGTGCTGTATCCCATCGCAAGCTGCTCCATCTTATAGTTGTAGGCCCACAGAAACAGAGTCCTCTGAAAAACACTCATTTCCTCCACTTTTAGCATCACATTCTTGTAGATCCGATCCATTATCTCCTACACACAGAGAGAAAATATGTGCATATAAAATCCACAGACATGATGGAATTTTTCACAGTGAAATTTAACTGGGATTTTTTTGACGTGACATTTTCAGTTTCCAGACATGAATTTATTTTTTAAATATTAAAAATGCATTTCATATATATGTACATGCGTACATAATGAATGACATAAATACAATTTTAATTGAAATATTTATATATTTATATATATAAATGATTATGTTGCTATTACAGAGCAATGACATCTTACACTAAACAATTGGTGTAGAAACTATTTTCATTCAGAATTTCCAAGTAAATTTCACAAATAATTACAAAGAAACAGCAAGCAACATTTTGAAGTAGAAAGACTGAAATAGTATTTTCTTGTAAAACATACTCCAAAAATACGTTTTATTTACAACTTCAAAAAATCTTTTTATACAGTGTAGGCCAGTGTTTTGATTTCTAGAATGTACGCAGTAAACATGAACAAAACTGTGTGTGTTGTACCTGGTCTGCAAGTGTTTGTGGTGAGGAGTAGCCGATTCTGCAGCCGTTAGCCAAACACACCATCTCAGCGCTCAACTCCAACACGTGAGCCAGTGGAAGGTAGCCAATGTATGTGTCATCCTCACTGCAAAAACATTCATCAACTGGCTGTCACACAAATATCATACAAGGAAAAAGAAAACAGTGATCAAAAGTGACAGTAAAGACATTTAAAATGTTACAAAAGATTTATATTTCAAACTTTTTATTCATCAAAGAATCCTGAAAAATAAATGTATCACAGTTTTCACAAAAATCTGAAGCAGAACAACTGTTTTCAACATTGATAATAATCAGAAATGTTTCTCGAGCAGCAAATCGGCATATTAGAATGATTTCTGAAGATCATGTGACACTGAAGACTGGAGTAATGATGCTGAAAATTCAGCTTTGATCACAGAAATAAATTACATTTTACTATATATTCACATAGAAAACATTTGTTTTAATTTGTAATAATATTTCACAATATAACTGTTTTTATTGTATTTTTGATCAAATAAATGCAGCTTTGGTGAGCAGAAGAGACTTTAATAAGAAAATATCATAAGAAAACATTAAAATATCTTACCAACCGGAAACTTAATTTTTCAAAAAGATCATATTTACATCCAAATGGTTAATAAACTATATAGACGGATGTAATTTTCCCTAACAATAGGAAAGTTATAAGTTAAGTTAAGTAATATTATATTGTATTATTTTATGTTTTAGTTGCATTTTCACTGTATTTTCTTGCCGAGTTCACAAGATTTGTAAAAACAGCATGCATATGTCAAGTATAAAATACACATGACATATATAATATACAGAGCGTGGCACAGAAATCCCCACAGACCCATAATTGTCTCAGTTTTTTCTCACTGTTTACTTCATCCATAGGGAATGACTGGTTTTCTAGGAAGCACTGATAAGCATACGATATCCACAAACACATTAGTGAATGACAACAGACGAAAGGATGGTAGCGTGTACAGTATGTGTGGATGTGTTTCATACCCGAGGTTGGGAATTCTCTCAGCCATGCCGGTGATTCCAGCAATAATATTACTGTGAGAGATCATGACTCCTTTTGGCATGCCGGTGGAGCCGCTGGTGTACATGATCACAGCCACATCAGACGCACACGGAGGCCGTCTCTGCCTCGACACTGTGGACAGAAGTAGGCCGGAGTTACTACAAATTACATTCTATTAAATATTAAGGGATTACTCTATTAACCACTAGCAATTAAATTTGAATTAGTCAATGCTTCACTGTGACTGAACAGTGCTTTGATCTCCTAAATCCTTATTTGTGACCCTGGAGCACAAAAGCAGTCTTAAGTCGCTGGGGTATATTTGTAGCAATAGCCAACAATACATTGTATGGGTCAAAATGATCGATTTTTCTTTTATGCCAAAAATCATTAGGATATTAAGTAAAGATCATGTTCCATGAAGATATTATGTAAATTTCCCGTAAATATATCAAAACAAAATGTTTTATTAGTAATATGCATTGCTAAGAACTTCATTCGGACAACTTTAAAGGCGATTTTCTCAATATTTTGATTTTTTTGCACCCTCAGATTCCAGATTTTCAAATAGTTGTATCTCGGCCAAATATTGTCCTATCCTAACAAATGGAAGGTGTATTTCCATACATCAATGGAAAGCTTATTTATTCAGCTTTGAGATGATGTA
>NW_015554117.1:1337732-1342169 GCF_001515605.1 Sinocyclocheilus anshuiensis | reverse complement strand
GAATAAAAATTTAAATAATGTACACAAAATTTTCTATACACACACACACACACACACATAGTTTTTTTTAATATTATTTACATTTTTATTCATATTTTTATATTTAAAATAGAAACTAAAGATATTTAAGACAGAAATATTACAATCCAATAAGACACGTTTGACAGACAATGAGCTCTGATCTGTTTTCTTAAAGGAATAGTTCATTCAAATATAGCATTTTCTGTTGAAAACAAAAGGAGATGTTTTCTGTACAATGAAAGCATATTCAGTGAAAACTGAAATACATTCATGACACGTTTATTGTGCTTTTGTTATTTTTGTTCATTCTACAGAGAGCGCAGCATGAACTTGTGTGGTTCATGGATTAACCTCATATGGGTTTTATTAATATTTAGAATTAGTTTTTATTATTATATTTAAATTTTAGTTTTAGTATTTTTGTGGTGCTTTTGTCATTTTTATTTATTTTTAAAGAATAGTTAAGATTTATTAACATTAAAAATATTTTTTACGTTTTAAAATTTTTTAACCATAGTACTTCAAGTTTTTATTTTAATTTTAAAAAATTTTAATTTTAAAAATTGACCCTTAAGACTGGTTTTGTGGTCCAGGGTCACATTTGTGACATCATAGAGCAGTGCTTTCATCTCATTATTGTGCAATTGTGAAATCACACATGAGAGTGTTTCATTGTGACGTCACAGAGCTTTTTTACTTAGTTTACCTTCAAAAACTTATAGCAAAATTAAAAATACATGGATGGAGGCAAATGTGTTATTTCAGTGTTTTATTCAGAATGTACTCAGTTTTTAATATATTAATACACAGTTCCAACACCCTTTGACAGATGAATTTCCATGACTTTTTCTATCATTTGTGATTAATTTTTAAACCTCAAAATCCATTTAATAGAGAATTCAAGCCAATTAAAAATTACTAGAAACATGTATATTCACTACACACTTTCCTGACTTTTTATTCATTTCTATGTATTTTCCAGTTCTGGAAATCGCAATTTTTAATCTGACTGCAGTAATGTTATTTTTATTTTTTTTAGAATTTTTATTTATTCAAATTTTTTTTAAGCAATGTCAGCTTCTATGGATTTTTTTATGATGAAAATAATTTTTAATTTTTTTTTTAATTTAAGTTTTTTTTATTTATGTTTATTTAAATTTGAGTTTATTTCGGTTTTATTTCAATTAACGGAAACAATATTTTAGTTAACAATAGCAACCCTAGTTTAGAACAAGATTAAATGAAGGCAAATGATGCTACTATTTGGCAAAACACCCATAACACTGGAGATGAGGGGAGGATAAGTTGTAAACTTTAATTTATAGTTGTTTGAAGTACATTGATAAAGACTATAAAAGTAAAAATATAGTCTTATGTGCGAATGAATGAATAAGATAAGAACAGGAAGTGGGCGCCGGATGTCAGTAGCAGAACAGGACGTTTTAGCTTTGAAAACCAGAGTGCCATTTAAACAGTTCCAAGATTTCAGAACCGCATGTGGAACATGGGAATTCGAGTGTGTACATTTGTGCATTTTGAGGCACAACGTGATTTAGCATTAGCACACTGACTCGGAACAGATCGAATGTCATGTCGAGCTGAAGGAGGAAGATCAGCTCGATGTCATGTGAAGTCTGTGGCAGTGTGAGAAAACATGACCCAACACACACACACACACATATACACACTATCCAGTGTGTAAACGACTACTACTACCAGCTGTTGAAGGTCAGTCCTGCTTCACAGAGAGCTATAATGGAGGAAGTAAATGGCAGAGTGAAAGAGTCAGGGACGCCCTCGACCCTGGCCTTAATTTGACACAGATGGAGGATTTCTCATTCACATGACCTGAAGCGACCTCAAACACACACACACTAGTACCATTCTCAGGATGGGCCCCCAGCCTCTTCACAGCCGCCATGCTGTGGACACTGATGCCTCGTGGGTATTCAGAGCCGCTCTTGAGTTTATCATCCACAACAATGATGTGCCGCAATCTCGGCACCTCTAGCAAAATATTCTGTGTCAAAATACAAGCAGAAAAACATTAGTGCATGTATTTAAAGGGATAGTTCACCCAAAAATAAAAATCCGGTCATCATTTACACACCCTCAGGTTATTTCAAACCTGTATGAGTTTCTTTTTTCTGTTGAACATAAAAGAAGATATTTGAAGAATACAGATAACCAAACAGTTGATGGTCCCCCATGACTTCCATAGTATGGAAAATAATATTATGGAAGTCAATGGGGACCATCATTTTCTTTTTCTTTTTTGTTTTTCTAGAATATCTTCTTTTGTGTTCAACAGAAGAAATAAGCTTTTAATGGGTTGAAACAACTTTTTGTTGCATTTGCATCAATCAAAAACAATTGATGCATTTCAAAGCAAAATATAATATTCAGTAGGAGGGGCGTGGTTAATCCATTGGGATTTGGTTGGATTATGAAAAGTAGACTGTGATATTATTGTTTTTATTTTTCCATGCCCATTAGATTTAAAGGGTCAAGGTTACACCATCTTTCTCCTTTGCAAGCAACATATACAGTAAATTATATATGCACTACTGGCCAAATAATTTGTTAAGGTTTTTGAAAGAAGTGTCTTATACTAGAATGATTTCCGAAGATCATGTGACACTGAAGACTGGAGTAATGATGCTGAAAATACAGCGTTTTTTATCACAGAAATAAATTACATTTTAAAATATATTGCTATATAAAACAGTTATTTTAAATTGTAATAATATTTTACAATATTTTCGTTTTTATTGTATTTTTGATCAAATAAATGCAGCCTTGGTGAGCAGAAGAGACTCCTTTTTTTGCAAACACTTTCAAACTGGTGTATATTTTCAGTTATATCAGATGCTAGATACATCTTTTGTTAGTCATATTAAATATTTTGATGTGACTAAAACCAGTTTGAGTGTTTTGAGTGTTTGATCACCTTGAGTTTGGTTTCCAGAAGTTCTTTGCTGGTGATGATGTGAGAAACTTCAGCTTCATTGAGTCCATGAGCAATAGCAGGACCACCCAGAGTAGAGTAAAGAGTGACCACTGTAAAACACACAGATACATCCATATAGGTCTTATAAATAACATATATATATGTATATATATATATACAGTAAATATACTGATAACACAGTATAACTAACACTGAATTTGCTAGTTAATATACATAAAAAAGCAAAAAAAACTTGGGTGTTCATGTTGCATTTCCAAACATCTGACGCCAGCAGTATAATGACAATGTAATAATTATATATATATATATATATATATATATATATATATGAATAAACACACACACAGACACATACAATTAATAAATAAATTAAAAGATTTCCCTTATTTTTCCCTTATCAGTAGTAACAGCACGCATGGCTGTGAAAAGTTCAGGATGAGGGCAAACAAGCACAAGCCAGAACAAACAGACACGCATACAAACACACACACACACAGCACACAAAGCTAATCATGCACACATGAATAAACATTCATATGGGTATATACGCTGCACACACATTTTTGCATATGACAAAAACATATGAAACAATCCATGTGCCTTCACTTTCTCGCTCATATACAGACATAAACACACACACACACACACACACACACACACACGCGCCTGCACAGAGAACACAGGGGGTCGGTGAGCCGCATTCTGTGACATCATCAGTCTGCGTCACTGCCTGAGGGCACGACACTTCAGCCATGAGACACAAACAGAGAGGAGATCGCCACGGAAACATCAACACACACGCATGATGATAAGCTTAAATGTTTATGCACACGCACACTCACATCTGACATAAACATTAACATACCCACATGACAAAATGCATGTTTGCAACACATAACATATGAACACAGTCACTCTCTCTAACACATGAACACAGCCACTCTCTCTAACACACACACACACACACACACACACACACACACACTTAGGCCTGATGACAACAAGTACGTGAGCATCTGATGTTGACAGAAACACAAGGGTGCAGAAGTCAGCCAAAGAGACACAGACATCTGTGTGTGTGTCAATGTATTTATGTGACAGACATGAGGGGGTGAATCGCATGAAATTATGTCTAAAAAAAGGCAATATAATTTTCATTATATAAAAAAAATTATTATATAAAATATTACAATATAGAATTACAATACAAAATTCTTTTTATTATAAAATTAATAATTAAAAAATTATTACAAATACTATATATATAATGAATTGTAGCATTATTTACAATTTATATATATACTATATTTTTACACTTTACTATTGTATTTTTTTATATATATTTTTTATAATTCACTATATATATATATATATATAGACTTAAAAATTATCATAATTATACTAATATATATATATATATATATATATATATACACACACACACA
>NW_015554117.1:1318014-1337567 GCF_001515605.1 Sinocyclocheilus anshuiensis | reverse complement strand
TATATATATATATATATAACACTGACTGCATACGGTACGGACTTAAAGCCATGAAGCTTTCTTTCCCAGATGTTGTCATTAACTGACCCTCATGTCGTGTGTATGTACGTGTATGTGTGTGTGTGTGTGTGTGTGACTCACATGGGAAGTTGTACATGAAACAGGCCTGCGCCACTATGATCCACTCCGCTCTTGTCTCGCAGAAGATGGCAATGTTTTTCAGAGGTTTCTGTCCTAGAGCAGCCAAACCACTGCCGAAAGCTCTCACTTCTTTATACACCTGATCATACGACATCCAGCGATACTCTCCCAAAATCACCTGCAGAGAAACACAAAGGGTTTGAAACGCTTTATTTTCTGTTCAGCTGCTCTTCGAGGAAAAGAGACCATCGCTCATCTGTTCTGTTCAGTCCTTTCTATCAACTTTTTTCCCCATCATTGGATCAGACTTTACAATTTTATAGATCAACAGCTCCTCCTATTGGATCATTATATAGTCACAATTCATTGAGAATTTATAGGAATCATATTCAACATTTTTGCACCATTTACATTTTTTTCTACTTGTTTTTTTTCTCTTCTTTCACTTATAATGTAAACCAAGATTTAAAAATGTAAAAATATAAAATTGATACAAATATACTGACTTTTACAATTAAAGATAAAAAGATAAGTAAAGTTGCTGAGTATTGGTTAGTTTAAACTCTTTTCAGAATAGCAACAAAAAAATCTTTTGATATGATATGAAAAAGGTTAATGTACTATGTAGAGATACTTTAACTTTTACAAATGCAAAGTATTATTATTGTTATTATTGCTATTATTTTAATACTATTATTTTAAATATTAATTTTTCTCTCCTGTATGTAAAAGGAAACATTTTTACAATTTACCATTATATTTTTATACTATATACACACACACACTCACTAATGTTTTATTAAATAAAGTTGCTGAGTATTGGATAGTTCAAACTCTTTTCAGAATAGTAACAAAAAATCTTTTGATATGATATGAAAAAGATTAATGTACTATGTAGAGATACTTTATCTTTTACAAACGCAATGTATTATTATTATTATTATTATTATTACTGAGGATAGTATTATTACTTTTAACACTATTATTTGTAATATTTATTGTTTTCCTCTCCTGTATTGTACTGCTGTCACTGACTTTTTGTGCACATGATAAATAAACTTGAAACTTAAAAACTCACTCCACAGTGCTTTTAAAGCATATATCAACATTTATAGACCTTTATATATCAATGCCATATTATTTATATTATATAAATATTTATATATCAATATCAATGTTCATTATTCAGAAAATGTACAAGGATGTTGTCACTTCTACATGCAAAGAATATCCGATCATTTACGTATAATAATATTAAAGGTACAGACAGCAGCCTGTTAAATTCAAAAAGTTGTAAAATGTTGCCTTCAGGATAAAAAATAAAATGCACTGAACGTGCAGAGTATCAAATATGTGTTTTAGACATTGCTGTGGAGTATTCAAACACATCAGAACCAGAATAGGGTAAGAATAAAGCACTCTCTTAAACAATGTTAGCAGAAAATCAACACAGCAAGCCGAAACAAACACCCAGCAGTTGTTTGTGATATATAATCAAGCCCTTCTCATGTTACACAACAGCAGCAGCACATGTTTGACAGCTTTAGTTGAGTAACAGCAGCGTCACAGCAGAATATTATTACTATGTGAGCTGCTCCAGCGCCGGACAATAGGATTACCATCAGAACTGAGAGATCATTCACATGCTGCAGGTCAGTTTGTTACAGACCGGCTGATTTAAAGGGTCATGACATGGAAAACAAGATTTTCTCTACCCTTTTGAAAACTGAGTTTGATGTATTATGTAGACAGATTTTCACACAATGCAAAACAAAACTCCCTTACTAGTCCACTCAGAACATTTATTAAAACTAAACTGCAATAACAAGTCATTCAAATCACATTTATGGCATTAGCTAATTAACTTTAGGCCCAATTTTTGAATATATGTTTATTATGATTTGTCCAATATTTGAATATATGTTTATAGTCATTTTTCCAATATTTGAATATATGTTTATTATAATGTGTCCAATATTTGAATATATGTTTATTATAACTTGTTCAGTATTAAAATATACACCACCAGCCAAAACTTTGGAATAATTACAATTTCAAAATTAAGATAATTACGAATAATAACAACGGTTTCTTAGGCTCACCAATGTTGCATTTATTTGATTTTATTCAGCAAGGATACATTAAATTGATCAAAAGTGACATTAAAGACATTTATAGTGTTTCAATAGATTTAAATAAATTTAAAATAAATGCTGTTCAATGAAGTTTCTGTTCATCAAAGAATGCTGAAAAGAGTGTCACAGTTACCAGAAAAATATTAAGCAGCAAAAACATTGATAATAAAAAGAACCATTATTAATAATTGAGGACCAATAGTAATTGATAATAATTGAGCAGCATATTAGAGTGATTTCTGAAGGATCATGTGACACTGAAGACTGGATTAATGATGCTGAACATTCAGCTTTACATCACAGGAATAAATTACATGTTAAAATATATTATAATAGAAAACAGTTATTTTAAATTGTAATATTTCACAATATTACAGTTTTTACTGTATTTTTGATCAAATAAATGCAGCCTTGGTGAGCAGAAGACTACATTAAAACATTAAAAATATATATTATTCTAAACTTTTGTCAAGTAGTGTTTTATTATTATAATTTGAAATTATTAAATTATTAATAAATTATTATAATTTGTGACCAAAAGTAGCATACACTAGGCAGTGCACATTTAATTTAGTGTCTAATTGTTACTAAATGATTTTAGAAAGGCACTATTGCATCTCAATTGTTCCAGTTTTCAGCAAGTTTTCAATGACTAAAAGTGAGACATATTCAGAAAAACCAAACTATGACTTTGGTGCAAGAAAGCTTTAACTGACGGTAAAAGTAGACATCAGGGGAAAAGAAACTACAAAAGTGTTGCTCTTCAACACATCCGAGAGAGCTTTGAAAGGCAGAAGTGTAAGATCTTTGGACTTACAGACAATACGCACCTTCTTGAAGACTCTTCCATCCTCTTGAGTTTCGTCTTCCTCACTCAGCAGTTCTCTGGTTCCCAGACAGTCGAGGTGAGGATTGCGGCACACGGAGGATTCAAACACCCGATCGAGTGTGCTCACCCCCGGCTGTAGGCATGTGGCCAGCGCCCTCAGTGCACCGACGTCCCGGTAGGGTCCCGAAGGGTGTCCGCTGATGGAACGGGCCTTCACCCTCCGCGAGCACTCGGAGAACGACTGCGAGTTGGACGATCTCAGCAGCAGGTACGGCAGGTAAGAGATGAGAGAGTAGAGCCAAACCACCAGCCTGAATATGATAACCACTACTGGACTCACATCCTGCTTCAGCCTCATACTGACTGAATGAAACAGAAAGAAACATATGAAGAGCAAGGGAAAGATAAAGGAAGTGCTGTGATGTCACTTCCTCCCAGGTTGTCCTGCTGCTTCCTCTTCGATGGGTCAGTGAAGCCTGTTTTCTAAACAAGAAATGCAAGCAGTCAATCTTCCATGTCATTAAACACACTAACACTGAACGGCATCAGAACATTCCAGTAAAGATCAGTACATGGAAATTTCACAATTTTGACCTTTCTGAGCCCCTTCCACTTTAACAAAGATGCATGGAGGAGAGACAGATTAGAAAGCGGTACAAATAGCGGTGTGTAACGTCTGATTCTCAGCCCAGATTTCAGCACAAATCCAAAAGTGGGTGAAAGGTGACATCAAATAAGCATGTGCATGGGTTTTTGTGAATGTGGGTCAGGGTTATTATTGTTAATTAAAAAAAAAAAAAACATAAAAAAAAAATAATTACTTGAAATAAAATAAAAATGAACTGAAATAAAATATCAAATTATTTTATTTCATCTAGTTGCCAAGGCAACATTTCAAATTTTCCTTTAATTTGAAGTACTAAAATAACTAAATAACTACAGACATATTTAAAACAACAACAACTATAAGTGACAAATACACAACAAAATTATTACATCTTTACCTAAAATGAAAATATAAAATATTAACAAAATATTCACAGGGTGATTAAATGATGACATAATTGTTATTTTTGGGTGAACTATCCCTTTAATTGAAATAAAGCTGAAATAAAATATAAAAAAATGATACTAAATGAAAATTGTGAAATGCTGACCTGGTAACTAACTGAAATAAGTTGAAGTTGAAGTACTTAAGTTGAAGTGTTTACTATTGTCCTCTTGCATTATCGACACACTATTTTCCTGTTTAACACTGTAAAGCTGCTTTGACACAATCTGTATTGTACAAAGTGCTATACAAATAAAGGTAAAGGTGACAACTAAAATTACTAATTGAAATAAAATTAAAACATAAAAAATAACAAAAATTTAAATTAAAAATGAGATATATTTTTAATATTTAGAAATATTCAAATACTAATAAAAATAACAAAAAAAGCACATAATACAAATGTTTAAAATAAAAGTATTTAATTAATATTAAATTAACACTGTTCAACTAATCCGTCAAAACTCAGTTCTACAGAGTGTGAGGTGTGTGAATATGTATGAAATGAAGAGTTTGTGTTGTGGTGTGTTTGGGGAAGTGTGGGGATGATGTGGGTTTGTGTCACATGTTAGAGCTGTCCTTGGTCCTGAAGACACTATTCATTCTAATAATAAGACTGACAGGTGGATCATCTACTCAGAGGTGAAAAGCATAATCTGACATTGCGACATCAGTCTAATAACACAAGGGATCAATACATTGCATGGCTATTTTTTTGCCCATTTTGTGACATCACAACCAACCATCCACAGCACTTTTTAGAACAAAGTCATGGACTACAAGATACTATACTATTGTGACATAACAATACACATTCTACAAAGTCATAAAAAGATGCAATAAGATACAACATATATGATCTTAAATGGTGACTGTTGTGTGTAAATCAGTAAACTTAAACAACACAGAACAAATGTGAGTATTACAAAGGATCACCAGGGTTTGCAAATTCACAGTAGATAAAATATTCAGGAATCATTTCAAAGATATCATGCATACATTCACGCACACAATGCCTACTCAGTAAGATCTACAGAAGCTATTCCTGCGGATGTCATTTATTATTCACACTCATCAGTGTCTGTAAGGCCAAGGAAGTTCATCTTTTCAAGCCTCAAATATCCCTCTCATAAATTCTCAAGGATCTCATGAATACCTCAATGAGAGTTGACAAATGCATGACAATCTAAGATCCTACACTGCTGTCTAACCCTTTGATCGGTTACTTAGAATGTAAAGTTTTAAAATGAAATTTTCCTTAGCTTTTACTCACCCTCATGTCATTCAGAGCTCATATTATTTTATTTTATTTTATATTTTTCTGAGATGAAAGTCTGAGCTTCTGATTGCCGTAAGCCTGCTATGCAATAGTCAATACGACTTGTGTAAGAAAAAGACAATAATTCAAGCTGTTAATCACTGATAAGTCTCCAAATTCATTTGCACTTGCAATCAATTTAAAAAGTGGTGCTTTATGCCATGCCATACTTGACATTAGTAACATTATATGCCATTAGTTCTTCAGCTTTATGGTGCTTTTTGTGGTTTTTGGCACTTGTCTATCCACTTTCCTTGTTTAGAAAGCAAAAGCTTCTTACCACTTAAGACATACTTTTGTTTTTCACTGAAAAAATAAAATATGGGATTGGAATGAAATGAAGGTGAGTAAATGATGACAACATTTTTATTCCTCGATGTCCTGGACAAGTTTTCAGCCTGTCTCTTTCTCTGTCTCATTTTTTTCTCGTACATCGCCCCACATGTCACAGCTGTCTTATCAGTGTAAATAAAGCTAGAGTTATTCAACCACAGTCTGAATGCTCTTAACCAACGGGGAAAGATAATGCAGCATATAAGAGCATTGCACAACAACATAAGCTGAACGCCGTGGGTCTGAAACAATGTGTTCGGTATTTATGATGATAAATCTGAAATCGCTGCCATTCATTAGTGGGAATGTGGAGACAGGCGAGATTTACTTCCTCTTTCCGATGAAAGAATCTTTGTTTGGCACCACCAACACTCATACAGGATAGAAGAAGGGGTTGAGTGAGAGAAACCGAGAAAGAGAGAAAGAGAAAAGAGGGAATGTTGCCATTGTGTCATGTTCTGTAAGCAACACTGAGCATGTGTCTGCTTTACTGTGCGTCTTTGTGCCCTATATGAGCATCTGCAGCCATCATCTGTGTCTTTTCAGCAGTCAGTGTCTGAAAGTAAAAAATCAGCATTGCATCACCTGCTCACAAATGGATGCTCTGCAGTGAATGGGTGCCGTCAGAATGAGAGTCCAAACAGCTGATAAAAACATCACAATAATCCACAAGTAATCCACACCACTCCAGTCCATCAGTTTAACATCTTGTGAAATAAAAAGCTGCATGTTTGTAAGAAAGAAATCCATCAAGATATTTTTAACTTGCTTCTGGCTAAAATATGGCTAAATATATCCATAATATTGCTTTCTCCAGTGAAAAAGTAATCTGGACTGAATCAGGAGAGAAATATGCAAAGATCAAGCATAGTTTACAAATTAAAACAGTCTAAAACAGCTCTAAACAAATATGTGGGTGGATTTTTGATGTGAGAGGACAATTGGGGATTGGAGGAAGCGTTATTATGGATTATGGACTCATATTTTGGCCAGAACTGACGGTTTAAAGTTAAAATGCCTTCATTATTGGATTTGTTTCTTACAGACCTGCAGCTTTTTGCTTCACATAACGTTAATTGATGGACTGGAGTGGTGTGGATTACTTGTGGATTATTGGGTAAACTATTCCTGTAAGTGCATAAAGTTCCATTCTTTATGCAAAATATTTTTTTCCTTATGATTTTGGAATGTGGAGTCAAATTTGACCAAGACCATTTTCATGTAATTCGCCCATCATGCAATCCCTAGTTTATGCCATTACACAAACACAAAACACAATTATAACTTGAGTGATTAAGAACTGACTGACTGTTGTTATAGCAACGGTTCATTCATTAAAACATTAGAGCTGGAAATGTCAGCAAACCATCTGCGTAGGCTGGGAGGACGTTCATGAGAATGAGAGAGAGAACGAGAGAAGAAACTTGCAGAACAGCACTGGACCAAACACCGTTTAATGCATTCAAACACCGAAAACTCAAATATGCAAGCTCAACCGCTAAGAATGCAGTAAAGCTTAAGGAAGCCAGTGAGCTTGTTAATGCAAAGGCAGAATAATGATGTGGTGTTTACAGACACTAAATATCTCCATCTCATGACCTCTTCTCTCCCACCCAGAAGTCCAATAGGACACATCCTGCACAAACGCGCCTCTGTGTGCCATTCCTAATCATAATTTGATTCCTTATTACAGCAGTATCCCAGACTCCCTCTCTCACTAAGGAATGGGAGGTAAACATCCTCTCTTTAGAGTCTCTTAAAGCAAATGATTTATTTATGTTTTAACGCCATATCAGCAACAATGGCTATATTCATGGCGATATCATTTCAATACATAATTTACAATAATATAACATTTTCTTAAGAAACAATTATACAAAAACATACAAGAAACAACAACAGTACTGATAAAAATCATATACAATCTTTCAGTTAAATCAGTGATAAAAATTCTTAAATTCTTCTAGGAGAGACTTTAAAAAATGTTTTTTATTTTAGTCAATTTTTAGTCAATATCGTTGTCTAATATCATTTAAAATTGGACATACTATTAAAATATGTTTTGCATTAAAAAAAATTCTTACACAAGTCACAGACTGGTTTCTCTTCCCCTTTCAATAAATATGAATGAGTGCGTCTTGAATGTCCATTTCGACATCTTGTATATACAACCTGGTTATATCTACTGTACGTTCAAATCAGTAATTACTTCTTTCATTTACTACTGGATTCACCTCATATAGTTTGTTGTATATGCATTCATTCCATTTGCCATTTATTATGAATGTACAGATTCAATACAGGTTTTACATCAGATACTGGAACATTACATTCTGTTATTTCCAACTGAAGAGCTTCCTTAGCCACTTTATCTGCTTTTTCATAGCTGACAAAAATAATGTTGAAATCTTGTTTCATTAAAAAGTCAACTTTTTCTAGTATGAGTCTCTTAAAGATATCCATATGTCCTCTCTTTAAGGACATTAGAGATCAACGTGTTTAGTAAAACTTTAAAAGCAATTCTGTTATCTACAAAATTAAAACTCATTTTAGGTGACACTGAACGTTTCCTCGAGAAGTAACCATAGCAACAGTACGCCGTTCGAGCGATTTCAGTCAGGACGACATACAAAGAAAACGTAAGCATTATAATTATTTATAATTATAGGTTCACACACAAGAAATATATCACCAAACCATTTCAGGGTCTGTTTTAAACGTCTTTAAGATAATTAACAGCTCGCATACTGTGCTAGAATGTTGTGAGAAGACCCTCAACTGCGTACGGCACAAAAATTACTGACAGAAATGTATTTAAACACATACCCCGTTTAAATTAATGGAAAAATCGCGCACTAACCTCAATTCGTTTCCGGTGACAGGAAACTGGAACCTTTACGCGCAGCGCACCTGCTCACCTGTGAAGTCCCGCTGACCGTCCGAACACACAGCACACACGGCGCGGTGTGGAGCGCGAGCTGTGATTGGACTTTCCGCGGTGGCGCGTGCCGGGGTCCGATGCGTGATGTCACGGTACCCGCGGCTCGAGGAGGTCACTCCCGGTCGGTTCGTAGTGGCGCGCCATGTGCAAGATTGTGATGCCATTGTGAGGTTTTCAGTTCTTCTCAAAGCAGTTTACGCATCGCCAGAACTTTTTACTCGCGTAATTGCAAACATATTTAACAATATATATATTTTTTTCTTTTACAAGTGTATGAAACTGTTGTACAGTTTTTCTTATGAAAGCTGGCCATAAGATTTAAAGTTGTGTGTTCTAGTTGCGCATGAAACGTTTGTTCCCTCTTAGTGTTGCCAGATGTGTGGTTTAGGTCTGAAAGTACAAAAACACGATCAAGTGTGCTAACTCTGCAATCTTACCTCTAGATTTGAGAATAGGTGACAGATTAGGGACAAAAAATGGTTCAGATGGGACCTTTGCTCCAAAGGAGATTAAATTACAAAAAATATACCCAAAACCCCACACAGCATCATGTCTTTTCACTCTTTGAACGAAGGATACCTAAGGTTCAAATTTTCTTTTTTTTTTAAGAGAATAGTGAAATTGAAAAAGTCCAAAATAGTGGTTTAAGAAAAAATATAATAGTCCATTTTTAGCTGAGCAGGGCAGTTAAGATGTGTTAAACAAGACGAAATAATAACTGTTGTATACATTTTAATATCGCAATCCAAGGTACCATTTCTGAGATTGAACACTTCTAGAATAGTTTTAATGGTGAAAGTCAGCGAGTTTCTACATTTTTATGATTTTTTTTAGTGAATAAGGAAAACTCACTGTCATAATGATAACTTCAGGAACATAACGATACCTTAATAATTGAACTACAACAACTTATTTCACCAAGACACAGCTTTCTGAACTTGAGTTTTGTGATCATTAGGTGGCATAACTACTGATGGATTTAGTGAATTTTCTGATCTGGACATTTGACTGTACTTTTTTTCTGGCATCTATTTGCATGATTGGTGTAAATGAACAGTCATGGTCTACAGCATCCTCTATTTATTTATAATATTTCATTCATATATATATATATAGTGTGTGTGTGTGTTAATAAAAAAACACTCAAGAATAGGAAATGTTTAAAATAAATAAACTATATTCAATAAGGTCTGCTTGAGCTCTAACAGCTACATTATTTTTTCTTCTTGGGACACAGTACACATCATGCCATGTTCTTCCAAACAAATCTCCTCCGCCTTTAGTTTTGTCTTGACTTTTTATGCTACTTCCATAAAAAAAAAAAAAACTTAAATATTACTTTCTAGTGAATTAATACAGTATTATATATAGTGACAATGTCCGTCACTATTAAAGTAATTTAACAGGCAGAAGAGAATGATCACAGACACAGATAAAAGTGCACAAAAACAAGGCAGGGAGCAAGACCAGTTTGGGGTCGACACAGACAACATACAAAACTGTGAGGACAAGACAGACATTTTTTTAACATGGAAAGTAATAAAGGTTTTTCACATTTCTATTTGCAGAAATTAAGATGTAACAAACTGTTTGTCAATAGGTTATCTTCCCCACTTCCAATTCTATTCTAAAATCTTTCTATATCTCTATTGAATTGGGTGAAAAAAATACCTGCGCGTAAAATAAAAAATGCAAAATAAGAAACGAAAGATGGGATATAAATGTAAACCTCGACACTGATAACAGCTCATGCATACAAACAGGTACTTCATGCATTTTGTACATTAGAGGCACATGTACAACTTCACATTTACAGTAATGAACACAGTCCAACCGCTGGTGGACATCAGAAATACAATATCATCACCAGAACACATGAAGACGTGTTGAAAAAAGCCAAGATGGCCTTTTACTCAATGAACATGCCCTTCACACGGTCAACAGACGAGACAGTCACAACTAGTGTATTTCACTCTGTTATCATGAGTTAAATTCCTTGTAAATAAATTAATAAATAAAAATAGCCTTTGGCCCAGTGTACAAGAAACTGCTTTACAGAGACATTACTTGTAATTCATTAGAAAAACAAATGATAGCTCGATAGAGAGATAGATGTGAGGATGCAGTGTAGAGATGAATTCGCTGCATTAATAAACACTGCAAATGGAATCTCAATTATCATACAACATACAGTGATTACTTGCAACCCAAGTAAACCTACTGAGAATATCTAAACATCTTGGAAATAGTTATCAAAAACTATTACATCAATAACTATTGAGGTTCCTATCAATTTGAGTACACTTGGAAATAGAAAAATCGCCTACTGAAAATGTCACAAAGTCGTATTCCAAAAAGTTTTACAAAGCTTTCGACATTAACAGAGTCGTAAAAAGAGTAAACTTCTGACATTCAGGGCAATGGGTGATTTCTACAGATCAACTCCAGACTTGATTCCATAAAAACATAAGATCAGTGATGATAAAACTAAACGTTAACTTTCAGAAAATCTCTATGACTCTTCTTGTCATTTGTCAGCTTTATTGCACTTTCTGTTTGTAGCGTTAAGAAGAAAAAGCCTACATGCACTAAAGAAAACCTTGAAGCAAGCGAAGGGGCCAGGATAGGCACCAAGTATTCCTGAAGGGTTAACTCCAATGCCGGTTGCTCAGGGTAGGTTCGCATATTGCACACTTTGTCTTAATCAATTTGGTTTGTTGTACTCAGAGAAAACAAACACATTAACATGTAACACAATACAGATACAATTATGAAGTGTTATTAGTTAAATATTAAATAATAAGTCTCTAGGATTGACTCTGTCCTTCAGGGTTTCAGATTTCAAATATGAAAATCTCTGTTAAAGAAAAGAAACATTTTTCCCAATTTTCTACTGATGCATTTTCTACCTAGTGATTAACAGTCTGTTTAAGCCAGTTTAAGTTGATGCTGATGTTGAGCATGTATAAAACAAGATTTCATGCTTTATCATTTGCACAACTTCTAAGTCAGAGCATTTTTATCTCTGGTGAACTGTAAACAAAGGTGAATGTTGTTCAATGTGAAAAAATGTGAGGCAAAGCATGTGAAAAATTATGCCTTTTTTTTTTTTTTTACCACAAGACATTCTTGAAAAGAATTCGACATCCTGATCTGCATTTAAATAAGTAAAATTTTGTTAATTAAAGGAATAGATCACCTAAAAATGAAAATTAGCTGAAAATGTAATCCCTCTCAGGCCACCCAAGACGTAGATAAGATTGTTTCTTCATGGAAACAGATTTGGAGAAATGTAGCATTACATCACTTCAGTCAGGACCACTATCGTCAAAGATGATTGACAATTAGCATACAGTTTGGATTGGCGGTATGATTCTGTTCTGGGCAAGAACCCCCCTAGGTAATCCACACCACTCCAGTCCATCAGTTAACATCTGGTGAAGCCAAAAGCTGCGTGTTTGTAAGAAACAATTCTGGCGTTTTGAGTTTACTGTACACCATTGGTTCTGGCCAAAATATGAGTCCATAATCCATAAAAACACTTCTTCCAGAGAAAAAGTCCATCCCCTGTTGTCCTCTCACATCAAAATCCACCAACATATTTGTTTAGAACTGTTTTGGACTCTATTCACTTGTAAATGGTGCTTGATCGATGCATATTTCTATCCTGATTCAGATGAGACGACTTTTTCAGTGGAGAAAGCAATATTATAAACAGAGGACTCGTATTTTAGCTGCAAAGCAATGGTTTGAAGTTATAAAACTACTTAATGAAGGTTTGTTACATAGAAACACACAGCTTTTCACTTCATAAGATGTTAACTGATGGACTGGAGTGGTGTGGATTATTGTGATGTTTTTATCAGCTGTTTGGACTCTCATTCTGACGGCACCCATTCACTGCAGAGGATCCATTGGTTAGCAGGTGATGGAATGCTACATTTCTCCAAATCTGATGAAGAAACAAACTCATTTACATCTTGGATAGCCTGAGAATATGTACATTTTCAGCAAATTTTCATTTTTGAGTGAACTATTCCTTTAAGTACTGATCTCAAACCAAAATATTACAAAAGAGATCTGACATAGGCAGCCATCATGGTTGTCCCTTTTAGTAACAAACAGTGTAAACTTCAAATTCATGCATGTCTTCAGAGTCAAAGCATGCCGTTATAGATCTGCCAATATGTACTCCATCATGCATTTCGACTGACTAGACCACAGACAAAAGTCCAGCCCTGAAGTATAGCAAGAGAACACAGTACACACACACCACACAGCTTTACACAAACATCTATGGACTGGACAGATGAGCTGACGACATAAAAACGCTTAGAATCCCCTTAACGTACATATACACACGATCCTGGGTGCTCTACGAGTAAACAACATTTTATTGTGAATCTGTCAAGGACCAATCAGCGTTCGGCTCCACACATTATGAGTGGACTAGTCAGCTAACGAGTTTATAAAGAACCAATCAATACGCAGCTCTTAACTGTTCTAGATCAAGACGCCCCAGACAGGTTTACACAATGCCGAGAGAAACTGTACAGTGACATTTTGACTTTAGTGTTTCATTATGAGAACTTGTAAAGCCACTGGATGCATCAAATGAACATGCTTCAGTTTTTGCACCGTAGTAAAGTTGACACCCAAATCATTTGTTCTTCTAATAAACCTGTGTAAAGAAGATTTACGGTACCCATTCAGCCACTGCAAGCATCGACTGAGATGTCTTTTTTCCCCCTAGCATACTATGAACACTGCTATGGGAAAAGAGTTTCGCGTACATCCCAGTGGCTTGACGCTTGAGCATATGGAGATGACGGCGAGTGTTTTCTCGTGGAATTTTTACATTGACACTTTTAAAAGAGGATCTCCATTGTCTCTAGGCTGCGGAAAGTGCAGAATGAATGTAACAACTGAAGATTCAAATCATTACGATGACCAGTGTTCCGTTTCAGAAGATCCCAGTCATTGTGATGTCATAAGATGTTTTGTTCGTTGAATTACAGGGAATGTTGAGGTGTAGAACAAGTATTCATGTAAAAATAAATATCTAGATTCAATGCGACTCAGATGAACACTCAATTTAAAAATAAAATAAAAAATGAAGCCATTCGGGTCAAAATGGCCTGATCAGAGGATGAAAGTTAATCTAGCAGAATATTGAGACTCTGATAATGTTTTAATTCCATCTTCAATTATTCTTCTGTCCATGAGCTACCGCTGCTCTATTCTAGTCTTAAGCTGGACTATGTTTGTCACTATTTTGCTGCCTAATACAGATTCCTGGAATCTTAAAAGAGTTTAGTCATTGTAGGGCACAATTGGGTCTGATGTGTCTGAAAAAGGGAGAAAATATAGACATCAGTGGTGAACTTATGTACCTTTTCTGAAGATTCTGAATATAATATAATAATATTTTGTATCGGATATTTACATTTAATATAATTATTAACAAAAATAATATTAAAAAGCAAAAGATTTTTGTCATTTCAGGGCACAATTGAAAGTCTTGGACTGCTTATAGTGTCAATATTTATGCAAAATCAATATTTTGTTATTTATCATTCCCTTCACATTACTATTAACTTAACTTTTTGAGTTTGCTCATTCCGACATCAAGCAGGTGAAACATTGGCAACATTAGTGAAACAGCTTGTTTGGGTTTGTACGGTACGATTTCAAAGTTAGGTGCGGTCACACTAGACTGCAATATTAGTTACATTTGATTATTTATCAAAATAAGAAGCCCTAGAACATGACATCACATCCTGCTGTGCATATTCACTGCAGGGAATAAAGTAATTTTACATGCTTGAAGTCTAGTGTGACGCACAACTTTCAGCCGGTCTTGCTTTTACTCAAGAACTCATATTGTACAATCTGTCAAGCAACAATCATAAATGACTGCTTTAGTACAGAATGATGCACATCGCAAGCAAAACTGCAGCTCGACTGCTGGTGCATTTTCATTAGCATCTAAAATGCCTTCACTATTGTTCTGAAGACATCTTTTATCTTTACTCGGATTTATTGTGCCCCTGAACCATAAAAAGACCTGTTGCGTGACAACGTCTGCAGTGTGAAACAAAAGTCGTCAGTTCTGCCTTTGAGCTCGAGAAACTAAAAGATATAAGTGTGACTATTTTACAGCGTCGCTCCCCCTTTATAGTACATTACACTCATCTTTGCCCTCTTTTGCTACACACTTTGCTTCCTTTTTCACAAAACTCCTCTTCTTTCATCTCTCTCCAGCATCATCCATCTCTTTTTCTCTTTCACCTCAGATTCTCCTCCAGGTCTCATCTAAGTTGAATGATTTGCATTAGTGCATTCAACGATGTGTTTTGTAAGTGTGTGTGCAGACTTTTATTTATTTTTTACTTTTATTTATGTGGCTTATAGAGCCTCAAAACCCCTTTAGATTTATTTGTAGATATAAGTGTGTGTGGTGTTTGCTCCCCGTTTCTCCTTTCAGAAGCTCTCAATATGGCAGTAGGCCTCAAGGCTGGAGAAGAGGATGTAGAGGAGCCACAGACCCAGAAAGAGGAGCGTAGTGAGCAAACGCGAGACACGAGGGCCGCCCAGCTCTCCCCCGATAGACGGCCGGCGCCGGAACAGCAGCACCCCCATGCAGATGAAGGCGAAAATAGTGAAGAGGGTGACGGAGAAGGCTAGCGAGCCGGGATCCACGAGAAAGCGCTTGCCCTGGATGGCCCAGTACACCGCCGCCACAGACCAGGCCACGCCGATGCCCAGAAACACGTTGACCGCATTGCTGCCCGTGACGTTTCCGATGGAGGCGTCTGCGTACTGATCCTGAGTAGCGGCGACTTTACTGGCGAATGTGTCTGAAGGAGAGAGACAGAGAGCATGAGAAAATACAGACATCAGTGACGTTTATATCGACAAGGTTGATAACCTGGCCAATATTTCATATTTGCAAATGATCAAAATCAGCTAATAACTTTTCCAAGAATTTCTGGATCTAATCTAATTTAATATAATATAAAAAAGAATAAATATATATGATAAGACAATGTATTAGATATTTACATTTAATATAATTATTAATAATAATACTACAATGCAAAATAAATTTTAATGTGAATTTTAGCAGCTTTGCGTACAGGTATGTGTCATTTACTTTCACTAAATTGTAATATAAACCTGTAAATACAACTGTTCAAATGTTTGAGGTAAAAAATGTGACCCTGGAGCACAAAAGCAGTCTTAAGTCGCTGGGGTATATTTATAGCAATAGCCAAAAAAACATTGTATGGGTCAAAATTATCGATTTTTCTTTTATGCCAAAGATCATTAGGATATTAAGTAAAGATCATGTTCCATGAAGATATTTTGTAAATTTCCTACCGTAAATATATCAAAACGTAATTTTTGATTAGTAATATGCATTGCTAAGATCTTCATTTGGACAACTTTAAAGGCGATTTTCTCAATATTTAGATTTTTTTGCACCCTCAGATTTCAGATTTTCAAATAGTTGTATCTCAGCCAAATATTGTCCTATCCTAACAAACCATACATCAGCTTTCAGATGATGCATAAATCTCAATTTCAAAAACATTGACCCTTATGACTGGTTTTGTGGTCCAGGGTCACAAATATGTGTTTTTTTTTTTTAAAGAAATTAATTATTTTATTCATCAAGTAAGTTAATCAAAAGTGACAGTGAAGACATTTATATAACATTACAAATGATTTCTGTTTAAAATAAATGATGTTCTTTTGACATTTCTATTCATCAAAAAATCTTGGAAAAAATATCATAGTTTCCACAAAAATATGCATCAGCACAATTGTTTTCAACATTGATAATAATAACACATATTTCTTGAGCAGCAAATCAGCATATTAGAATGATTTCTGAAGGATCATGTGACACTGAAGACTGGATGCTTTTTTTTCACTTTTATCATTTAAAAACTGTACAAAATGAAAAACTGTTTTTTTTTTTTTTTCCAATGAAAAGTGAAAATTGTTTGTTGTGCATTTTTCAGAATCTATCGCAGTTACATTCCGACATTTTACAGTGTGGATGAAGTGTCATTATGTCAAGCACACCTGGGATAGAAGTGCCCAGGGCGACGAACACCACTGCGGTGACGGTGTCCCGGAGGCCCACGGTGCAGCCGAAGTGCGACGCCAGGTCTCCGATGACAGCAGTCAGGAGGCCGATTACAGAGATGGACACCACAAAGCAGGCCCAGCCGTTCCAGTTCTCTGTGGGCGGAACGAACGCGAACAGAACCTTCCAGAACACCGTCAGGAAGCGATAATTACTTTATTTTTATATTTTCTGTTTTAATTTTAGTTAAAATTTTGTTTTTTTTTGTAATTTTTATTAGTTTTTTTTATGGATATGTATATGTTTTTATTTATTATTTTTAGCTTATGTAGTCATTAGTTTATTTTAGTTATTTATTTTAGAACTTCAAATTAAACGAAACAAAAATAAGAAATGTCGGCTTGGGAACCAGCTGAAATAAAATCATTTACTTTATTATTTTATTTGTATTATTTAATATTTTTTTAATGATTTATTTTTCATTTTATTTCAGTTAACATTTATTTTATGGACTATTTTTATGGTTACAGAAAATGGCACACTGGAAATTCTACACTATTTATTCTTTTTTGTGTTTGTGGAAGAAATAAAATCATACAGGTCTGTAAAGGTGCACAAATTCTTCCAAAAGCATCATTGTAGGTGAGCTCTTGCTTTCAGAGCTTCTGAGACTGAGCTTTTAAAAGAGCAGCTTGAGAACATAAGAGCCTCATTATGTGTTTTATTAAGTCAGAATTTTCATATCATTTATACAGTGTGACTCATACAATGCACTTCTATTTTAAAAGAGAGCAACTGAACATCCGACCTGCGCTGACGGTCACGGCCTCCACGAACTGCTCTCTCCAGGAGTGAGTGCCGATCACCAGCGCCAGTCCCGCCAGGTCCCCGATGATGGCAGTGAGGAGGCCGATTACAGTGATGGACACCACAAAGCAGGCCCAGCCGTTCCAGTACTCTGTGGGCGGAACGAATGCGAACAGAACCTTCCAGAACACCGTCAGGAAGTGCATGAAGTAATCGTAGCAGGACGGGAGACGCTCCTCTCGACCCTCCTCTACATCTTCATCCCCGTCGCCTGAGGATGCCACACATAATTAACAAATTAAAATGCTGGACGATACATGCACAGTCATTACCATGACAAACCACCAGATGGTAGGATCACATCACTGACACAAACAACTTTCCTCAATACATGTAGAGGTATTCTCCTGGAATTAGAATTGTAGAAGTTAAAATAATATTGTGTCTTCAAAAAACAAAATAAATAAAAACAATTAGGTGTAGAAACAATTGTCACTCATAAATTGCTAGCAAAGCAAATATTTGCGAAGAATTGCCAGGTGACACGTTGAATTGAACGTGAAATTGTGAAGTAGGAAGACTGAAATATCATTATCTTGTAAATCATACCTCAATAATCTTTATTTACAACTTCAAAAAATACGTATTGTGTTAGTAGAGCATCATTGACATACTATTATAGTTTTTATTAATATTTTAAATCAGTGTGTATGTTTATATTTTCCATTTGAACTTTAAACTGTTTTTGTCATTTTAGTAGTTTTTTAATATATTTTTTAATTTAAATTTTAGTTTTAGTTATTTTAGTACAAGTTAAACTAAATTAAAAAGAGAAATGCTGCCTTGGCAACTAGCTGAAATAATTTATTTTAATAATTTTACTGTGTGTTTTTGCCACTAGTAGTAGTTTTTATGTCTATATAGCTTTTTTGAAAACTTTATTTAAATTTTAGTTTTATTTTAGTACATCGAGTTGAGAGAAATTTTGCTTTGGGAACTACCTGAAAAAAAGTTTTATATTTTATTGAAATAGTGCCGATCACCAGCGCCAGGTTAGTCTTCTTGATCAGTTTATCAACGGTGCTCTGAAACACAGCACCGATCACTCAAACATTCCCACCATTCAGACCCCAATTCTGATTTCCTGCTCAGTTTTGATTTTTTTTATGTGAGGTTATTGGGACTGTGCTCATTCTTGGGACCCTGTTATCAACATAAATAACAAATTTCATTATATAATTTAATATAATGCACAATTATGATGTACACTGCATTAGATTTTTCAAAACAAAACACTAAAGTTATATTCTGAACAAAAGATATGTATTCAACTTATTTATTGGTATTATTATAACTGAAAATATCCGACTTGTTAATCTAATGAATAACTGATTTGTTAAATCAAATGAAAAATTGTGTTTTTGATTGGCCCAGATGCTACAAATTCCCCCTTTTCGGGCGTTGTTGTCAGTAGAATAGACAACAACGAGCGATGTCAAAGGTGCAGAACAATCGAACACACACCTGCCACTTACGGCTGGGAGACAGTGGTGACTCTTCGGCTGTTGGTGCCTTCAGGAGGGGTTGTGGTGCCGTGGGTGAGAAGGGGGTAATTCTCAACATGCCACTAGGTCGTAAATGGATCTGGTGTCGGGGTTGCCATGGTAACCATGGTCCTGGGCCTTGTTCGCAGACAACTTGGCCCCAGTATGTTTATTGGGGGGAGGGTTTCTGTGAACGTTTGTTAATCTAATGAATAACTGATTTGTTAAATCAAATGAAAAATTGTGTTTTTGATTGGTCCAGACGCTACATATATAACTGAAAATATTGGATTTTCCTGCACACAATAATAATAATATTATATATATATATATATATATATATATATATATATATA
>NW_015554117.1:1316949-1317866 GCF_001515605.1 Sinocyclocheilus anshuiensis | reverse complement strand
TATATATTTATTTATAAAGGCATAATATAATTTATGCATTATTATTATTATTAGGTATTTTGTGATAATATTAATTTCAATGTGATTTTTCCTGCTTACAAAAATAATAAAAATATATAATAAATAGCAATAAAGTCATATAATAATTTATGTTAATATTATAATATTATATGATATTTATAATATGGTATATTCATATTAATTATAATAATAATAATTACTATGATTATTATTATTATTTTAGATCTGAAAAGATCAGATTCAATGTGATTTTCCCTGTTCACAATTTAAAAAATAAATGTCAGATTTGGACGACATCCAACTGTTATATGAACACATTGAAATATTTTAATAAGCTCTCTTTTCTGAAGTACTGGCAATGAATATTACTATCATGGCATATCTAATGAACCTGACAACTGTTCGTTTAGCACCACTGATCTGATATATAACACTCTAAAAAAAGAAATTATATGAATGTAATTTTCAGATGAGAATTTAATCAACCCATCAACATTTGTTCTCATTAACAGAGCTGACAATCATAATGCATCATTTCACCCTGGGTAATCCTTAAGTGGGAACTTCAAATGATATTTTTGTAAATAGTCATAAACAGTTATAATTGAAAATCATCCACTGTAAATGTAGAAAAAAAATCTAACCATCGTGTGCAGGAATATATTGGGAATCTACTGGGAATCTCGAGCTGTGCGCCAGTATGACTGATGGATGTGCATTTTTCATGCCATATACACATAATCTATATATAGAGCTCTACTGAACACTGTACATGAAGATGTGTTCAGCATGCATGATTTTACCACGTGGCCTCGTGTCATTTAGAGAACAGATTGAGGACTAGGGTTGGGAGATACAGATGAAAAATCCATCATGTTTTTATAAAAAAAAAAAAA
>NW_015554117.1:1314414-1316655 GCF_001515605.1 Sinocyclocheilus anshuiensis | reverse complement strand
AATTATATAAAAATATGTTTTCAGATACCTTACAGTAAATTTATAGAACTCTTTGATAAAATAAAATAAAATAAAATATGGACTGACTATTTTCTATGTTTTCAGATGTGAAACCTTACAGAAAATTCAAAGGGAAAAAAAAATAAAAAATTTTCAGTGTTTTTAACTGTGATACCTTAAATTCATAGGACTCCTCGATCACCACCTCCACACGGCTGTGCTCCCCCAGGATAGGTTTCCCCATCTCCGCTATCCTCCTGGCCTCCTCCTCCTCCGCACTCATCTGCCCCTCCGGATCCTCTGAAAGCCAGAGACGATAAAAGAAAGGACACAGACAGAAGACAGAAAAGAATGGATGAGATACAACAGACCGGAAACGGAGGGCACACCCCCTACCTGTCAATCAAAAACACAACAGCTCCAGATCGATAAGACGCCATGTATCACAGCACGACACGCACACGAACAAAACAACACAAGCTCTGAGAGACGTTCTGAATGCATGTGTGCCAGATTGTGAATCTACCAACTAAAATGTCATTCACAACCCATTATGCTTCAGTAACAGAGTGAGTATAAATTGGAATTGATTGGACTGCGACAACTACCATTGAGATATTTTTTTACTTTCTGTCTAATGTTTTGAACTCTCTCTCTCTCAACAGTCTGCTCTTGATCCCTTTTTTCACACCGTAATCACATCCCTCATGGCTTTAGAGAAGCTTTTAGCCCCTTCTATCCTCTCTGCTGAGTGTGTAACATGAGGGCTAGTGTGGACACGTCAGCTGATCAGAGGTTGATCTGAAACCTTACCTTGGTTCAGCAGCAGGGCTGCATGATGTAAGGAGGGACAAGAGAGATGGAGTTAGTGCTGGAGATGAGTTTACTCCATTAATAAACACACATATACACACACACACACACACACGCATCTACATGCATGTATCCCATGACTGTGGCTCTGCTCCAAACCCTAGTGAGCTGCTTCTCTGAATACTAAAACAGCATCCTAGCAAGAACGGCATCTCATAAGTGACTGGTCTGAAAGGCTCAGACAAATAGCGCTGTGCACATCACGCACGCAAGCAACACTACTGCTAACAGCTGAATCCATTAGTGTCAAATAGTCCAGCAGAGCAAAGTCCCTTTAAGGCAATTCAGTGAATTTGGTGACCATCTTAGAAACACCCTCAGGCTGCTATTTTACAGTGATACAGGAGCATGAGTGACTGTCAAGATCTCTTTTCAATGTCAAATCAGCATTAAAATCTAACAGAAATTATGCATGTATGCATTTTATTTTTAAGTGGTTGCTAGGCTAACAAATAATATTCCAAAACCTATAATTTCTTCGTCGTCTTGTTGTTGTTTACGATGGTGATTCTTCTTCTTCTTAATACCCAATATCTGTATATGTTTTTTATCATTTCAATAATAATAATAATAATAACAACAATAATAAATAATCTATTTTAATATGATGATGATTATTATCATTGTTATTGAAATAATAAAAGCATACAAATATTGGGTGAAATATTATATTTTTATTTAATAAAAACTATTTTCCATTGATACTTTTTAATGCTGAATAAAAAAATAGTTTAATATATAAAAAAAAACACACAAAAAAACAACTGTATATATATATATATATATATATATATATATATATATATATATATTTATAAATTATAATTTAAATATATGATTGTGAATGAAATATATATTTATTATTGTACTTTATTAATATTAATTATTATTATATATTTTTTATTTATTATTATTATATTTATGGCATATATGTGCATTTACATTTTGGTCAAAAACAAAGGTATCTTATAAAGCAGCATCATTTCGCAGTCTTCCATTTGGAAAAGCCTGGAACACGCCTATGAAGCCTAAAAAGACTGTCTAGGAAGGAAGCTCATTAGGGCTGGGAGTGGAGCCAACTGTATCGGAAACCACTTGAACTCGAATGTCAGATGAATGCCCAAAACCACTCTAAAAACTAATAGAGTTAATCTCATAGTCCTTACAGTGCAACACACATACTGTACACACACCTGAGATTCCTCTCTTCAGCCAGCGCGGTTCCTCAAGAACGATGAAGAAATTCTCATGTTTCTCGTACTCTTCATCATCAGTGATTCTCACCTGAAGGGTCTGACTGCAGACGCACGCACGCACACACACACACACACACACACACACACACACACACACACACACACACACACA
>NW_015554117.1:1313163-1313552 GCF_001515605.1 Sinocyclocheilus anshuiensis | reverse complement strand
GGATGCATTTTATTTTTAAGTGGTTGCTAGGCTAACAAATAATATTCCAAAACCTATAATTTCTTCGTCGTCTTGTTGTTGTTTACGATGGTGATTCTTCTTCTTCTTAATACCCAATATCTGTATATGTTTTTTATCATTTCAATAATAATAATAATAATAACAACAATAATAAATAATCTATTTTAATATGATGATGATTATTATCATTGTTATTGAAATAATAAAAGCATACAAATATTGGGTGAAATATTATATTTTTATTTAATAAAAACTATTTTCCATTGATACTTTTTAATGCTGAATAAAAAAATAGTTTAATATATAAAAAAAAACACACAAAAAAACAACTGTATATATATATATATATATATATATATATATATATA
>NW_015554117.1:1300060-1310916 GCF_001515605.1 Sinocyclocheilus anshuiensis | reverse complement strand
ACACACACAGACAAGCAGACACAAGTAATCAGACATTCAGGTGGTGGCTTTGAAGTCTCACATCGATTATTGGGACAAGTGCCTAAATTGTGACTAAATAGGAAAATGTCAGAAAGCTGCATAATGACACACACACACACTCTCTCTCTCACACACACACACACACACACACACACCACACACAGGGCCTTATAAATACTTAATGCTGTTCCTCTGGGGTCACGAACAGCAGCGCTCCACCCTGACATTAAATCACATTAAAAGAGCTGATAAATGAACAACACACACACACACACACACACACACACACACACACACAAAGGAACAAAAACATGCTCACACAAATCATGGAAAATGTCAGCATTTAAATCACTTCAAAAGACTGGATGTCAATATTTAATCACATTCATAAACTCCCCCCTATATGTGCAAATATAAACCTCATTGCACATAGAAACTAAATCCACAGTGCTTTGAAAGGGCACTAATTTGTTGAGTGGTGTTGTATTCAGCCCCATCCCTAACAAACACACAGGAAAATAGTAATGTTTAGTGCTCATCCATAATGTAGGACAGTGTCACGTTCATCCGGCAAAGACAGAAAATACTCCAGACAGAGGGAAGCGATGCATCCACTGATGATCTTACTGACCCACACATAATAAGCACGCAAGCATCACTATCAATATCACTCATACTCCGGGGTTTTGAACAAGTCCTACCGAACATGAATAATATCTCAAAAGAGGGGTATGAGCTGTTACTTTACTAGGAGACTGGACACAGGAACTAGGGTGTTCTGAGTGGTTACTAGGAAGTTACTAAGCAACTTGAGATTTTTTTCACTGGTTTTATTGTCCACCAGGTGAAAAATTCCCACACTGGAGGAGAAACCCAAGCCACAAGAAGAGGCATCAAGGTGCAGGACTCCTCTCACTTAAATCAGTTAGCAACCATTTAGAATGCCCTAGCAACTGCTGAACAACTTTCTAGTAACCACTCAAAACACCCTAGAAACTGCCTAGCAATTAGGGATGTGCCTGAAGCCCGAATACCATGTTCTGGTGTACTATGGAACCCCTAAAGGGAATAAATATGAGATGGGACAAAACAAATATACACATATAATTCAGTGCTTTCTCTTGCAATTCATGATCACACTCTGTGTATACTACGGAGCGGCAGTACTTGCCAGACATTTTCCGTGCCTTTCCGAATACGGATTTAGGCTTCGGGCACACCCCTACTAGCAACTCTTAAGTAACCACTCAAAACACCTTAGCAACCGCCCATTGTGCCCTAGCAACTATATAGCAACCTTAGTAACTGCCTAGTATCTCTCTAGTAACCACTCAGAACACCCTAGCAACACCCCAGGATTGAATCGAATCATTGACATGATAATCGAATCGAATCGTGAAACCATTGAAGATTCACGCCCTTAAAGGGGTCCTAATTATGCTCTTTTACAAAGTCTTCATTTTGTTCAATCAGAGTATAAAGTGGAGGAGTTATTAGAAGCCATGTTGGGTGATGGAAACAGAAAGGAGTGTTTTCAGTGTGCGGCATTAATTGTTAAGCTGGAGAAATGGTGACTACCGTAGACTTTTATACATATACATATTGCAAAATACATACATTTGAACTAGCAGTCTGTTATGTATTGTAATATTCACTGAAGAGTTCTCTCTCACGTTATCCTTTAGTCCTGAGGTTTTAAAGAGGAAGGCTACGGATATCATCTTGCTTCCCCTGCAGTGTGTGTCAACACAGCCTCAAGCAGAAAAGGGAATTAATGTAGTCCTGAAGGAACAGCTATCCCAGAAAGCCTCATGCATTTCCCTCCTCATGCAGAGTTTATCAAGCCTAGCTCAGCTGGCACACACAGTAAGTAGACTTCTGATTAGACTGTCACTCCAGTAAAGAATTTCTTAGGGCTGGTTCACACTGAACCCTTTTTTTGTGTTCCATTGCACTGCTTTTTAAATTGTTTAAATGTGCTGTAGATGAATGGCTTTGACCATGAACGCAATATTTTTTAAGACATTGTGTTAAAGGGGTCCTATTATGCTCTTTTACAAAGTCTTGATTTTGGTTTGGGGGTGTACTAGAACCGGCTCTCATACTAGGTTGTTCGAAAAACACATTATTTTTCACATATTTTACATTATTACAACACCTCTCTCCCCAGTCTGGCATGAACGGCTCGAATAGTTTCTGTATCAAATGAAAGCCCGCCTTCTGAAATACGAAATGTGCTGTGATTGGTTAGCTGGGCCAGTGTGTGTTGTGATTGGCAGCACTCGGCGCCTGGTCGGGAAATGTCATACCCCTTACCATAGCCATCTACGAGCTTCAGTGTAAATATTGCGTCAATATCAAATCAATATCAGCCCGATTTAAACCCGGATGATTGTAACCACTCTAAGTTCATCTGCCTTGGGAAAGCTAGCGTGTCTCCGACATAGTGATAACACTCGTTGCCTTCTGTAGTGCAGGTCAACCAGGTCTCGTCCCATTCGTCGATATTTGTGATATCACAAATCCCGGAAAATACGCATTGTAGTCCAAACGAGTCGTTCGTTGTAGTTTTTGAAAAGTGATTTGTGTTAAATAAAATATCTCCTTTTGAAATCGACTTTGAGCTTTGTAATTTTGCAGATATTTTTTATGCTCAAATAGCAACATTACTGACTAACTAAAGTTGAAAAAGTGAAAAAGCATAATAGGACCCCTTTAACAACTACATAGCGATGCCATGGCAGTCACTCAACACCCTTGCATTGTGGAAGTGAGTTTTGCACAGACACACACAGATTTCTTCCGTCTTTTCTTGTGTTTTATACACTCACGTTGTCTGGTCGTTGGTGAATTCCAGCTCTCCGTACGTGTCCTCGTAGTCGACCCCTCCCCCTTGGGCCGTTCCGGGCTCCGTGTGGTACGGAATGATCACGGTCCCGCGGGCACCAGAGTTCCGGACCACTGTCACCTCCATGGTACCCACGCTCTCACTCACTCGCAACAGGCGGTCCGTAAAAGTGAAGATCCCCGCATGGTCGTCATCCAGGATGGTGACCGTGGACATTAGCGGTTCCACCAGCTGGGCCTTGGGAGCCTGATCTGCGTCGTCACTCTCAAACATACCCTCCGCATCACCAACACGCAGGTTCAACAAACGCACAAAGAAATGTTCATCTTCCTCAAAGATGTCATCGTCGATGATGCCCACCTAGAAAGCCAGACATACTTTCAGTAAAACAGTTTTACTTCAGTAAAGTTTAGAACATGCACAGAAATAGTTCTTGGACAAGTACAACAGGAACTTAACATTCATCTCACAAGGAGTTGTAGAGCTCTGACTTTTCTGATCAATGTGTCCATCACTCTGAATCCTCTCTCAGTCTTTTTGGCAAAGAGACGGTCAATCATTGCCACTCAACCAATGACAGACACTACAGCACTGTTGTCATGGATTCACGGCCCTGTCCATCTCAGTGGAGTGGACGTTTGTCTAAAAGGAAGTGTACTACATGAAAGATAAAGAGTTTTTTTTCTTTGGAAGCGGTTGTTAAGGTACTAAAGCATTGTCCTTGGGAAAACCTGTTCATTAAAGATTCCTATAAATGGACGTACAAGAATCAGTACTACTGTAGATTAAAACCTTTTGGTCAAGAACTTTGCTGGACCAAACTGTATGTTATGGACATGTTCTTAGAAAACTTACATTGAAAGGAGCTTTCATGCAAAGTTTGGATACTTGAGACCAGATCCACTAACAGGTAGTTCAACTTATTGACCAGCTAGACCACCTTGAACCATAAATCAGTTTGAACAAGGTAGAAACCATGTAAAACCATCTACAGGTTTCAGCTGGACCAAACTGTATGTTGTGGACATGTTCTTAGAAAACTTACACTGAAAGGAGCTTTCATGCAAAGTTTGGATACTTGAGACCAGATCCACTAGCAGGTAGTTCAACTTATTAACCAGCTATACCAACTTAGACCAGCTAATGACCATAAAGTTGGACAAGGTAGAAACCATGTAAATCCATCTACTGGTTTCAGTTGGACCAAACTATATGCTGTGGACATGCAGTATTCTTAGAAAACTTACAACTTCCATGCAAAATTTGGATAATTGAGACCATCCCAGTTGAGTCAAGATTCACTAGCAGGTAGTTCAACTTCCTGACCAGCTAATGGCCATAAATGATCAGTTTGGACAAGGTAGAAACCATGAAAAACCATCTACAGGTTTCAGCTGAACCAAACTTTATGTTGTGGACATGTTCTTAGAAACTCATGTAGAAAGCAACTTCTAATAACTCAAAGTTCACGGAAATACTGATTTGAGGATCAATCATTGGTGTCACTTCAGAGTATTCAGATACTTGAGACCCTTCCCTAGTCAAGACCAGATCCATTAGCAGGTAGTTCAACAATTAAAGGTAGTTAACCAGCTAGACCAGCTTGGAGCAGCTAATGACCATCTACCGGTTTCATCTGGACCAAACTGTATGGTGTGGACATCTTAGAAAACTTCCAAAGAAAGCAATTTTCATGCAAAGTTTGGATACCTGAGATATCCCAGTCGAGACCAGACCCACTAGAGCAGGGGTGTCCGATCCTGTTCCTGGAGGGTCACTTACCTGCAGAGTTTAGCTCCAACCCTAATTAAACACACCTGAACCAGCTAATCATGATCTTCAGACTCACTAGAAACTTCCAGGCAAGTGTGTTGGAGCTAAACTCTGCAGGACGTTAGCAGCACTGGACACCCCTAAACTAGCAGGTAATTCAAATAGTTAACCATCTAGACAAGCTTGGACCAACTAATGATCATAAAGGATCCATTTGGACAAGATAAAAGGGTTTCAATTGGTAGACAAGATTTCACATGGATTTTTCTTTCACTCCTCCTCACCTTAATTTCTTTCCTGGTTTCTCCCGGTTTGAACACCAGCGTCCCTTCGCAGTACTCATAATCTGAGCCGGCATTGGCTGTGCCATCTTCTGTACAGTAGTCGACATAGAAAGTGCTCTCCCCCAGGCCTCCTCGACACACCACGGGTATTGCAATGGTGCCGCAGTTCTCCATGCACTGGCTGTGCGCACTCTCGAAGGAGATGCGGCTGCAGACAGCCAAGTCGTCCTCCTCCAAAGCCTCATCGCCACCTGTCACGGCAGCACGGCGAGCGTGATCGGCTGCGTGTTTCTTCAGCACATTACCGGCCCCGATCATCATGCGTGTGGCCTGGACGCGGTAAAAGGCGCGACTTTTCTGCTGATGGAGGAGGGCGTAGTAGTTGGCCAATTCCACCAGCTGATCCAACTCCTTATCTGGATATTTCTGCTTCAGTTCCTTCAGGATACGGATCACCTGCCAAGGAACATTCAAAGGTCAAGGAAAGGGGAAAAAATATGGGCTGTTCGTGGCAAGTGTAATGAACGTTCTGTCATCATTTGCTCACCCTCACATTGTTCCAAACCTGACAATAGCGGTAGGCTGCAAATCTGAAAGCTCTCACATATTCAAACTTGACCCCTTAATCTGATGTAATCTGCCAGGTTTGACGTGAATGACACCAAACAACTTCATGGTTCATACACAAATTCGTATTACATTAAAAGGGTTAGTTCACCCAAAAATGAAAATTAGCCCATGAATTACTCACCCTTAAGGCATCCTAGGTGTATATGACTTTCTTCTTTCAGACGAATCCAGTCGAAGTTATATTAAAAATTGTCTTTGATCTTCCAAGCTGTTTAATGGCAGTCAGCGGGTGTTGCAGTGCATCAGTCCAAAAGAAGTGAAATAAAGCACATCCATCCATAATAAAAAGTGCCTCACACGGCTCCGGGGGATGAACAAAGGCCTCCTGTAGCGAATCGATGCGTTTTTGTAAGAAAAATAACCATATTGAAAACTTAATAATCAATTTAATCTAGTTTGCGCTCACTGTTGAACACGGAAGCATATCTGGGTGGATGACGTAGGACGTCGGCGTTGCGCATGCGCCGCTCAGAAGTGACGAACGCAGAAGCGCAGGGGAGAGATCAAAATAAAACAACGGTCACTAATTAGAAGTACAAAACGAGGATTTGTAAAGAAGAATGTCGGAGGATTTCGATATAAGCCAAGAGGAGACTGGTTTTCCTTTGCTAAAGTAAGGAAACTTTGCTTCCTTCGCTCCTGTAAACAAATGTTGGTTTACACGAGACTCACTGGCGCATGCGCAACGCTGAACTCATACGTCATCAGCCCGGAGCTGCTTCCGTGTACAACTGTTGGCACAAGCTACATTAAAGTGATTATTATGTTTTGAATATGGATATTTTTCTTACAAAAACGCATCGATTCGCTACAGGAGGCCTTTGTTCATCCCCCGGAGCCATGTGAGGCACTTTTTATTACGGATGGATGCGCTTTATTTCACTTCTTTTGGACTGATGAACTGCAACACCCGCTGACTGCCATTAAACAGCTTGGAAGATCAAAGACAATTTTTTATATAACTCCGATTGGATTCATCTGAAAGAAGGAAGTCATATACGCTTAGGATGGCTTGAGGGTGAGTAAATAATGGGCTAATTTTCATTTTTGGGTGAACTATCCCTTTATGATCTAGAGCAGAGGGAAAGATTTTGCCGAAACAACTTCAGTTTTTGGCCTGTTCCTCACATTAAGCTCTTACTTTACTTTAGAAGAATTGGAATATAGCACTTTAGCTGTATGGACTTTTTTATGGCTATTTTTGCTATTTTCTTTTCTGGAGTTTGACCACTGGTCACTCTTTTGGAAAACTATAAAACCATTTTTTTTTTAAAAAGCCACTAAGGGAACACGGTGACGGAAAAAATATGAGATGGGAGGAAAAATTACAGTTCAATGCTTTTGGTATTGTTAGCAAAACATTAGCGTTGTCTCACAAAAGTATTGGGTTCTCTTGCAAAAGTATTGCATTACTCAGATAAATTTGAAGGTGAAGTTTCTTGGGGGAACGCAAAATCTTTATGAGAGAATGTAAATGCATAGAAATAAAAATTTTCCTCCCATCACCTCGTCTCTTTGGGGGCTCCATACTTTTTATTACAGTGTTTCGGTTTGTCAGGATGAGAAACATGTCGACCGTGGTGAACTTCCTTGTATTTATTACTGTATGTGCAAGTATTTATGTATAAATGTTTGTTTAAATGACTGTGTGTGTCTTTTCTCACTTCTTTACGGCTCTCGTCCAGGTCCTTGGCACCGTCCATGTAAACGGTCGTGCTGTTGGAGTTGGGTAGAGTAGCCATGGTGCCTGTTGTGTTCCCGGTTCCATCCTGGTAATGTTCTTGTGTGCCGATCCCTACGGCTCCGGCCCTCAATGGAAACTTGCCGTCCATCATCATCTCCATACCTTTGGGGGTCATGTCCCCCTCGGTCTCCACAACAACACCAGTCCTTTTGTCGGCACGGTAGCGTTTGGACATGTACTTGTAGAAAAGGAGGCGCCGGTCAGCAATCCAGGCCAGAATCACACAAACGGGGAAATAGCAGAGAGTGACCAGAGCTTCCCATACCTACAACACACGCATACACACCAATACAGCAAAGTACCAGTAGATAAACAACATTTATACTCATTTAATGTGACTTGTGACTTGAAAAAAAAACTGTTTGTCACACACAAATTGTACTTGTAAATATGAGCAAATTTCCCAACATCTCTAGGTCACATTTCCAAGTAAGAAAAAAGTATATATTTTCGATTAAGAAAAAAAAACAACAGCAATTTTTAGGCAGGTTAATATATTTTTGGCACTGTTTTTTTATTATTTTCATGACATTTATGCACATTTCCCTGCAAAACTCTCATAAATATAATGTCCAGACAGTTACTTTGCTTTTTGGTAATTCTCAATATTCTCATTGGTGATTCTCAATAGATTCTCATTACTGTATATCATTATTTTTCACATCTCAGTAATAAGAAAGAGATTTTTTTAGCCATTCACTAATGAGATTTGGTATTATCTTAACTGCCATGAAAATAATGTCACAATTCTAAAACAGGGTTCATTTTCTTTCTCTCTCTCTCACACACACACACACACACACACACACACACACACACACAGTATATACACAGACACACAGTATATATATTTGAGCTTTATATATATCTGTATATATATATAGAGAGAGACAGGCTATATATAGGCCCTATATATACACAGTATATATATATATATATATATATATATATATTGTTCTCTAAGGCTTTGTACTGTATATAATTTTTGTTGTAATCAAGTGTTTTGTATTATATGCATAACTATGCATGTACTACATGTTAATTTACATATAACTAAATTGATTTGCACGTTTTAAAACTGTATAAAAAGTTGATCACAATGTTAATTTTAGGGGTGATCTAATCTAACCAAGATCTAATCTAGTCAGGTTTTGTAAGATTCACTCACATACAGAAATACAATGTCTCACACACACACACACACACACACACACACACACCTCCACGACTCCAGGTGAGATGATGGACAGGATCAGGTAGAGCCAGATGTAAGCGAAGATACTCCAGAATGCGGTGATGAAGAAGACTCTCAGATGTTTGATCTTCCTCACCTCGCCGTCAGGAATCACCCACACACAGATTCCAATGATCACAAACATATTAAAGGCAGCGCTGCCCACAATGGTGGCCGGACCGAGCTCACCGGACTCAAAACCATGACCACACACCTGAAATACACACACATGACAAAATCAGCCAATCACAACATATCTGCTGTTTAATTTGGAGAAGGATTTTGGACCAATGAGATTTAACTGTGGGCGGGGCTACTCAGCATGACACAACAAAAATAGAAACCAAGCGACTAACAAAATTGTTGTGAAGTTTTATACGTTGCAATTGTTTAAAACAAAATTAAATTAACACAAAAGAGAAAGGATTCATTGCTCGAATTCCAAACATAAATGCCTTCAATTTATGAAACCAGAGTTATTTTAGCATTATATATACTGTGATGTTATTTAATATTTTAAATGAGCTTATATTTATATATTTCCAGTTTTTACTTTTGCTTAAGTTTTAGTAATTTTATGTACTTATGTATTAGTTTTAGTAGTTTAAATATTTATATTTTTTTATTCAAGATTCAGTAATTTTAGTACTTTAAGTTACTTATTTTATTACACTTAGTTGCAAATGCAACCTAATGCAACAAGTTAAGAAAAACAACATTTTTAATTTATTATTATTTTTTAAATTTAAGTTTGAATAATTATTTTTTTTAATTCAAGTTTGATTAATTTTAGAACAGCTGTAAATGCAACATTTCTAAGATAATGTTAGATATAATATTTTTTTTATTAATTATATATATATATATGTTTTTTTTTTTGGATGTTGCAATTCTGATTTCGTTGTAAACGAAAAACTGTTGAAACTTGTCTTTCCAAGTTGAATGGGCATTCAGTCTACACAAACATATAAGTGTTTAAAAGCTTGTCATTAACAGTCAGAACAACTAAACAACAGACGGATTGTGTCACTTTCCATTCAACATCAGATCAGTGGGTGTTGTTCACATTCAATAACATTCAGTGCATTGAACGCAAGATATGTCACATTCAGTGAACATCCTTGAAAACGAAGTGAATGTCCTTGGGTAAGATAAAACAGAATGAAATAAGAAGCACGCAGGTGTTGGTTATCAATGCGTGTGACTCTATCACTGATATCTCTCTATATCAACACCAGCACAGAGCGGCGAGCCTTCGGGAACGGTCTGTGACAAACAGATAATTCACCCCGTGCCTGCTTTCTGGCTGAGCTTGTGATGAGATTTCACACTTCTGATGCCAAAAATCCACTGAATATTCTGCCTGACTGTTTCCTTCACTGAAGACTGCAACATCTCAAGATGAATGATGCATTGTGATTATGTTGTTTAGGTGCATTAGCCGTACAACAATAATGTGTACGTGAAACCCTTGAGTGAAGCGTGGTGGCCTGACGGATGTCCTAACACATTAGATCTTGTGATGCAGAGTGACAAACAAAAGAGAGACAAATGTGAGGCAATAAAGCTCAGCTAGATGTGCTAAATGTTGCGGTGCACGTCTCCCGCAGGCAGACTTGTTGATTCCATGCGGTGGAAGACGAGGGACGAACCTGTCTCATTAATAAACATGATCTGGATCCTTATTAGCGGGAGCTGCGTGCGGTCTGCAGGCCAGATCTTACACAGCATGGATCTCGCTAACTATCTCCATCTTGAAGGGCAAAGAAGCTGTTTAACCCATCAAAATGGGCATCAAACACAATTTGTTGTCCTGTTTTTACATGCTACGGAAACTGGAAGTGCCCTGGAAAAAAAAATAACAACAAAAAGTGTGAAAACCCCTCTAAAAGTAGAAATCCAGGTCAGGTTCCAGATGGGAAAACCAGATTAAGACTGATAAACCACCATAGACTTGTTTAAGATGCCCGGTTTACAAAATTTAGAAGAAAGAAACCGTTTTCACTCAGAAATAGTTAGTAAATTTACAAAAAAAATTACAAAGAAACAGCCAGTGTTATTTTACTGTCATTGAGATACTATTATAGTTTATATTAAAATGATTACATTAAAAGTGAAAATTGAAACTAATATATATATATATATAATTAGTTTCATATATAAAAATGAAAATATATAATTAGTTTCAATTTTCATTTTTAATTATTTTATTTTATTTTATTTTTTTGTTAATTTGTCGATACACTTGATTAAATGTTTTAGTTTTAGTCATCAAGTTAAACTTTGGAATCAAGTTATCAAGTTAAAATAGCTAGCTATAAT
>NW_015554117.1:1286805-1299838 GCF_001515605.1 Sinocyclocheilus anshuiensis | reverse complement strand
TATTTTTTTTTTATATATATATATATAATTTATTTTATTATTATAATTTAAAAGTTTTTGTAATTTTGTTGGGCATTGTCATTTTTTATTTGTTTTTTCTTTTTTTGGTTTGGTTATAATTTCAGTTAATATTTAATGTTTTTAATGGTTTTAAGAAGTCAGAAGCAGGTCGTTTTAGGACTTTCTCTTTTCAGAAAGTTTATTGTATTAGAAAAAAAAGTGCCCCTGTGAGCAAAATGAATCACAAAAAAAAGAAAGACTACATTTTAAAATGCAAAAAGTTCTCATAGCTAAAAGGCAAAGCTAAAAGCCACAAAATGTATATTTTAATTACATGAGTCTATGAATTATGGATGGACCATGCTTCAATACAAACGGAATGATCAGACAAAGCACCACTTAAATTATGAGTGGTAACGCTGCTAATGAAATAGTCAAACCTCAGGCTACACTAATGAGGGTTTATCCATCTGCTGTAAATGTAATTAGTGGTTATGCAGTTAATTGTTACAAAGGGCTTCTCAACTAGCACATTATGTCATTTTAAAGTCTCGCCCACCTCTATGACCGACAGGAGGATTTCAGGTGCAGACGATCCGAGCGCCATCAGGGTCAAATTGGACACGGTTTCGTTCCAGATTCTCACGGTGGCCACTGACGTTTCTCCGTTTGGCATGGTGATGGTCACCTCTTTCTCCTGAGGGATCAGAGAGGAACATGTTAAGGATGCAGTCAGTCATTACTGCTAAGTAAAAGCCTGACAGGTTTTAGCAGTAGGGCTCGTGCACCGTTCAGAACTGATCTGAATTTGAATTAACATAGCAAACAGGATTCAGAATTGCCATTTTGAATGTATAGAAGCAGAAAATGAAAACAGTCACGAATTTTAAATATATACACACGTATACTACTTTTATGTGAATATATAAAGGTACATTTCTAGTTTCAACATTATTTGTTCTTCAGACATTCTTCTTTAAATACAGTAAGTATCAGCTCTGCAAAATGACATTTGTTTTTTTGGCCTTTAAATCTAATTTAAATCTTGAAAATAAACATACAAAAAAAAAAGATTGTTAATAATTAGAATCTAAAAGGATATTGAGATTTTTAAGTTACAGGCACACAAACTTTGGAAAAGGAATATTTATGGCAGTCAGGTTTGTTCTATGCAGTTGTATTGATAACGGGAAACAAGATACATTTCAAGTTTTAACATTATTTGTTCTTCAGACATTCCTTTTTAAAATACATTAGGTATGAGCTGTATTCAAAGTGACCCACATTTGGTTTTTGACCAATGAAAATGTACAACTGAACAATTTACTCATTGAGCCGCATTGAGATCCCCATATCTCTGGAACTGAACCATATAGGGCCATTAAAATGAAGATAGCAAAAGAAAAGGCTGTTAAGAACCAGAATGTAAAATCGTATTCATATATCTTTAATACTTCTTGAGTTACAGGCAAACAAACTTTGGAAAAATTATATTTTTGGCACTCAGATGGGTATGTTCTATTCAATTGTTTTGACAAAGGGAAAGTAACTGTATGCAAAGTGACCAACATTTAGTTTTTGACCACTGAAAATGTGTACAATTTAGCCACACTGAGATCCCAATATCTCTGGAACTGAACCATATAGAGCCATAAAGAGAACGAAGATACCACAAGAAACGTTTGTTAGCAATTAGAATCTAAATGGATATTGAGATCATTAATACTTCCTGAGTTATAGGCATTAGGGATGTAACGATTCACTCAACTCACGATTCGATTCGCGATTTTTTTATTTATTTTTTTTACAAAATTAGATTTAAGACAAATTATAAATGAAATGTGTCCTTTTATTATTGCTTGGACAAAATGCTGCACATTTCTTTGTGAAATGTTCCCCTCAGACATACATTCATATAAACTCCTACCCCTAATTGAATCGCGATTTGTTTAGCATCTCAACCGATTTGAATTGTCACATATTTGAATCAATTTTCAACCGGCTCGCGGTTAATCGTTACATCCCTAATAGGCATTGAAACTTTGGTGAAAAAACACAAAAAGTGATTTTTGAACTGTCATCACTGGCATATAAAGCAACAAAGATTGCTAAAGTCAACATATTTTACTAACAGACCTACCAATCTCAAAAATAAAATTATGATGCTGCAAAGTCATTTTCACCTACCTGTAATTTGGCTTCAAAGCTCAGATGAAAACTGTCATTTTGACCCCCTCTACAAAACACTGGATTACTCAGTAAATATTCAGCCATGGCAATACATATTTTGGCTTTCACAAAATCTAAACTTTGAGCCAGGGACGTTTCTGAAATTTGGTTGATTTGACATCAATTTGTTCAGTCGATTGATTGCTAATGGTTGGTTGAAGTTTATCACTAGACCCAAGTCATTTTATGGCAGAAGACTGCATCTTATTGATTGCACTATAGTGAAGTTCTTTTTGTTTTCCAGTCTAGTAAAGAGATGCCAAACTGTATCAAAACCCTGAGACACAGACAACCAGCTTACTCACTCTCCACAACTCAATAACACTCCTGAAGCGTCAGGGCTCGTAATTCTGGCATTGTGTTTTTATTCATAAGACTTTCAGTGCACCTAGAGTCAGTCAAACTGTCATGGTTCAGTTGTTTCTTTTGAGACGGAAGAGTTCAAGTCTAGTTTTTCAGCCTGGAGGCTCTAAAGTGTGTGTGGTGCAGCCTCTGATCCAGAGCTGGAAATGATTTCCTTTAATAATTTGCAACTGGCATATTAGAAACAATGACTGCTGCTCACAATGATGCATCTAAAGCGGTCTGGGCACAGATAGATGAGACGGCTCAAGGCAAGAAAGGACACAGAGTACTGATGCTGGATTCTTTTATTTTCTTTATGACTCAGTGTGCATTGTCAATCCTAATATGCACCAATTCTGATCTTGTTTCATGCATACAGACAGCAAAAACACTTATGACTGTGTGTTTTGGCATGCTCAAAATGTGCACATCTAAACATGATAAACAGTTCAGAGATGTTTCCAAATATTAGCTGTGTGCACGAGGCCTCGCGGTGCGAACGCAGCCGCTGACAGGCCATACATACCCTCCACAACACTTCTTTGTGTCCTTCCTTTGCTAACATCTCCCAACTGTTTTTGTTCGCATCTGGTGCCGCTTTCACAATCGCATTCGCCACCACCCTGCAGACGCGACCTCATGTTTTGACAAGGGTGCATGAGGCTTGTTTCTAGGGGACGCTTTGATTAATGAGGTAGACTCAAAGCTGTTGGCTTTGATTTTGCAAAAGACGAAATGCTGATTTACTCACCGCTGAGAGAAAGAGAGCGACTGACTCTCACAAAAGATCTATGTTAGCCAACCCTGCTGTGCTGAAAATCCTTTACCTAATTTGGTGTTCCCAGTCAAAAATTACTTGTAAATCTCTCATGCTATATTATTTCCAAATCTTGGGTTCAATCTTTTTGTCAACCTTTTTTTTTTTTTTTGTGATTGATCTGCGTAAACCTCATTGAGTGAAAAAAGCATTATTTGTGGATAATTTTAGCATTGTTTATTCAAAAATTAACTAGCATTTTCAGGGAAAAAACTCCTCTCCAGGTCAAAATGACCCGAACACAAGTTTTAAGAATATATTTACATTATTTAGTTTGTACTAGTTTATTATTTTACTATCAGTAATATACTATTACTGTTTTTTTATTAATATTTTGAACTAGTTTTTTTCCCATTTTTTAATTTTAGTTAATATTTTAGTAATTTTGTTGTGTTTTTGTCATTTTTATAGTTTTTGATTTTTTTTAAATATATAAGTATAGTTTTTATTGATCTTTTAATTTGCTTTAGTTATTTTAGTACTACTTTTTCATATTTTATTTTATTTTATTTTAATTCAGTTAAAGTTTATTTAATTTCAAGCAATGATTTTCATTGTTTTATGGTTTTAATTTACTAGATTTTTATTTTAATATGCATACAAAAAATAGCTCAATGCATAATGAATTAATGTGTCAAAATTTTGAGGGTTTTTGGATATTTCCCCTTGGTTTATGATTATCTACTAAAGATTATAAATGTGAATGTGTCATTATATATTAATTCAGATGCTCCTAAAACCCAATGTAAGTCTATTATGTGATATAATTGATTAGCTTGGTTATAAAGCACAGACAGATGGTGATGAAGCACAAATCCAGTCTGATTTAAGCATAATAATATTAATAATACTTATTATTATTATTATTATTATACTTTATATAGGTCTATTTTTATTTCAGATTTAGTGAAATAACAACACTGACAAACTTGAAAACAAATGTTTGTGACTGTGCCATGATGGTGCAGCATTTCTCATTTTGTTTTATTGTAATCCACATTTAATTATAAAAGTATTTTGGAGTTAAGACGCTAGCTATGTGAAAATTAATGCATTTCCTACATCTGGCTGCATTTCAAATTCAGCAGCCCTTTAATACGGTATAAAGCTAGAGTTTTTGATTTTGCTTTTGATTTCTTTTCTGACAAAATAAAAGAACTAAAGGAAAACTAGCCTCCTTTCTAAAAGCGGTTTGGCTAATTTTCCTCTCTCAACAGGTTTATGGCGCATGAGTCAGCGGAGGTGATAAGAGTAGGCGATCTACCCTTGACAAGTGTTGACGAGTCAGTCGTTTTAGCAGAAAGAAAGAAAAAACATCAAGCACACTGCAAGCATTTGCATCCCATTAAACATTCAGAGGCTGCAGAAACAGTCACGGTTGTTTTTATTTTAATAACAGCAATTACAAGCTAAACTGAGCTCAGGTGAAGGTTACACTTTAAAAAAAAAAAAGAGTTCACCAAAAACTGAAAATCCTGTCATTGTTTAGTCGCTTCAAACCTGTATGCAGACTTGCAAAACTTTTTACGAATTTTCACTCAGCTTTTTGTCAGAAAAAACAGTCCAGAGGGGCTGTCAAACTCCAAAAACACAAAATAAGCCATAAAATAACAGTCCATATGACTCATGCACTATATTCCAAGGATATTATTCAATATAATTGTATCGTTTTCACAAATGTCAGGACCAAATGCACCAGTTTGAAGAAGCATAATGGAGCGAACTTTCACTGAATACCAACTTAAATTTTACATTTATCTTTATGCATTTGGCAGACACGTTTGTGCATTTTGTGCATGCACTTTTGTGCATTTTATCGGATCATGCATTCCCAAGGATTCGAACCCATGACCTTGGCATTGCTACCACCATGCTACCGTTTCAGAAGACTTGAAAACAGACTACTTTTATGACACTTTTAGGGGCCGTTCACATATCGCGTCTTATGCGCGCTCAAGTTCGTTATTTCAAATGTAGACGCACGGCAGGTGCGCTCATAATGGAAGCGATGCGGTCGCGACGCGCACGCGTCAACTTTCAGAATGCCGCAAGCGCACCGCGGGTCATGTGACAAGAACCAACCAATCAGCTTCATCCTTTCCCGTAACAACATTGAAAGCTCAGCCAAGATGAAGGAACAGCTGTTCATAGCTGTACAGGGATAGCCATTTTTAAATAAATTTAGTAGCAGAGCTACTTGCAAGCGATTTTTAGTGCAGCAAATCCATTTATCCTTTGCTGAAACTTCCGCGTCTTCATGGGTCATGGTTGCTTAGCAACGGCAGACGCCTCCGGAGCGCAAGCGCCCGAATGCTTTGGAAAAAAGCAGAAAGTGGCGCACCTAGCGTTTTCCACGCGTTTTTAGGCGCGACATGTGAACAGCCCTTTACAGTGTTTTTGTCCTTTCTTGACAATCATTCTATTTGTCTGTTCAAGTAAAAGAAGAGTACAAGAAGATGCGAAAGAGAACTCAATTCAGTATTTGCACACTATATGATAGTGATGAATTGTTTGATGAATTCTCTTTCACATCTACTTGCGCTTGAATGGTTCAAAATTACATTAAAATGCACACAAAGGAAGCGAAATGCGCATGTCTTATTGAATCCACGGTTCTTTGAAATTTGGAACTGGTTCTTGACACCCAACCCTAGTTCTAAAATGCACCTTTTAGGGGTAAATTTTTACCCCAATAACAGCTTTTGTACCTTTTTTTTAATCCTCTGAATGAAATTAGCCAATTATTGTAAGACAAGACCCACCTGTGATGTGATGACCTCTATAGATGCCATGAATCGATCAGCGATGATGGACACTCCCAGAAACATGTACATGAGAGAGACAAAATACAGGATGGCCCGGACGACCTGCTCTCCCAGACTGGGATTGATGGGCTTCCATACGGGCAGGATGATTCCAGGTTTGCATTCGACCATGTCAGAGCACGGTTTGTTCGGTGGAGCGCCGTCATCCGTCAGGTTACTGTAGAGCTCTGATGGAGCTTCTGGAGCGACAGAGGGCTGGAGAGACGGTTCTTCCCGCTGGGATTCAGGAGAACAGGATGGAGGCAGAGAAAGGACGAGGATGAGCGACAAGAGGAGGACGGGAGAGGAAAACTGTGCCATGGCCTTGCTCCTCAAAGGGCTTCAAAGTTCAGAGGAGGAGAAGAAATAAAGGAGGTGATGCAAGACAGAGAGGAACCAGCCCACCAGGGGACCTGGGGAGAAAAGAGTGAAGAAAAGAGGAGAAACTATGAAAATGCATCTGTAAATGTCATCATCAGAAAAACAAATCTCACGCAGCGCTCACAATCCAACTTAAATATCTCCAGGCTGCAGCTTTGTACAGCTCGCTTTTATAGCGGAGCAAATCAAGTAGGTGATTATAAAAAAAATATGTGAGATGCAGAAACAGACCTTGTAGAATAAAAGACTGCGTAGGCAATGAAAAGGATTGCTTTCTTGAGGTGAAACATGGGTACAAGGACAATGACCTATTGCTGATGATGATGGACGTGATGTTTTTTTTGAAGAGTTTAGCAACAGGACATTGAGACTCCGAGTCAAATAACAATGAAATAAGCGTAGAAATGCTGCCAGGATGGAGGTTTATGTCCTCTGCAGGTCTCAGAGAGGGACATCTGTGTATGCCAGGCTTTTATTAGCTCAAATACTCAAAAACCTTTCTGTACTTGCACACAGTCACGCAACTAGAGGAAACTTTAATGCTCAGATGTTGCTCTTTCAGAGAATTGGAGACTAGAAATGAGGTATTCAGTTACATTTAATTGCAAACATGAACTTTGATGATTTTTCTACGCAACAAGAGAGAGAGAGAGAAAAAAAAACAAATTAAATGAGATGACTGTTTTAAAATTAATGTGGAAAAGAAATAATTAATGACAAAATGGTTGAGTTTATACTGAAATCTCTGATTTTGGTTGCAGACTTTTGTATCTTGGCAAACATGTGCAAAGTTTGAGACATTATTGAGATCTCACACATGAGAAGATCTCATTTTTCCTAGAAGACAATATGTGAATATGTGAAGTTGTTCTCAATTTCATTCTCAATTTCATCTCACTGTTGTCTGGGGGGGGAATTAGATATTTATGAGATCTCATTTGTACATTTTCCTTCACACGAGTGATTTCAGTATGAATAATTTCTGTTTTTTTCCCCCTTTTTTTTTTTTTGTCTAATTCTCCCATCTGTTTATAGTGTTATTTCAGTATTATTTTAGTATTTATTAATATTTAGAATGTTTTTATTTTTCCTGTTGTTTTTAAGTTTTAATACTTTTGTTATGTGATTTTGAGATTTTTATCATATAAAATAATATAATAATGTTTTTTAAATTTTTAAATAGTTTTAATTTATTATTATTATTATTAGTCATTTTAGTACTTCAACTTATTTCAGTTAGTTGCCAAGGCAACATTTCTAATTTTAGTTTACAACATTTCTAGTTTTTTTACATTAAAGTTTTTCATCTAATATTCATGATTTATTTTATCAGCTCTATTTCAATTATCGAAAATTGCTTTTAATAATGACATTTTTTGTAATCAATAAAACACTTCGTTTTTTTTTAATATATATTTTATTTTATCTGCTTTATTTCAATTACCAAAAATATTTTTTTAATAGTTATAGCTTTAGTGAACAATAAAACATTGTTTAGTACTACTAAAAATTTTCAGGAGAAACATTTGAGAGTCCATTAAGTCTCCTGCACTATGAGAGAGCAAACTTTGAGCAATCTGACAGCAGACTTTGGTATCTTGACACATCTGAGCATCATTTGAGATCTCTTACAAAACTCTAGAGAAGAGACTGTGAGATTATAGGGTTGTTTTTCCTCATTTCATTAGTGATTTTTCTTTCCAGCAGGCACACTCTCAATCTAATGCTGATCTATAGCACAACAGCGAGTGTAGGTGGGCACCTGCTCGCTCTCTCTCTTTAAATATAATTTTACAGACACTTAGATGTTTCTAAATTCAGAGCACACTATCCATACTCACTCACTCGTCCTTCTTTTTCCTCCAATTGTCTCATTCTAAATGGCCTTATTCCATCACAGAGCAGCTCTGTGTCTAAAACAAAGTTTGAACTGCTCTCTCTGCTTCACTCTGAATACTAAACAGACAGACAGAGCGGCTTTGTGCTCGGGTTTCATGCAGTGATGGGTTGCACGGAGGTTAGTGGGTTACCCCATCATTTCCCCTCATTACCAGAGCATCTCTCTCCTGATGTAACGCCATTCGTATGACTGCAGGCTTGTCAATTGCGGAGAACGAATCCCCCCAATATAGCAGCCTGGCAAACACTGAGTCATATTATGAGCTAAAATAACCAGGATGCAGAAGCTGTGTTTGTTTCTGCTGTTCAGGGACGGAACCTGTGCTGAACTCATGTTTCTTTTAAAACGGCACATTAAAGGAAGTACAAAACAGATGCTTTGGAGATCACAGACGAGCTCGCTGCTTATGAGAATATAGAATGATAGACACTGAAAGAGAAACAGAAAAACTGAATGCAGTTGTATAGGTCTGTATAAAATGTATGTAGATGTTTTTACAATGAAGAGGGAAGAGTTTGGCATCAGTGTTGGGGTCCGACTCAGAGATATTCCCCCACACAACCGGGACGTTTCCATAGCGACCCCACAAAGGGTTGGTGGGGGTGATCCATTACAGAGAAATGGAGCAGAAAGACAGTCAGAAAGTCAGTAAAAAACAGTGAATAAAATATTGGATTTAAAGCAAATATTTGTGTTAAACCACCTCAAAATAAAGGTAAAGTGTATAATTTCTGCACCACTAGCACAATCACCAAATGTAACTGCAAAAATAATGACTAAAATAAATACAATGACAACATTCACTCATCCTCAGGCTATCCAAGATGTAGATGTGTTTGTTTCTTCATCAGATTTGGAGAAATTTAGCATCACATCACTTGCTCACCAATGGATGCTCTGCAGTGAATGGGTGCCGTCAGAATGAGAGTCCAAACAGCTGATAAAAACATCACAAAAATCCACACTCCAGTACATCAGTTAACATCTTGAGAAGCAAAAATATGATTTAAGAAACAAATCCATCAAGACATTTTTAACTTCAAACCATTGCTTCTGGCTAAAATACAAGTCCATAATCCATAATAACGCTTCCTCTAGTGAAAAAGTAATCTTGTCTGAATCAGGAGAGAAATGTGCACAGATCAAGCAGCATTTACAAGCCAAAACAAATCTCCAAAACAGTTCTAAACAAATATGTCGGTGGATTTTAATGTGAGAAACAACAGGAGACGGACTTTATCACTGGAGGAAGCATTTTTATGGATTACGGACTATATGTATTTTGGCCCAAAGTGATGGCTTAAAGTTAAAAACGTCTTGATGGATTTGTTTCTTAAAAACAAGCAGCTTTTGGCTTCGGTGAATTAATCCTTAAAAACATGCTTCAATATATATATTTTTTTTATTTTAAAATTGGGACTTGGACATGTTTTCATGAGATTCACCATAATGCACCCTCTCTCTTTTACTCTTCTGTCATACATACAAACATTCCCACGTGCGCAGTGATTCATCCATTTAGCTGTTTCAGCAAGTGCACTCACATGCCAAAGCCAGTGCGCACTGACCACGGCACACATATTACACACACACACACACACACACACACACACACACACACACTGATGCGGCATTTCTTTTCAGGCTATTCTCAAACAGATTGAGAAGTTCACTCTTACATAAGCAAGTTACGTGCAACTATTCAAACTAGCACTGATAGAGCACTTAAGCCACGGCAAGGCTAAACACAATTCTTTATTTTACCAAAATGCTTTTCAGAAACACTCAGCCATGGCTCATTCAGCCGCTGACAAATATCTGATAAATATGTGCCTGTTGTGCAGAATTGAGAAACTTGAAGCCTTTTCCTATTATGCGCCGAAACGCACTACCCAGAGTCATTACAGACTACACATACAGTCATTATAGACTCATCTGCTATTAAATCAAGCCTGAAAACATTTTTCTTTAGAAAAGCTTTCACTTAACTAGTTCCCATGGTTAGTCCATCCATTTCTGTTTTGTTCATTACTGGATCTTGTTTATGCACTGATGCATCTTCTTGTTAGTCTTCTGTGAATTTTTCACTCTATGAGGAGGCACACTTGTTATAATATATTGTTGTTAATTTTATTATTAAGAAAACAGAAAAACAATGCATTATGCACCACCAGGGTTATTATAGTAAACCCTGACCCTAAAATTAAAACCATTAAAAAAAATCGTTACTTATGGTAAAATAAAATTTCCCATTTTAATTTAGTTTATCTTGTCTGTTGGTTGGTTTGGTTATGTTTATGTTATAAGTGGTTGAAATGTTGATAAAAAAGATGCAATAAAAAAATTAGTTTATCTTGGTGAACTAAAATAACTAAAACTGAAATAAATATAATAAAAACTTTATAAACATACAGTATTTCAATGATACTAAAACATCACTGCTACCCACACATTAAATGTTGCTGTATGTTATGTTAAGCAGACTGCATTTTCCATTCATAATTAGAGACACAAAGGAATATTCCAGGTTGAATAAAAAAGCTCTGTCTGCCGCATCTCGATTGCCACAGAAAAAATAAAAGAAAATAGAAACACGTTCATGCATCACCAGAGATTTATAATATGAAACTGTTCTGAACTGTTATGAAAGTATAATTATAAAGTATAAGTATAAAGTAACACTTACACATTAAACATGTTGACATAATTTAACCAAGAAATTCCTTGAAGCATCCTGATGAGATGGAACTCATCCAGATGAAACCTCATTCCTCCCCTTAAACATCAGGGCCGCTGTCCAAATGAAAGCTACAGGCCCGGCGTGCATCACTGAGCATGTCGGTACACTGTGTGCTTTAAAAATCATCTGTGACATTTTGCTTCGCTGAAGTGGGACTCATAACCTAATTTGACCTTTCGGGTACAAGAACACAATACTCTAACAGCATCTTATCGTCGCTGAAGGAGTCTGTGATGAGGGATAGAAGGAACATGGTTTCTGTTTACTTTGGAGTCAAATTGATGTGCACAAAAGCTGTGAATAATGCCTGATTTTGGACTATTTTACAGCTTTTTGTTGATGAAGGTAGCACAGAGACAACAGGAAATTATGGGAAGAAAGAAATTGGGACCTGATGCAAGCTAGATTTTATGTCTCTCTTGTAGAGCCTAGTGCATATGTGCATTAATTGCTCATCTCCAGCTGAATAGCATTTTTTCAATATGCACACAATATTTGTTCAGTGAAAAGAACAGAGGATTTTGTCTAAAAATGAAACATGCAGCAACCTCTTATTTGGGTGGTTTTGCACTAAAAGTAGTTCAAAAGAATACAAGCTTTTAAACAAAAAATGAGATGCATGGTGGGCACAGTCACTGAAAACTGGAGTAAATGAGATATTTTAACATTGTTCATTTATTCTATTTTCTTAGTTATTCAAGTCAGAAGCCCTGGAGTGTGACACCATATCCTTCTGTCCATACTGCAGGGTATGAAATAATTTTGCATGCTTAAAATCTGGGTGACTGGCCCTTGAGCCTGTGCACATTCAGACGTTACACAGTTATTTGTTTCACTGAACGGTTTGTCTATTCAATCATTTTATTTGGCAGCGACTACAGTGTTTACAAAACACTGAGAACATGCAGCTAATGTCTCAAGTGATCGTGTCCTGGCTTTATTTCAGGTCATTGAAATGAGAAGCGGTATCCTCTGATTCTTCTAAGGCTTTTGGGAAAACCCTGATGTTCCTTCATTAATTCTTACAAGCTGGATGTGTCCACACAGAGCATTACCTTGCCTGCTGTTTATTACAGCCAGCCTCACTTTATCAACATACACTCAAACTCTTATCAGTCTTATTTTTGTACATGGCCTTTGAAAATGTCATTTACAATGCAATTTGTGAACAGTCTCTCTCTGAGACTCACCTACACACACACACACACACACACAGAGATGGTGATGTGATTTGAGAAGGCCGTAGATTCCATCTCAGAGAGTGAACAGTTGCTTAATTTCTCCCACCCATAAAGCTGAAACACTCTATTTGATTAGAGCAGTGTCTGATGATGGCTTTACGGAAATGATGCTGGAAAAATGTCTGATGCTTAAAGAGAGAATCAGAATCAGAATCAGAATGAGCTTTATTGCCAGGTATGTTTACACATACGGGGAATTTGTTTTCGTGACAGAAACTTCCACAGTGTAACAGAATGACAGTGACAGAACAAAAAACACAGATAATAAAAAATAAAAAATAGAACAAGTAAATAAGGAATAAAAATATATAAATCGACAATTGTATGTGCAGGTATATTACAATAGACAGTTGTATGTACAGGTACTGTACATTATGTGCAAATTTGAGGTGTAGACTGAGTATGAGTGTTAGATAAATAAGTGTATGAGTGTATAAATAGTGTGTGTTCCACAGTTATTGTTAAGTGTTCATGAGATGGATTGCCTGAGGGAAGAAACTGTTCCTGTGTCTGGCCGTTCTGGTGCTCAGAGCTCTGTAGCGTCGACCAGATGGCAACAGTTCAAAGAGGGAGTGT
>NW_015554117.1:1284820-1285895 GCF_001515605.1 Sinocyclocheilus anshuiensis | reverse complement strand
AAACAGAGTCCGGGTGTTGTTGTTCTGTCTCTGTGATCTGATCAGCGAGTTTCTGTAAAGCTGAGCTCACGTGCGCTTTCGGAGGAATGTAGACACTGATGAGAATGAATGAGCAAAAAAAGAACGAGAGTGTCTCATTAATGAAAAGTGTCTGATACTTGAAGAACCTCCGATGATAGAAGAGTGTGTGATGCTTGAAAAAAAACATCTGAAGATGAAAGAGCATCTAATGCTTGAAGAATGTCTAATGCTGGAAGAATAACTGATGACAGAAAAACGTCTAATTCTTGAAGAATCTTCTGATAATGGCAGAGCATCTGATGATGGAGGAACGTCTGATGATGGAAGAGCATCAGATTCTTGAAGAAACGTCTGATAACAGAAGAGTGTCTGATGATGGAAGAATGCTTGACAAGCTTCTGATGCATTAAAAGGGTCTGATGCTGGAAGAGCGTCAGATGCCTGAAAAAACATCTGATGACAGAAGAACATCTGATGCTTGAAGAACGTCTGATGATGGAAGAGCGTCAGATGCTTGAAAAAACATCTGATGACAGAAGAACATCTGATGCTTGAAGAACATCTGATGATGGAGGAACGTCTGATGATGAAAGAGCATGAGATCCTTGAAGAAACGTCTGATAACAGAAGAGTGTCTGATGATGAAAGAGCATGAGATCCTTGAAGAAATGTCTGATAACAGAAGAGTCTGAAGACTGAAAAGAGTCTTATGCTGGAAGAGCGTCAGATGCTCGAAAACATCTGACGATGGAAGAGCATCAGATTCTTGAAGAAGCGCCTGATAACAGAAGAATATCAGATGCTGGAAGAACGTCTGATTGTAGAAGAGTATCTGATAGTAGAAAAGCGGCTGATGTTTGAAGAACGTCTGATGAAGGAAGAGTGCCTCATGACAGAAGAATATCTGATGACGCAAGAACATCTGTTGCTGGAAGAGTTTTGGATGCTGTAAGAGCGTCTGATGCTGGAAGAACATCTGATTTTGGAAGAGCATCTGATTCTAGAAGAGTGCGTCATGACAGAAGAATGTTTGATGATGCAAGATCATCTGATG
>NW_015554117.1:1283390-1284810 GCF_001515605.1 Sinocyclocheilus anshuiensis | reverse complement strand
AGAGCGTCTGATTGTAAGAGAACATCTGATGCTGGAAGAACGTTTCATTGTAGAAGAGCATCTGATGGTAAAAGAGTGTCTGATGATTGACGAATATCTGATTCTGGGAGACCGTCTGATGCTGGAAGAGTGTCTCATGAAAGAAGAACGTCTGATAACACGAGAGTCTGATGATTGATGAACATCTGATGATGCAAGAGCATCTAAAAGCGTATGATGACAGAGTACAAGTGTCTCAGGCAACAATATTTTGACTAATTCCAGTTCCACTTTTGACATCAAGTAATTAAGCTGATTTTTTTTTTAAACTGCAGGATCAAAGTAACATTATGTAGCAGTTTTTTTTTTATATTTGCTTCATGCTCAAATATTATTTCAACAGCTGAGACCTGAAAAATCAAACGAAAGCAGTGAGAAGAGTCAAGGGCTTCACATTAACATGCTGAGCTCTAATCACCAGGAAAATAGAATAACATTTGCATATGCTAAACACATTATTATTAGTAAAAGAGAGAGAGGATGCTGTGAATGTACAACACTGTACAAGAACTTCAAACAGACAAGCTGGCCTAGAATTCATAGCGACATGTGCCCTTCTATCACAACTACAAGTGACAGAGTCCTATATTTAGGATACTTTATTAATGCTCATTAACAGGATTAATGCAAAGGTTCAAGCCATTACACTGTACGATTCAACAGTAAATCTTCACAGCCACCCCACAGATGAAACAGATGAGTAATTATTGTGTCATTAAACTGATTAAAGAGAACACAGGTCCTCAGTTTCATCTCATATTAATAGAGCTTTTAATATTTGATGTTTAATGTGAATGAATGGGAGTCTGTATGAGGAAGCTGCCAGCAACATGAGAAAGAAAATGACAGATATATATTAGGGAGGAAAAAAATAGAAAAAAAGAAAGATGGAGAAGATAGATTAAAAAAGAAAAGGAAGATTCTTTTAAAACCTTCGCATACAAACATACATACATATATATGAATTCTAATGAATTCTAAAAATAACATGAAATATAAATTTGAAGTGGCAACATGAGAAGAGATGACATGTATTAGGGAGGAGAAAAATAGAAAAAAGAAAGATGGAGAAAATAGAATAAATGAGAAAAGGATGATTATTTTAAAATCTATGCATACAAAAACTTAAAAATGAAGATTATACCACAAAGTCTTGGCCGAGATGTAATATTTCCAACATATGTGTTATTTTGAAATATGCAATACATAACAAATTTAATATAAAATAATTATTTAAATTAAGAATGAATAACAAAAATAACATGAAATATAAATGTAAATTTATTTATTTTTTAATACAAAAAAAATGTAAGTTAAAATTAATAAAATACAAATAAAAAAACAACTACTGTAATTATTATATCAAATATTGCCATCCAAT
>NW_015554117.1:1282860-1283288 GCF_001515605.1 Sinocyclocheilus anshuiensis | reverse complement strand
GAATATTCACAAATTGTCCTATTTTAAGATTTTATTTTAAACTAGATGTTTGACACCTACTTAAAAAAGCATTTGTGCATTTTAATAAACATTAATTCGATTTTGACTCAGAACCTATAGCCGATTTACTAGGGAGAAATGCACTTTGTGACAACTAGCCCCAGTCTCCCTTACAGAACATAGTTCAGTATATCCTAGAATTTGTTCTTACCATAAACTGTTATAGATTACCCATAACCCTGGATATGAAATATAAGTCAGATTTTGCTTTTATGAATCTTTTTCTATGTGGCGTCGTTTCTGATATTCTTCTGGTGGCATTTTCAAGTTTCATCCTCACCATCATAGCAGATCCTGAAACACACACACACACACACACACACACACACACACACACACACACGTCTGGTTTGCTATCCTTGTGGGGA
>NW_015554117.1:1277208-1282668 GCF_001515605.1 Sinocyclocheilus anshuiensis | reverse complement strand
ACACACACATGTCTTGTTTGCTATCCTTGTGGGGACTCTCCATAGGCGTAATGGTTTTTCTACTGTACAGACCTTATATTCTATTGTCCTACACCAACCCTACAACCTAAACCTACCCCTTACAGGAAACTTTCTGCATTTTTAGATTTTCAAAAAACTTCATTCTGTGTGTTTTATTAGCTTGTTTACCCGTGGGGACCTCAATTTATGACACGAGTCCCCATGAGTCTTTGATTCTGTGTGATTTATTAGCTTGTTTACCCGTGGGGACCTAAATTTAGGTCCCCACCGAGACATGAGTCCCCGTGAGTCTGTGTGTATTCAGGTTTAAGTCCCCACCAGAATAGAAAAACAGGTACACACACACATACACACACACACACACACTTACTCATACATTTCTCTAGCTGTGAGCACACAGAAATCTGTGTGAATGCAATTTATCATTTTATATACAATAACACCTGCATTGTGATGCGTATACAGCTAAACGTGTCTCTGTGTGGACGGGGCCTTAGATTTAGAGTTAATGTCACTGCTAGTCGAACAAACTCACAGGATTCATTTAACTCCTGGGAAAAACTCAATTCTGCACTCGACACAATCTGATGCCAGACACACTGCGAGGCAGAGGTGAGAATTGAATTTTTCTTGATCTTGATTTACTGTGTTTAAAACGAGCTCCAGACCCGACATGTGGCCGTTCGAGCAGATGGTAGCGTGGTGTTCGACTTCACTCGCAGGCCCTCTGAACGACGCTTCATGAATTTTGCAAATGCTGATTTAGTAGTTTTATGCTCTACAGTGAACCTGCAATCATAAAATCTGCTTAATAAACTTTGACAGCTTAACTGAGATGAGTAGATGTTGAGGAAAGACTTCCGTTCTGCAGCTATCATCATTTTAACAGACTTTCTTATATTCAGAACATCAGAAATTGTTTAGTTCAGAAAGTCAAAGTATACCAATGACTTCCCAGGTAACAAAAATATGCTAACGTTACGGAAACATTACTTCTGAATGTTCTCTGAACATTCAAAATGTCCAGTATTTTTTTTTCCTTTTTGGTCATGCGAACATTTAGGGAACATTCCATTTCATGATTTCGCAAACATTATGGGAATGTTACTTTTAAATGTTCTCTGAACATTCAAAACATCAAGTTTTTAAATGTTTTAATTTCTTGGTTACGTGAACGTTAAGAGATCACGCAAACATTAGGGTAGTGTTACTTTTAAACGTTCTAAAACAAGTAGTAACAATTTATTAAAAAAAAGTTTGATGAACATCCAACTAAAATGTTTCAGAAATAAAATATTCCATGAACGTTGATGTATAAATAACGTTTTTGTGCTAACATTTCGAGAACATTATTAAAGATCAGATAACTCCCCATGCAGCTAACTAAAATATGTCCAAAAAAAAAAAAAAGTGTTATTTTCTGAATGTTCTCTGAATGTTCAAAACGTCAGATTTGTTCTTGGTTATATGAACATTAAGGGAACATACAAACGTTATGGGAATGTTATTTTGAAATGTTCTCTGAATATTTTGACATAATGCCGCCCAAATGTGCACGCAAAGAAAGAAGGCGTGGTTTCAGGAACAGCAGTAGTGTTGATGCAGCCATGTCATGGAGACTCAGTGTGAAACTGTGTTTCAGTGTGAAAGCAAAAGCACTTTAATTTGGCCTTCCGTACGTAGATGCAATTAGGAATCATTGGTTAAGATTTATTTACAACAACTTTGATAGCGATTATGGTAAGGGACGTTACATTTCCAACGCGTGCTTGTGGTGTTCGGCCAATCACAATGCACTGGGTCAGCTGGCCAATCAGAGCAGACTGCGCTTATCATAGGAGGGGGATTTGTTGAAAACGACGTGTTTGAGAGAGGCGGGGCATAGAGGACCTACAATAATGTACAGTATTTGAAAAATAATGTGTTTTTTGAACATTAAAGCATGTCAACATATTCTGTTACACCAAATATACAAAATAATGATCTTTAAAATAGCATCATATGACCCCTTTAAAAAATGTTAGATAACTGAGAAAGGAGAATATATCGAAAAGCTTACACACTTGACCTTTATCTATTAAATAGTAAAACAATGTACTGAATTACACTACAAAATGCATTAACATGATTATTTTAATATGAGCACAACATGTCCATTGAAATGTACAAAACTTCAAAATTTCTGTTAGACTGATTGGTTTAATTTGTAATGCTTTGAATGCCATTACCACCTACATCTGCAGCCAAGCACAGTCAAGCTGGCCAAAGCTCACAAATGTGCAATACCACCCACCAGCTTCACTCTGAACCTCAGATCAAACACACACACACACACACACTGCAGGCTGAGGGGAAAAAAAAGAAAGACCTGAAAAATCTCACATTGAGGGCGCTCAATGCATCTCATTTACACCTGAAAAGGAACAAACAGTTCTAAGCTACTGATATCTTGAGGAGCTCCTGGAGTTTAATGGTTTTTCATTATCATTTGAGACCAAATATTTACGTTTTTCCCTGAAACGGCACCAGGAATAATCTTATATTGTGTAATATGCATGAAGTCACATTATATGTACTGTAAAAAGTCTGGATTATTGCATACTGTACAGCACTATGCTGCATCCCAGCTGACAAAATATATCCTAAGAACTTTTGCTAATGTACCCATTAAGTTATGAAACGTTATTTCTGATGTTCTAAACATCCAGTTTTTTAAATGTTCTAAAAATTCTAAAAATGTTTTTTTCTTGGTTATACAGACATTCCATTTGATCATTTTTCAAATATTACGGGAATGTTACTGTTGAATGTTCTCTGAACATTCTAAAACAAGTAGTAATATTTTTAAAATGTTACACAAACGTCCAACTGAAACATTTGAGGAAAAAAAAACGTATACATTCTGATGTATAAATGACGTTTTGTGCTAACGTTGAGAACATTATTAAAGACCAGATACATTTGTATTAACGTTTTAATGTTACTGAAAGAATCTTACCAAAATGTTAGCCAAAGTTCTGAGAATGTTCCTTATTAGCTTTGACACTATTTGTAAAAATATCATTTGACAGTGTGCATGGTAAACATTTCAAACAGTAGCATGCATATGCAATATTATAATCTCGACTTTATGTGCAAGTTTAACTCCGCTAAAAGCAATAAATTGGAAAATAATAGGGTTATTTATTTTCAGTGTAATTCAATTATGTTTAACAATGTTGTGCCTTGTACCTTTTGACAGTCCAATTAAATCATGAATGAGATTAAAAATTGCAGTTGATTTTAAAGAAAGGTCAAGTACAATACACTGCATTGTGGGATACAGTATTTCATGCCCTGTGCTCTGGTTGTATTGAGGTATCCGAAAATGTGCATAATGCATAATATGCACAGTATAGTAGGACTATATGCTATTCTAAATATAGCCAAAGTGCTGTTGGACAAGAAAAATTAAGAAAAATGACTGCACATCAACCAAAAAATATTATCACATCTGACTGTAATGAACTGATTTGAATCAGGAAATTACACATGGTTCTTTACAACCAGCTCTAGTCAAGCTTTGGCAATGATGATAAACAGAATCAAATTACAACGCTGTGCGTGGATCAGGCCTGCAATGTTTGGCTGGCTGGCTCACTTACATCATGCATCAATTTCACAATAATGGACAATGACGAAAACAGTCATATTGGTCAACAGGGCGCATTAGATCATGAAATGCCATAATCAGATGAAATTACACTGGAGAAGCATGCATGAAAAGCTGTAACCAGGGGCTTTCAGGATATCAGTGCTGAAGATATCAGGGGTTCATTAATGAATCGCTGTGGAAGGGATACTGTGATAAATGAAATTACACAATTATGACAAGATTAGAATTCTTATCTGAAATTAACCAATAGAGTGTAAAAGTGGGTGCCTCGGCTCCCAAAAGTGTTCTCCCTTTCATTTTCTCCACAGGCTTTTCAACAAAATTTGCCATTAAAATGTCAATGAATGAAACAAACCACAAAAATTTGAGCACTGTAGTGAAAAAATACAAAGTGTTTTCTTGAGGGAATTAGATACAATTCTATTTACAGCTATAAAATACTACATATTTGACATTAATTTCAAAATATGTACACGTATATCAGTTTGACTTGACTCACAATGCATCACGGGAGTCACTGTTGAGCAGATGTTGCATTAGGATTGTGGGTAATGTAGTAAGTTGCATGCAAATCATATTGATTTGTGACTTGAGCAGCATATTTCATCAAATCACAGTCCCAGAGCTCATCGTAAATCTGTTTTGAAGGGTTCATGCATCACTGCTTGAATCTATTTCTCTGTGGAGAAAATTATTGAGATTTTTACTTCCAGAATCCGACTGTTTTGCTCTGGGCCTGAAGAAGCCCCTAAACAAGACAAATCAGAGATGTTTTCTTAGAGAGAGAATGGTTGGATATTCAGTCTGTTTGTAACACAAGTGTCTTATTTTAATGTGTGAATCCTGTAATGCAGGTGAAGCGAGGTGAATTTTCTCCAGCTGTATGTAGAAGCTCAGCAGCGTCAGCGAGATTGTGATTTGATGCATCTGTCACAGTCAGTACGGCTCTTCTCTTACTCTCCAGGTCTCTCTGCTCTCGTCTGTTCTCTACCGTCTCTCCCTCTTCTCGCTCTCTGTTCATTTCCTTTCCCCCCGCCCACTCCTCCTCCATCTCGTCCATCCACTCACTCATTCATTCTCTACCCCTCAGAACATCTCGCCCTCCCTCTCAGCTCTTTCTCGTCTCTTTCTCTCCCGTTTCTGTTTGGCATTCGCCATGAATACATGTGCTGTGTGTATATACATGGGGAGAAGAGAAGAGATGAGATGAAATGAGACAAGAGAGAGGAGATGAAACAGGATGAGATAAGAAGAGAAGAGAGAGAAGTATGAAATGATAAGAGGGAATGAAACGAAACAAGACAAGAAAAGAGGAGATGAGAGGAGACCAAATGAGAGGAGAGAATAAGAGATGAAGAACTGAAATGAGACTTGATGAGATAATAGGACAGGAGAAGAGACGAGATGAAAGAGATGAAATGAGACAGGATGAGATGAGAGCTCCTTCAAAGTCAAGCAAACAGGTAAGTGACTGATTCTCCTCCAGCTGTCTCCCGTCTGTTAGTCACTGTCAGTAGTCTGTTAGCTGTGTGAAAGAGTCTGGTAGTGGACAAACACACACTGACACAAATGCATCAACAGCCTAATGACTTAAAGGGTGTCCATTCATCAATGTTCGGGTGGGCAGCCCAGAGATGCTGTTAATGAGGCGGCCTTGTAATCTCCCAGCATGCTGTGCAGCGGTACAAGCCCTCAGCCTCGTTGCAGACTGTGGGCCACTGCAGAGGTGACACACACACACACACACACACACACACACACACACACACACACACACATTCCTG
>NW_015554117.1:1255480-1277059 GCF_001515605.1 Sinocyclocheilus anshuiensis | reverse complement strand
TGACTAGATAGATGGCACACACACACACACACACACACACACACACACACACACACACAAACATTCCTGAAGCAAACCATCAAATAATGAGCTTGACACCATCTAGAAATAACATCAGACTGGACTGTGTGGAGATCAGACTGAACTACGGTTAACTAGCCGTTAAAGTCAAACTCATTCCAACACATTTCCACGCTCTTTTCAGATTATTCTGCAAATGCATTTGGGTTATTTCACATGTGCATAAGAACAAACAAGTTTGGTCATATAATTGCAGGAAGGAAAAATCACAAATGAGATCTCACTTGTTTCACCTAGACAGAAATGCAATTAAATGCAGATGAAACAGAGTCTGTTGCTGAAGTCTCCTATTTTTTACAACTTTCTCCTGAACAAAAGTTAACAGTAATCTCAAAAGTGTTGCTGCTAGAGTTTCAGGAGAGATGTCAAACGTTGCTCCCAAAGTCTGCAATCAAAAGTTTAAGATCTTAATATGATCTCAAACATTTCTCATCAAATTCTCTCAATATCAAATGATTTGAGCTGCAGTCCATATTCATTTTAGCTCTATACTATATGACAATGTACTATGACAGCTGTCATAGTTAAATATAAACGTTGGCTCAAATGTTTCTCTTGGTGAAAATCTAAATGAAAATCCTGTCATGACTCACTCACTCTCACTCGTGCTTTTCCAAACCCATGTCTTTTTACTTCCAAAAACACACACAAAAATGACAGTAGACAGTATTCTTTGACATGCAATTATAATAAATCAAGTTGCAAAAGCACCAGTATAATTAAAGTCTACACTCCTGCCATGTTCATGAAAAAGTAGCAATGTCTGAATGAATCTTTGATTTTGAATCTTTTAAATGATTCAGTAGATCCAGTTCACAAATGATTCATTCATAAAAAAAACTCAATGAACCAGTGATTAGCCATTATCATGAATAATGACTTACATTTTGGTATCTGAATCTGTCATATGACTTCAGGAGATTATAATAATATAATATACACTAGTATAGAGACTACTTTTATGATACGTTTATGGTGATTTTGTGTTCTTTTGGAAGCTTGAAAGCTTATTGTAATTCAACCAGAACAAAAAATCCTCGAAATTGGTCTTTTTATGTTCTGTTGAAGAAAAAGTCATTTTTAATAAAATGAGGGTGAGTAAATGACAGACATTTTAATTTTTTATTGGATGAACTACCCTGAAAATCCCATTAAGACTCCTAAGATATGAAAGATCAAGCTCTTAGTAATAAAAAAAATCCTCTGGGCAGGTTAGACACCTTTAAAATTGATTAAAGAAACATCATTACTTTCTAGTGCATAAGAAGGAGAGGGAGAGATGTACGAATTATAGCTGGAATAAGTACTTGGGCCACTTGCAGTCAAGTTATTTTGTAAGGAGAGAAACAAATATGCTTGTGTGAGAAAGAGGCGAGAGGAAGTGAGATTGTTCTCATCTGTCTGTCAGTCACAGCTCCAGCTATTTATGTGACCGTAAATTGGCCAATTTGATTTCTGAGTGTTAATTCTGAGCCGATATTTCTCCATTTCTGAGTGTTTTGATTCAGGAGCCTCATTTGAAGCCCAATCGCCCCGTCTGTGATCGGTGAACTAAAGCCTCGATGAGGAAGATCGCATCCTGACAGCTTCCATTAACAGACAAAGAAAAATAACGTGGCCCCTCTACTCTTAGTCGGGCATCAGGAGAGATCGATATATCCCTCTCTGCTCAGGTAATGAATATTGACCTATCAAGCTCCGCATCTCCAGCAAACAGAATGCCGACCCATGAGTCCACACTGTAAAAAATGACCGTGAATTTAACGGTAAAAGACTGCAAAAATGCTACAGTAAAAACCTGTTAAATGGTTAATGGTAAATTCCCGTACTATATACGGTGAAAAACTGTATTGGACATTACATGTAATTTTACGGTAGTATACCGTTTTTGGAAGTGAAAAAGACACTGTATAATTTACAGCGAATAACCGTAAATTGACATTCCCAGAATTCCCTGTTACATTTTAAATTTGATGTTTTTTGTTGAAATAACTATGTTTCTTCTTAGTTTTTTCTTATCAGTTTTGTATATTAGGGTTGTATGTTACACCTAATGTTGTTAAATGAATGTTTATTGCATTATTTCAGTTTCATGTGTGTTACCATGATGGTGTTTAGTGTTTGTGTGAATGACACTGTGCACCTTCTATATATGTTATTATTTAAAAGCTGCTTGTGATGGGCTTTGGTTCATCACCACCTGCATTTGGTGGTTATCAGTGTATTACAAAGGTACGAAACAGATTTCAGTACTTCAATAGGTTGGTATATTAACATTATTTCAGTTAATGAAATTACGGTATTTAACTGTAAATTTAAGTTAAAACCGTAAAACCTAAAATGTTGCAACCTTATTTTTTACGGTAAAATTCCGTCAACCACAGCTGCCGTTTTTTTACCATAAATTTTACCGAATTTTTTTACAGTGCAGAGCAGACGGAGCGGCTACATTCAGAGAAAAGAGCAACAGGAAACCCCTACGGTCAGATCTACAGCGTCATGTGACCTTCCACTCTTCATTTAATCTTGATTGAGTATTTAGATAGCTGCATGAAATAACAGTTGTTTCCTACTAATTTTGGGGTGCTTATTCCCCCAAGTGGCTGTTTTGCTCAAGTATGTCACAAGTATTTCACATTTTCTCACAAAATATGTGCATTATGTAGCTTTTTTGCTCTTGGTGGCCATTCGTAAGGTGCAGAAGGCTTGTATTGTCCCTTAATGGCCGGAAAGACCATCACAAAGACATGATTCCTGTCTTCCTCTGAGCCAGATTCAACAATTTGTTCAATTCTCAGCCCATTTTCCCATGTATGACATTATTTTAAGCCTAATCCTGATTTCAAGTTTAAAATTATGGCCAGTGACAGAAGAAAATGCAAACATGAGCCAGATGTTTTCTGTTACATCTGTGGGTGTTTTACTACATCCAAACAGCCACAGAAAATTACAGATTTTGGGGAAATAAGCTTATTTATTTATAAAGTTCTTTGACAATAAAAACAGGTCTTGAACATTGGTCCAATCATTTGCAGATTGTAATATAAATGAACTCTGCATCATCAAATTAGGTAATATTACACCTTATTACACCTTATTTGCAAATCAGCAGATTTTTTTTCAAGATGCAGGGCTGTGTAGTGTACAGTATACATTGTTATTCTGATATTCTGACACACACACAAAAACAACTTTTTTTTTTAGCTATGCAGAAACTTTACAATATTCTCATATTATCTAAAGCAGTTCCTTTCACTCTGACCCTAGTTTTAGGCCACGCCACAGGGATGCGATGAGTATCCAGACTTAAAAACAAATCATAAGCAATATTTCAGATCTTCAAAGAACTCAAGTTGTGCTTGATCTACTGTATATACTGTCACAAAACACTGATTCAAAGGCAATTTCATTTTCAAAGTAAATTAAAACTTCAATGCAGTAAAAAGGTTACAAAAGCACATTTGTGCTGCAAGGTAAATGTAGAAGTTTCACCCTTCTTCTAATAATTTAACACACATTTAATAATTTGCCCTAGACCTTGATAATACTAAATTAGTGAGCCTGCGTTCAGAGTAAATGCATTTGCCTTATTTTAGTTGCCTACAGTAAATCTTTAATTACAGTAGTTTTAATTTGAAACTACTCACATTGCATTACACTGTGCCATAAAGCAGCTTTCCACTGCATTTGTCTGAATAACCAATCATAATTAATCCTGTGAATAAGGGATCCATTACTCCTGAGGATTAACCAGCTACTAAATAATTCATGTCCTGCTCTATGATCTTTGCTTTTGTAGTTTGTAGTGCATAAAACTACATGTTTTTACACTGCTAAAGAGACACACTAAACAAATAGAGCTGTTCCCTTTAATAAAAATAATACTAATACTAATAATCAAATTAAAAACATACATTATAAATTGGACAATTGTCTTTTTTTAAGATAAAGGGTGTAATTTCAGTGCTACAACAATTATTTATTCAAATAAATAAAATAAATTAATAAATAAAATATTAAATTTATTAATAAATTGAATATATACAGTATATATAAAAAAGAATATGTTTGATTTTCATTATTTTTTTTAATTAAAATAAAACAAGTGAAAATAATAGAAAAAGAATAGAAAATTCTAGTGTTAGAGGGTCTTTTTTTTTTTTACAAAGAAAACAAGTAGTAAGAATAGAAAAAGAATAGAGAGTCCTAGAGTCAGAGGGTCAAATGAAGATGGAAGAGATGTGTTTTTTAAATTTAAAATAAATAAAATTAATAAATAATTAATATTTATTAATAAATAAATTAAATATAAATAATATAATATAAATTAAATAGAAATATTTCCTATAAATAGGAAAAAGCAGACAAGAAAAATATAAGTAGTCAATTTCAAGCTTTTAAAAGGCTCCAAAAAGAATCAGACATTGTTGAAATGCTTACTATTATATGATTAAATATTTACTATTAGCATATTGGAAGCAAACGCATTTATTCAGAATAAACACAGATAATTTTTAATGGCCTTCAAAGTAGAAAGATGCTTCATGGCTTACATAATGTTATCACTGCTCTTTGAATTGGGAAAGGAGTAAATATTTTAACATCAAGAAAATTACACACGCCATCTGAGTGGCTAACCAACTTAAGCACTTCAACAGTCCCCCAGCAACCACACATTAACTTCTACAGCTCGATCCATCATTAGATTTACTCAAGAATTATGATTCTGTTCAGGTATGGAATGCAGTAAGTCAGGGTTCAGACAGCCGTATCACTGAAGCACGGCACTAAACTAAATCAGTATTGAGCGCGTGAAGCCACGGCCTTTCTGAGGAGGCTACAGGAACATCACTGGCCACATCTGCAGATTCCTTCAGTAAGACATCCAGAACATTACATGTACAATGACAAATGCTGATGCACTAAGTGTGTGGGAATAACAGCTGAGAGGCTAAAGGCACTAAATACACCTCTAAATTCATCACAACACACTGCACACTTCATGTGCGAACATACTGAATGCTAGAGTACAGTATGTGCGCCGCTGTCTGACCTCCAAAACAGAAAGGTTCACACTATATTTACAGTTTAACCTCTGTCTGATCTGGCAAACTGGTTATTGCTGGTAAGCATCATTATTACTAGCACTTAAACCCTTAACCAAAAATATTTAACATATTTGCATAATTCAATAAGTAACTACCTAACAACATCACTTAGCAACGCTTTAAAACCTTCCAGAACACCATAGCAACCACTTAACAACACTCTAGCTGTGTCTCATTTAGAAGGCTGCGCCCTCCGGACAGATGTGGTGTTTACAACTTACCTTAAATCGCCTCGGTAAAAACAGATAAACTTTGTTTTTAATATCCTCCTTTTTTTTCTCTAACAGATGCCTGCTGTATTACGTTGCAGCTCCTCAAACATTGAACAAAATAAAACGAGTAAAAGCATTTTTTTTTTTTTATTACTTTCCAAATTTAGAAATAATTTTCCTTCATTTAAGTAGTGTGAGAGCGCAATGATGCTCTAAATGTGTTGGCATAGCAACGTGATACTTCTGGTTTCCTTTTCCGCCTGTCCTGAGGACACTTCGTATATGCATCATAGAGGATGCAACCTCCAGAGGATTTGACCTCCAGAGGATTTGACCTCCAGAGGATTTGACCTCCGGAGGGCGCAGCCTTCTAAACGAGACACAGCTTCTAAAACCTCCCAGAACACCATAGAAACCACACAGCAACATTCTAATACCTGCTTCTTTATCCACCTTATTTTTCCTGTAAGAGCGGGCACGGACATTGGTAAATTTTATGGGTCTGGCTTCCGGTTTCATTCGCTTCCAGCTATTTTTAGCTGTATAAAACAGCTTGTTTTGCTGCTTGAAACTGGTGTTTCTTACCATATTATTTTAATGTATTATCTTAATTATGAACACACTGGTTTGTAGTGCAAACAGTTTTACCGTTTACTGCACTTTGTTATTCTTCTAGTTATTTCCCTACAGCGGCTAATGAAGCAGAAGTCTCGCACACTCACAGAAAATGGCTTACTTCCACGTTGAAAAATAAGGTGGATAAAGAAGACAATAATAAATAATGGACCTTTTTCACATTTCCGGGTTTCTCAGCAGCAGAAGTCATAGTTGGTAAACTTTTATAGCAGGGAACACTCTCGCATTAGTGTTAACTAGTTTTTTGTAATTTGATGCAAAGGTAATATAATACAAAGTATAGTGTTATAAATGTACATACATTTAAAAAAAAAAAATGTAAATACAAAAAACCTTGGAGGATTTACAATGCTGATGACCATTGTAACGCATTATCACAGTCTTGTGAAAAGGGTCATAAATAATAATAATAAATAATGTACAAATTTGGATGGATGGATGGATGGATGTTTGACCTAAATACTGTATTAGTGACACACAAACAAGTATCTGTGGTTGAGTAAATGTCATCACTACTAACCAGCACTGACTGCAGCCTCATTTTTATAAGTTACGCACAATGACATTTACATTCACAACAGGTTTCATCAGTTTGAATCATCTCTAGAAATGGCTCATCTGTTTGAAAAGCATTGTGAACAACAGACGGGAAAAATCAATGCTAAATGCAAATAATAAAATGCAACTAACCATTATATTTAGTCAAAAACACCATATGTTTTGTTACTGACCTATTTGTTTGATGTTATTTCAGCCCGAATTCATCCGTCACTTAACCCTGTAAAGCCTGACAAAGTAGTCAAAGAAAATCTTTTTTTTTTTTTTTTAAAGGAACAGTTCATTGAACCTTTGGACAATAAATGGATAATAAATGGATTTGGACAAAAAGTTGATCCATCAGGCTTTTATGGCTCATATAGTATGATATAGTGATAATATGGAGGGGGAAAACACCTCAATTTTATTCAGAGGCTCAAACTGAGCATTTGAACATGATTTTTCTAAAAAATAATGTCTGTATAATCAAGTAAAGCTAAGTTGATTCAGTCCAGTAAGTGTTCATCTTGAAATATTACTAACAATAAAAAGTGGACATTTGTACAATTATATTAAATGGTCTTTTACTTGCTAAAACAGTATAAACTATCACTCAGATGACAGAAGGCATGTAGTAGATTGTGTGTGAGACAGGTTTATCAGCAAATTTTTGATCAAGTTGATAATTTAGAGGCCTTAGAAATTTGCATATCAAATATGATCCAGTAGGATTTATAGAAGCTCATGTCACAGGCCCTCATCCACAAAAAACATCAACAAAACTACACAAGGTTAAAGATCATCAAATGCCAGTATCAACATTTAATAGTAATGAGGATAATGTGTGTATTATGGAGTGAATTATAGGCTGTCAAGTGCATGAAATGATCAAAAGTCAAGTTCATTGTTGGGCTAAGCAGTTCCTGGCAACAAATACAAATTGTAATGTTCAACTTTTGCATGATAAACAGTTCTGGAACAGTGTTGAGTCTCCACTTGATGTTCAAATGTAAAATGTCTTTCCTGAAGCGAAACCAGTTGAGAGCCACTGATCCAAACAGAGCCAGCTTCAACAGTCGTTGAGGTTTTACTGTGTGAAAGCTGTGAAACAATTGGGCAGAAGTGAATTTTTTAGGGTGTGGGCGGATGGGACTGGAATTATGGACACCCCTTCGATGTGCTGCACAGAAGCCGCGAATTTAGTAATCCATAACTGTGCCAAGAACCTTTATTGCATAATAAATTCATATGAGAGCCTTTGGCTTCAGAGATTCTGCCAGCGTTTTCAATTTTCCTTCTATACCCGCTTCAAACAGACATCATTTCCTTTCCCTCTCTCTCTCGTCTGGTCTAAATCTGCCCTGGTGAGAAACGCGAGATTGTTTCTGTTGTCCCACTTTAAGAACGGAGCGCTTACGCACGTTAGATCTGTCTAAACATGACTCTGAAATCTCCCCGGTAACAAGTCTCTCTCTCCTTCCATCGTTTCTCCGCTGGGATGAATAAATAAAGGACCACAGTTTTGTTTCAAACCTAGTGAGCTGACTACAGTCTACAGGAGCAGTTGCTTTAGAAGTAAACATACTAACCCAGCATGAACCTAATTTGAAGTTTTCAACAGCCCTGTAGCAAATGGCACCCTCATACATTATTAATAAATTCTAATTAAATAATAATAATAAAAAAATATATATGCATAGCACAGACAAATACTGGGTGAAATAACTTTTTAAAAAAACAAATTTTGGGAAATTGTCAATATTTAATTAAAAGTAGTATGTAAAACATTGTTATTTTACAGTGTTATTTTAGTATTATTTTTTATAATATTATATTAATTAGTATTTTGAATTAGCTTTTTTAAATATTTTCAGTTCTCATTTTAATTTTAGTTTAAGTTGTAGTAAATTTGTTCTGTGCTTTTGCCAATTGTATTAGTTTCTCTTTTGCATTTTTATTTAGCTTTATTTTGGTTTAGTTTTAGTAATTTTAGTCATTTAGTTTAAATACTATTATAGCATGTATTCATATTTTGAATTAGTTTTTATTTCAGTTTTAGTTATTTTTAATATTTAAATACTATAATTGTATGTATTAATATTCTGTATTAGTTTTTATTTTAGTTTTTTGTTTAAATTTTATTTCAAGTTTTAGCATTAAATACTATTATTTAAATATTTTTATAGTATGTATTCATATATTGAATCACTTTTTATCATTTGTATTTTTTTTATTTTAGGTTTTAGTAATTTTGTCATGTTTTTATCATGTTTTTTATTAGTTTCTTTTGTTTTGATTTCAGCTTAGTTTTAGTCATTTTAGTACTTCAACTTGAAATTATTTTATTTTAATTAGTTGCCAAGATTTTTTCAAGTTTAACTTTTTCATTTAATATTTATATTTTATTTTATTTCAGCTCTATTTAAATTCACAATAATGTTTTTTCATATTTTAGTTAGCAATAACAGCACTGCTGCCATATTGGATTAATTTTTATTATTTTATTAACAGTTCAGGCCAGCATGAATTTTCATGCTGGTTTATGATAGTTAGTGCTGGTTTGGTCTTGTTGTTGCAGTGCATTCTGGGATTGTCTCCACTGAATTGGGTCAAAAAGCATCTTGAGATTTCTACACATCTTTTGATACAGCCGTCACATATGCAGCATGCATTTATTGGCCCATAATGTCATCTAGGCAGGCAGCTCACTAGGGTTTGGAATAGAGATGGAGTGCTTAGTGTCGTCTGCTTCTCGTGTCTGAAAACCTCAAAAGCTGCTTCCACCTCTGAAACGACAGTCAGGGAACCACTTTAATGAAAAATAGATCTTCTGCCGCCCATCCTAATAATCATTACAGTGATGTGGCACACGTCAGCGTCCCTTCATTACACAGATGGGTCATGAGGCAGAGCACAGAATGACTGTTTGCCAGATGCACGCAGTCAGAAACGACATGTTAATTGGTCAAAACCCTCGAGGAGAGAGAAATGATTGGCTCTCTCCGTCTCACCCAGAGCACAGCTTCTCGTCTTTACAGGAACATCTTCACACCACGTCTCACACACATACAGATTCAAGCGCTATAGTTTTTTCACAGTGACAGGGACATTTGCACTAACACCAACTAACATTTCATTTATCAGTGTTGTGACACTGCTGTGTTTCTTCTGAAAACACACTAATGCATGAAATACTGGGTTTAATACGAAAAGTGACAGCTTAAAATGTCACATAAAATGCCACCCAATATATAAATACAAGAATAATATGAGAAGACACAAATAAATGGTGTATAGCAGGGGAAACGACATTATGTGTGTTGTGTGTACGTTTACCGAGACAGAATTGTCTTGGCATACTGGCATACACAGATTTGTCAGAAGGGATTTTTATCCAACAATACCTTTCTTTGGGTCATCCATATTTTACTTTACTTTATTTTTACATTTCATTTATTACATTTGGGCGGCGTTATGCAAATCTTCCCACATCGTGACGTAGACATGTGGGGGCGTGTTGGAACGAGCCATTTAGGTAGGTGTGGTTGACTCTGAACTTTTATAAATAATATCTCTTTGGATTTGAGACTTTAGTCTTTGCAACTTTACAGATCTTCTTTATGCACCAAGAGCTTGTAACACTCCAAAGAGAAAGGAAAAAATTGAAATCACATCATATGACCCCTTTAATTAATTTATATTTTATGAAATTTTAATTGTATTCATTTTTATTTAATTTTTATTTAATTCAATTAATTTAAATTATAATTGTAAAAAAAAAACAAATAATTTTAACAATTAAAAAAAGTTTTTTTGGTTACAGGGATAAAGTTTATGGTATAGTTATCAGCACTAGCTAATCAGCATATTAGAATTATTTCTAAAGGATCATGTGACACTGAAGACTGGAGTAATGATGCTGAAAATTCAGCTTTGATCACAGCAATCAATTGCATTTTAAAAGACATTCAAATAGAATACAGCTATTTAAATTGAAATAATATTTCACAATATTACTGTTTTTACTGTATTTTTGACCAAATAAATGCAGCCTTAGTGAGCAAATGAGACTTTATCTATATGTATAGGTATGTACCAACATGCAATTGAATTATGGGTAATTGAAGTGTCAAGCAGGCAGTTCAAAACATGAATGTGCCATGTGATGTACTAAAATATTGATATAATGTTCTATTGTAACCAGGATGAGAGTTATGACAGCCTGACCGGCGACCGCCTTAATTAAGGTTTAAAAGTAATTTTTCCATTCGCACACTAATCACACACTCTCTCTTCACCACCCTGAGCCACAGCTGCTGTGCAGTAATGATAAGCCAAGATATTTCTTTTGTTCATAATAATGTTCTAAGATCAATAAAATAAGATTCTATTTCTCTTCTCGTACAAAAGCCTCAAATATCATTATACATCATTCATTCTCTCTGCCTGGTCAGTCAGTGCTGCAGAATTCGCTCTTAATGCCTCTCAACCGAACGGCTCCTCGTAGGGCTTCTTAAAATCTGGAGTCGTGACTGTAGTATTCAGATTTACTCCCCGGAGCTTGTGGGGTTGAAACACCAAAACTAAACCCTGCAACAACATCCAGAGCTCTGAATGACTCACATGAGGACAGACGTTACCGCCAGCAAGATCATCATACTGTAAACATGTGTGCCTGAAAAATCACCATATGTTTGAGATGGTAAACAGGAAATGAGGTCGGAGGAGAATTTTACCATTCAATAATCTTGCATACTCCAAGGTGTGGTTTTGTTATGGGTTCATTGGAACAGATTTGGAGAAATGTAGCATTACATCACTTGCTCACCAATGGATCCTCTGCAGTGAATGGGTGCCGTCAGAATAAGAGTCCAAACAGCTGATAAAAACATCACAATAATCCACAAGTAATCCACAGCACTCCAGTCCATCAGTTAATGTCTTGTGAAGCAAAAAGCAGCATGTTTGGAAGAAACCAATACCTCATTAAAGTATTTTTAACTTCAGACAAGTCCTCTATATTGCTTTCTCCAGGGAAAAGGTTGTCTCCTCTGAATCAGGAGAGAAATCTGCACAGATCAAACAGTCCAAAACAATTTTAAACAAATTATATTGTTGGATTTTGATGTGAGAGACAACAGGAGATGGAGGAACTTTTTCACTGGAGGAACCAGAATTGCTGATTGAAGTTAAAACATCTTCAGGATAAAATTGTTTCTTACAAACACACAGCTTTTCACTTCTCCAGATGTTAAACTGATGGACTGGTGTGGATTATTGTGATGTTTTTATCAGCTGTTTGGACTCTCATTCTGACGGCACCCATTCACTGCAGAGATCCATTGCTGAGCAAGTGATGTAATGCTACATTTCTCCAAATCTGATGAAGAAACAAACTCATCTACATCTTGGATGGCCTGAGGAAGAAGAACATTTCAGCAAATTTTCATTTTTGGGCGAACTATCCTCTTTTTCTCTTAATTAACGGAAATTAGAAAAGAATACTAATTTTATAGCAATATTGAGGAGTCTTTATGTCCTTTATTTTCTGATTGTCACATTGTACAGACATTTTGGAACATACAATAAATAACATTTTGGAATAATATATTATTTAAAATGAATATAATTCAAATTATTTTTAGATAATTTAAAGATAAAGTTGAATATGAAAGAAAGCACCCGTTATTACGAGCATGAAGACAAAAGTATTGACAATTCTGTAAACTTTTTATTCTGAATGGCAAATTCATTATTGCCTTATAGCTGTGAAACAGGTCAATACTACTGTAAAATACTATGAATCTGTATTTGGTGTCTTGTGAATGTCTTTTTTATTTTATTATATTTTTTTTACTGACTTTGGTGTCTGTTTTCATGTAACGTTGTTTACTAAGTTTATTAAAAAAAATTATCTTGCAGAAGGCGGCGTGTTTAAATAACACTATTTACATTTAAATCAGGTTTGCTGGGCTCGAGCTGTCAGACGCTGGTGAAGGTCAGTCCTCCTGATGATTATCCAATAATAAACCTCCCCAGGCCTCTGGGGTTCCGCCTCACTGATTGATAACCAATCACAGCGTCCGTTTGGCCTCAGAGCGATGGTGTCCAGAGGCCAGACTATACATCAACTCTCTCTCACAGAGAAGGCAAAAGAGAGAGTGTCTAAATTATTCACACAAGCAGCTCGTTCACACTAAAATCTCTGCATGTAGATCTACAGTGTGTGAGACTAACACAGCTGGGCATTATTATGGGCCATTAGGCTAAAAATGTAAATGGCTGAAACATATTTAGAACTAACTTCTCACTCAGGCAAATGAATCCATTAGTGAATAACGGTCATTATGACTCTCACAGGGGCCTTGGGGCCAAAACTAGATTCATGAGTCATTCGATATATACAAGTTAGCAACTATGAAACTGCATATCAAAGATCTTTTGCTTTATGTAGATATTGGCTGTCAGCGTAACATGTTAAATGAGTATGAGAATAATGTATGCAATTAATCAATTCCCTCTGACCCGTATATATTACAGATTCTCGGCTGCTGTGTATACTGTAAACAAATTATAGGACTGTTTTATTTCTATATTGTTGAACTAAGTAATATCTCTGAATTATCCTCATTATTACAATTTTGAATTATAATTACACACACACACACATAAATATTATTAATATAATTAAAATTATTTGAGAAATTTGTATCATTATATAAATATTTTACAATATTACTGTATTTAATGTATTTTTGATCAAATAAATGCAGCCTTGATGAGCATAAGATACTATACAAAATTAAAAGTCATATATAAATTACATATTTAGAATGTATATGTACGTTATTATTAAATAATTGCATACATTTTTATCATTATATAAAATGATATCAATGCATACATACAAACTATACATGATAATAAAGCACAGTTTTAATAATAAAAAAAAAAATTACTTAATGTAATAAATAAAAAATACATTAAAAATATTAACATTTTTTAAGCTTTCAATTTGTCTATAGTAGTTAAAATTAGTTGTATGAGATAATAAAATAATATACACAATATATTAGTTAGTTTGGTTACACTTTATTTTAAGGTGTCATTATTACAGTGTAATTATACATTTAAGTACTGAGTAATATTAATTAACTACATGTACTTACTATATTGTTAGGGTTAGGATTAGGGTTTTGCTTAGGGTTACTTGCATGTAATTATGCATAATTTATTGTTATTATAATAGTAAGTACATGTAACGTGTAACAAGGACACCTTAAAATAAAGTGTACCGTTAGTTTTTTAGTTAGTCCCCAAAACTATGCTCTGCGCGCTGAAATCCACAGTAAACATAAAAGCACTGGTTCATACGATGAGGACATCGGAAGAGAAGCCGACAGGTTACAGTGGCTCTTTGTTTCTTGTAATTGTATTATTTACATGTATCTTTGATTCTGGGAGAACTACAACAAAAGGGTTTCAGGTAATTATGTCACCTGCATTTTAACGTGTCTCTGCGGTGACATTAGAAGAGCCCATGAGCCATAAACACACTGAACCTGATCCAGCTTTATGTGTTATCACCATATGATCGATGGCAAAATAAATACTGAATAACCAAAATCAATGAATACACACAGGCATTCACATATACATAGCGAGAGGGAGCAGCAATATTTATGGTATTTTGTCTTAGTTTTATTGCACACCGAATGGATGCTTGTGGAAAAATAAAAGACACTGCAACTGCAAGCCATCCTGACTGAGAATGTGACAAATAAACTTGCGACAACACACCATGAAATAAAAATTCACCCCATTTACTTTCTTAATAAATGTCTCTGGTCTTATTGTGCTCAATTTATCAGTGCAGGTTAAACGTCTTAATCTTTCACCAGAACATTTTAATATTTTTCACATCTGAAACGACTACTTTGCTGATATAAAGAAGGCCACAAGGGTGAGTAAAAACAATATTAACCATTAATATTACAGGAATAGTTCTCCCCAAAATGAAAATTTTCCATTGGTGAGCAAGTGATGCAATGCTAAATTTCTCCAAATCTGTTCCCATGAAGAAACAAACTCATCTACATCTTGGATGGCCTAAGGGGGGAATACATTTCCTGCAAATTTTAATTTTCTTCAAGGTTTACTTTTCACAAAGACGTTCCACCTTACATATTTCTAATACTCTCTTTAATTCAAAATATTTCAGAAGTTTACAATGCAATGCAAATGTCATTTGATCTTTACTGATACAAACTTTATTTGTGTGCATGCATGCAGTTTGTGTGCCCTACACATCTGCGTGTGTCATTAAACATCAGACATCATGACAGATGATTGACAGGTGCATCTGACAGGAAGGTGACTAACAAACACCTTCAGCTATGCAGTGTTCTGTCACCCGGGGTAACGCCACATCACCACGACGATGCATTCGACAGCCCATAATTCCCAGAAGGAAGCGCCAAGCAGTCTGGGAACAGTCCAATCTGTGCTGCTAACTTGTTATTTCTTAAGACCTTAGTCCAGACAACTAAATATTTCCTCTCCAGATTCTCGGTAAGACAGTTATAGTGTTTTGAGAGCGAGGATGATTAACTGAAGTGCACTGCAATGGAGTGGATAATAATAAACAAGGTAATGAATGACAAAAATAAAGCAGTTATTCTCTGCTTGTGTTTGTCAGTATGGTTATATCAAGATCCAGAGAGTTTGAGCAAATCAGATCCCGTTTTTACTGACCCACACCGTCATGCAGCGCCTGCTAAAGCAACACGATTTTCATCAGCATAAAAGAGAAGCTTTGCTAACACTAATAGGACTAGAATGAGGATAGAAGAAACTCTTCAACTACATTTTATATTTACTTTTATAAGAATCACTATAACTATGGCTCATACTGAGAACTACATATTAAACTTTAGCATGTTCTTTCATTTTTGTGTTACAGACATGAATGATGCCTCAAACTGTGTGGCTTGTTGAGGAGAATTATATTTACTGTGCATTTTTACATTTAGAATTAAGTTTTTAAAGTCATTATTTAATAATTATTATTATTAATTATATAATATAGCAATAGTAATAATACAAAAATGAATAAATGTAAATATTTTACTATTCAGAAGTCAGAAAGAGCTTTATTGCCAAGTGTTTATACACATAATGAATTTGTCATTAGTATTATGATTAGTAGAAGTATTGTCATTATTATTATCATTAATGATATAATATTAAAAATAGAATGGAATTAATTGAATTATTATTATTACAACTACTACTACTATGCTACAAACATGAATGATTCCTCAAACTGTGTGACTGATTCAGGAGAATATTTACATTTTTACATTCAGAATGAGATTTTTTTAACTAATTAATTAAATTGTATTATTATTATTATTATTAGTAGTAGTAGTAGTAGTTTCATCATCATCATGATCATCATCATTATGAATATAATAATAATAATAGTAATAAAACTGAATTAATTTGTTTATTTCTACCTATTATTATCATCATCAGAATATAATAATAATATATATTTTTTTTAATTTAAGAATATGGATTCAATTTTATTATCGACAACAACAACAACAATAATAGTAATAAATAAACATTTTACATTAAATGTTTTTGTATGTAAACATTCATTTACATTAATTATTGATTATTTACATTTAATTACAGAGTATCATTAAGATTCGAGGTTTTGACTAGTAAGTATTGGTTACCTAGCAACTGCATAGCAACAGACTAAACTCAGAGCACCTTAACAACCACATAGCAACACCCTGGCAACCGTCAACAACACTGTAGCATTATGAAAACAACTTTTGCTCAGGCAAACAACTTTTTTTTTTCTTCAGAAAAAAGTTAAATTCTAGTTTATATATGGTCGACATTCATAGTAAATTACAAGGGAAATTAAAGTTATTTAAACATGTTTATATCTATTTACTGTAGCTAGCTACATGAATAATATGTTCAGTGACAGGCATACGAAGGAAACTCAATTGCCACCTTGAGTAATGTATTTTGTTCATGTTCAAATGAAATTTAAGTCGTTATAATGAGACGGTGCAATTGCAAAGTGTTGATTAAGTATTTGAGCCTGCATTTACATACTTACAAACAGCCTAAAAGGTTAAAACGGGCCCCAAGAGCAGCTTATTAAAGCAACGCTGGAGTAAACGAGCTTCTCTGACAGCGAGTGCCATCAGGAAGGATAAAGCAGAATATCTCCTCCTCCGAGGCCAATCATTTGTTTCATTTCAGCAAGTACAAATGAGGAACGGAGAGCAGAAATGGAATAAGAGGGAATAAAATAAAGAGTGGACCGGCAAATACAGCAAAGACGGATGGAGAAATGTGGGACATTAGGATGCTGAAGCACATCTCTGCTCACAGCTGCTAGACTACTAGAGAGGGTTTCTCTGAGGAGAGAGCATGTCATTCCTCTCCACACTGGTGTCATAAACAAGAGCGGCCCGGGACGGTGTGCTGTCAGTCCTAACACATCATTTATTTGCTGTGCCGGTGTGAATGCAGCACTGAAACGCTCTTTGACTTCTCTGTTGCAGCCTGGGATCCTGAGACTCCCTCAGTGAACTAATAAGAACCTCTGTAAACTGAACAAAAACACCCCAAACAATGCTTAAGTGGAAGGAAAGCATGCAAACTTTCAGTGGAGCGAATACGTAAGCCACGTTAATACTGGCCACAAATCAGCTGTAATTACTTTGCCTTCGTTCCAGCTGTCAGACAAAACTCTCTCAGGAGCACAAACAAGTCCAATATAATTAGCTCTGAAGAGTATTAGAAATCATCTTCAAAACACATAACACTTTCATGTCTTTATAAATGATGTAAATATAATTTATCATGTGCAAAGTACATTGTGTATATCACATTCCAGTTATTTTTTGCTGAAAATGTGATTAAAATTGTTTAGACAGCACACAGACACCCAGGACAATAGATGTGGTTGGTGATGATGTAATAGAGAGTCTTACTTTCAAAATGCTCAAAAAATATATATATATTATGAATGACATATATAAAATTGAAGTCTATATATGCATACATACACTGTAAAAATGTGTTTTTTCCCAAAAGCTGTAAATAAGATTACTGTTACAAGAAAATACTCAAAATTTCATGTTTAATTCAATATGTTACTTGCTGTTTCTTTGTAATTGTTGTAAAATGTTAACATTTTTATAGTAAATTAATTTACAATTTTTGAGTGAAACTCTTTTCACACTTTTTTTTTCTGTGTGTGTGTGTGTGTGTGTGTATGTATATATAAGAAGAAAGACACTCATACAGGTTTGTAACTACTTGACAGTAAGTAAATGATGACAGAATTTTAATTTTTAGGTGAACTATCCCTTTAATATTAAAAGGGACAGTTCACCAAAAAATGTGATGTTTTATATTTTAGAATTGTGTATTTTAGAATATATTCCTAATATACAAAAATCTAATAATAAATATATATAAATAAATACAATTAAAATATACAGTATATTTAAAAATGATGAATGACAATTGAACATGTTTTATATTTAAGAATATATATATAGATATATATATATATGTACACTGTATATACACACACACACACACACACACACACACACATAATAAATAATAATAAATACAAAAATAAAATAAATATATATACATGCATAAATTTCAAGGACTTGTCCTTGAAGCTACATATATATCATTTATTTATTTTTGGTAATTTATATAATTTAAATTGAGTCTTGACTCATTTAGTTGGAACCTGAGTAACTCAAACCAAAATATCCTGATTATTCATAACAAATCAATGACTCAGTGTTTATTGTGTTTTTTAGACACTTTAAAAAATGATTCAAACAGGAAATATGCTGAAATTCAAATTTAAATATAAGTACAACAAAAATAAACTGAAATTCAAAGGATGTAGTACGAGTCCGACAGCAATCTTAAACTAGAAAAGCTGTTTAAAACCCTCATGTGGTGTTCGGGTCCTTTTTGCTCTGAAAAAATGTTCTTTTTCCCGAAAATACTAGTTAATGTTATCGCATTAAGAAAAGAAGTTGACAAAAAGATTGAATCCAATCTTTGTTGATAATATAGCATAATGAGTGATTTATAAGCAATTTTTTGAGGCCGGGTAATTTTTGACCGGGAACACCACAAGTGTGACTTTGTGCCATTTTGTACAAAATAAAAGCCTTTCAAAACAAACTCCCTGATTAAACATTAAAGTGCACTAGTGTGATAAACAGTGCAAATTTTCTTCAGTTTTTATTTAATTTTATGAGGCCGGGTCCTTTTTGCTCTGTAACCTCTTAAGTGTGATAGGGTTCTGAACACAACACAAGGGTTAAACTGTAAAAGTTCAAAAAGTCTGAAGGTTTATAAGCTGTAGGGACAGAAGTGTGACCTGAAAGCCACACAAACTTCTCTGCCGTCTCTCCTCTTCAGCAGGGCTGATGCTCTTCTGCTGACGCTGAGACTCGAGATGAGAGGATAATTGCTTTGAAATGAAGATTAATCACTGAGAGAGTAGACAGTTCACTCAACTCCTGGACACCATCAGAAACCATCTGCTGCGTTACCACGCCAAACTCACATCAGAACCTGACTGCAAATCAGCTCGCACAGCAGCTGTAGAACTGAGGAAGAGAACAGAAGAGCGCGTCCAAAGCCCTGAAAACCTACCACCACCGAACGCTTAACACATCAATCAGACTGACAGAAAACAAGATCTTACACAGTAACTTGTTTTTATTCATTGTTGTTCACCAAAGCTGAATTCATTTGATTAAAATACAGTCAAAACAGCAATATTGTGAAATATTATTACAATTTAAAATAACTGCTTTCCTGAATATATTTTAAAATGTAATATACTCCAGCTCCTGTGATCAAAGCTGAATTTTCAGCATCATTACTCCAGTCTTCAGTGTCACATGATCTTCAGAAATCATTCTAATGTGTTGATTTGCTGCTCCAGAAACATTTCTGATTATTATCAATGTTGAAAATGTTGCTTCCTTCATATTTTGGCGGAAATACACTCGCTTATACATTTTTTCAGGATTCTTTGATGAATAGACAGTTTAAAAGAACAACATTTATTTGAAATAGAAATATTTTGTAACGTCATAAACGTCTTTACTGCCACTTTTGATCAGTTTAATGCATCTATGCAGAGTAAAAGTAATAATTTCCTAAAAAAATAAAATAAAATAAAGAAATAAATCTTACTGATCCCATACTTCTAAACAGTCGTGCATTGGTTTGGTTTTTAACAGTGCATTTCTATTGATATATTCACACCATGAACACAATTTACAAACTTTGTCCTTTATTTGATAAATAATAATAATACAAAAAAAATAATAACTGAGATATGATCATATGAGCATCGTGGCAGCATAAAACTGAATAGGCATTAAAATATCGAAAATTTGTTTTGGTGGGCCTAGCATTCATAAAACAACAGATATATTGTTGAAATATACTTCAAACTGGTTGTAAAGCACATTTTATAATACATCGTAAAAACTATCCTAACTCCATCCGGACCGATCCTTCACAATCTTCAAGAAACAACTGAAAACTTGTCTCTTCCGTGATAATCTAACTGTCTCCTCCTAAAAAATATATATATATTCTATGCCTTCAGTTTTTCTATTCTATTATTATCCTTTATCCATTCCTGTCCTAGCTTTTACTATTTTGAACAAAGACTGAAACCGTGTATAAAAGGCACTTCTCGTGTTTATTGGCATGTTTTGATAAATCGCTTGTTGTATTCCTCAACTGTAAGTCGCTTTGGATAAAAGCATTTGTCAAATGAATAAATGTAAATGCAAATAAAAAGTAGGCTATGATAGTATTTTAACTCACCCATGTGGCGTTGGTTACGTCAACAGAAAAGAAAAGTTTCAGTGGCAGAAAAAAATCATTATATTTTCATTATTACATTAATTATATTGTGTTTAAAATGCATAGTCCTGGGACATCAGGATGTAAACTATTATTTCCTGTTGTTTTAGAGTTTATTTGTCATACTGATATTTAAAACCATGTGCTATGCAGAAACAATGAATACACAATAAATGAATATTGTGCTGCTTGCCGAATGCCTGTATGCATTCATTGATTTAGGTTATTCTATGTTTATTTTGCCATCAATCATATGGTTTTCTACTGGATAACACATAAAGCTGGATCAGGTTCAGTGTGTTTATGGCTCATGGGCTCTTCTAATGTCACCGCAGAGACACATTAAAATGCACGAGACATGATTAACTAAAACCCTTTTGTTTACATACTGTATGTTTGCTGAAAATTAGGGAATAAAATAAATTAAGATTCAAAGATACGTAAACGACAGTTAAATTAAACAACGAAGAAGTGCTTGAGTGCTTTAATGAATGCTGTCACCAGGTGTGTTTGTGTGTAAAAGTGTGTGAATGTGGGTTGACACTAGAGCAAGCGAGTGATCTCAGTCCTGACACAGATTCATCCGTTGACTCCATATCACTTAAAATGTCAACTGAAAGTCAACATGAATTGGCATCACAACCATTTAACATATAATGTGATGTGTTTCCAACATTACAAGATACAAGCATATTGCTGAAACAGGGCATTCAACCAGAAAGTAATGTAGAATTGTGTGTTTGTGTATAGAATTTAAATGTTTTTAATATATTTTTAAATTAATTTCTTATAATATTGTATGTGTATGAAAATAATAAAAATAAGAAAAGAATTAAAAATTTACATATTAAAAAGATTTAAGATTGCATAATGATATGAATGTATAAATATACATATACACACATTTTTTTATTATTTTCTTGTGTGTAAATATATGTAACTATATATATTTAATATAATTATTAAATTATAATGTTTATCAAATAAGTTATTATATATATATATATATATATATATATATATATATATAATATCATACA
>NW_015554117.1:1255241-1255441 GCF_001515605.1 Sinocyclocheilus anshuiensis | reverse complement strand
TATATATATATATATATATATAAAACATACGTGTGAAGTCAGCTATAAAAAGGGAATCAGCTATTTCATGTTGACTTTATCAATTAAACCTGTGTGTCTGTTAAATATCCCAGCAGTTGTGTTTGGTGAAAGCTGAATGAGAAACTACACAGACAGGAAGAGAGTTTGAGCCTTCAGAGGCCGGATGCATGAGGCGAGCC
>NW_015554117.1:1252070-1255211 GCF_001515605.1 Sinocyclocheilus anshuiensis | reverse complement strand
TGCTTGCCTGCCAGCCCATCCCAAATGTAAATATTCACCCAACATCCACTACCAGCGGGATCCTCTCGCTCACAACCACACACGTACAGACTCACAAAACACATACAACCCGTTCTATCGTGCTCGTTCGCTATGGGGTCATGATATAACAGATACCTGTCAACACCTAGCAGTCATCCAGCAATCAGAGCAGAGCACTGCTGTCAGCAATAACACACACACACACACACACACACATATGCTTTTATTCTTTCAGTGCTTGGTTTAACTGCAGCAGCCTCATGAACCTGCACTGAATACTGATTTCTGCTATTTGTCTCTCTGGCATCTTTGACAGATTTATGACTTCATTTTTTGTAGACAATACAAACAACATGAATTTTCGAAGTCTACAACCTAATCTAACAGATAAACAAAAACAAACCCAAGTAAATGACTACACTAATAAGATTTTAACATTTTGGGAAGAAACTAGGAGTGGTGCTAAAGGCCACAAGTGGTTTCCAGTCTAGAGCTACGCAATGCTATGCTCTCTGATTCCGGTCTCGGCTCCCTCAATGTAAGTTCTCACTTTCACTCGCTCCCTCCATCCATCTCTCCCTCCCGATGTGGCGTTTTGTAATTAAAACCTGTTCCGGACATGCCCCCGCTCGGCGGTTCGTGTGTCTCTTCCACCCTCGTGTCTCATTAAACCTGTGGATCAGAGCGCAGCTTTCACTCCTATGTCCAACACTTCATTCAGACCAGCCAAAGACATATAAAACCCACGAGAGCGATGGAAAGAGAATGAAACCGTGTTTAGAAATGAAAATCTATTTGTTTGAGCAGCATCCAAATCCAAATCTACAGCAGCAAAGTGACCAGAAATGATTCCCTTTCAACCAGAGCGACCTTAATAACAGCTGACGAAGCAATGTGGGTGTGAACAGCGATGCGGCAAAGTTCAATCTACTTTATGCAAATGAGCAGTGATGCAAGGTGATGCACTGTAGTGCACTATCATTGTAAAGCTGTACACTAAGTATGTACTATGTATTATAAAATGTGCTTGTAATCGAATTTAAAGGGGTCATATGATGCTTTTTTAAAGATCATTATTTTGTGTATTTGGTGTAACAGAATATGTTGACATGCTTTAATGTTCAAAAAACACATTCTTTTTCAAATACTGTACATTATTGTAGGTCCTCTATGCCCTGCCTCATTCAAACACTTCGTTTTCTACAAAGTCCCTCCTTTGACAAGCGCAGTCTGCTCTGATTGGCCAGCTGACCCAGTGCATTGTGATTGGCCGAACACCGCAAGCACTCGTCGGAAATGTAACGCCCCTTACCATAATCGCGAGCTTCATCTTTCAAAATAAATGTAAAGACAGTAAATAATGTCATTAGTTTTACCATCAGTTCAAGCCCGAAAGGGGAACAGACACAGTAATGATGCAGTACACAAGCCGTGGTTAAGACAGCTGACGTGCTATGATTTCTGACAGACATCACACGAACAGCTTGTAACACTCCAAAGAGAAAGGAAAACTTGAAATCGCATCATATGACCCCTTTAATATTTCTATTGCTTTATTAATGGTAAGCCAACAAACAAAAAAATCCCGCTATTTTAAGGCATATTGATCCAATAAAAGGACACATTTTGTCTGTGGTGTGAAAATGTCAATAGAAATGCACAGTTTTGTGCAATTTTTAAAAACAAAATTTGTGGTAAAATCCAAAATCAATATTTAACTTAACTTAACTGTTATGTTCCAAATTTGAAGTTGATATCACAAAAATTTATTCCTGTGAGGCGCTACACCAAATATAGTCACCGGATGACAGCCAGACTTCATTGAATTAAAAAAAAAAAGCATTTTCCTGTCACAAATGTAACATTTCTGTCACAATATTACTCTATAACAAAATAACCGTCAAATATTGACGTTGAGACTCAGACATTTCTAACGATAGGTTTTATCAAGATTAGCAAAAGTTTTGATTATAAAATATTTTTTATCGCCCACTAGGGGAAGGAGCTTGCTAAAATTTCCATGGTAACGCAATGTCTGATTTCAAAACGGGTTTCACAGGATGAATTTTGAGTGTTTAAGCTTTCGATTGATACAAATTTAGGATGATTACTAAAATATGTGATAGGGAATTTCATTGTTATTAGGATGAAATACACGCTACCTACCATTTTAAAGCTTGGTGTCAGTAGGATTTTTTTCCTTAAAAAAAAAAAACTTTTATTCAGCAAGGATGCATTAAATTGATCAAAACTAATAGACAATACATTTATAATGTTACAAATGATCTCCATTTCAAATAAATGCTGTTCTTTTGAACCTGCTATTCATCAAAGAATCCTAAAAAAATGCATACACAAAAATATTCAGCAGCACAACTGTTTTCAACATTGATAATAATCAGAAATGTTTCTTGAGAATCAAATCAGCATATTAGAATGATTTCTGAAGATCATGTGGCACTGAAGACTGGAGTAATGATGCTGAAAATTCAGCTTTGATCACAGGAATAAATTACATTCTAAAATGTATTAAAATGCAAAACATTTATTTTAAATTGTAATAACATTTCTTAATATTACTCTTTTTACTGTATTTTTAATCAAATATATGCAGTCTTGGTGAGCAGAAAAGACTTATTTTAAAAACATAAAAATCTTACCAACTCCCAACTTTTGAACGGTAGTGAATGTGATTTTGTTGCTTTGTGCAGCACTTTTGCCTCAATGTGGACAGAAAATTTAGGCTACTTCACTTGTCACATCACCACTTGTACTGTACAATGCAAGCGAGTGGTTCAATACAACAAAACTAGAGCGCTGCACGCTCACATTGCAGAAAGCCTCTAGGAGGTGTTCTAGTTTTGTTGTGTTGCATCAGGCCTCTCAGCCCAAACGGCTCAATATTTGCTAAAAAAATGAATGTGGTAAACACTGTGAGTTCAGTGAGAATTGGGTTTAGAGAGGTTTAAAAACAGCATGTGCTTCTGAAAGAAAAGCAGGGCTGACAGCGAATGCGCCTGAACATATTTCATGAACTGTGAAGAGCTGGAGAGAGGATTAGATGTGAACGGAGCTTCAGTTTGTGTGTGTGTGCGTGTGCGTGTGCGTGTGCGTGTGTGT
>NW_015554117.1:1238945-1251918 GCF_001515605.1 Sinocyclocheilus anshuiensis | reverse complement strand
TGTGTGTGTGTGTGTGTGTTTGTGTGTGTGTGTGTGTGTGTGTGTGTGTGAGCGGCAGAGGATGAGTTTTATGTATTTATGTGTGCAGTGTGTCATGTAATCTTAATGCAGCTGAAGCGCTATGAATAGTATTTACATACTGAAATGCGTGTATGTGTATATGCATATGCTCAGCCAATCATGCAACTGAAATGTGTTCCTTAACCCTGTCAAGCCTGACATATGAAATAATAGTCAGAAAAAATCTATTCTGTTTTAATGGTGCAGTTTGCTGTACCTTTAAAAAAAAAATATATATATATTTTTTAAATCTAGCCTATAAAAAAAGTGCATTTTTTTTCTTTTTAGCATATTTCATGCATCAGGCTTTTTTGCCTCTTATAGTGTGGAATAGTGAGAATATGGAGGGAAAAAACACCTAAGTTTTATTCAGAAGCCCAAACTGAGCAAAAATATGAATTTGGTGCAGATGCTGATATTTATATGGCCAAAAAGCAAGATGAAATTCTGATGCTTGTAATGTAAATCAATGAGATCTTTATAACAGTATAGCAGGTACTTACATAAAATGATATAAATATCAGTTGTCACTCTATATCTCCAATAATATGTCTTAGTAAGATGAGATTTAAATGCTTAGTTTTATGACAAAAACATATAAAGCAATGCAATACAATGATGATTGAGAGATGAACAAATAAATGTTCCTCAAAAGCCTGATGATCATATTTGATACTCACATTTTAGCTTGATTTTTCTATAAAATGATGTATGGATAATCAAGTAAACCAGCTTCAGTCTAGTAAGTGTTTACATATTACTAACAATATAAAAGTTATTCCAATGTTGACTTTATAAAAATCAGTGAAGATTTCACAGCAAAGACACGTGAATCACAAGCTGACGGGGAACGTTTGTACAATTATACTAAAACTTGCTAAAACAAACTATCAACCAGACGACAGAAGGCATTCAGTAGATTGTGTGCAACAGGTTTTTCAGCAAAGTTTTGATCAAGTTGATCATTTTGAGGCCATAGAAATGTGTGTATCAAATATGATACGGTACAGTCTCAGAAGAAAATAAAAAAATTCAAAAGGTACTAAATTGCACCTATTAAGTACTAAAATTGCACCTTTAAGGTACTAATATGCACTGTTTAGGGATAAATAAGATACAAAGGTGTAGCTTTTGAAAAGGTACAAGCCCAGTAATAGCTTTTGTACATTTTTCCTGCAAGTGTAAGACAAAAAAAAAATGGAGAAGAGCTTCAAAAACAGACAATATAACTCTTAGCATGTTAAAAAGCCAATTGGTGATTGAATAAAATCACCAGTTCATGCATTCTCCAAATCACTCAGAACTGGCCAAAAAGATGGACAATCGCACAGTGCAAATTGTGTTTATCACACATTTTGAGGCCAGTTCGTCTTTTTATTTGATTTGCATTCTGTAATTCCTTTAGTGAACCGACGCAGAAAGCGAATAATCAACACTGGCAGTGGGCGCAAATCTTTTCTAGTAAATTCCCCCTGAGTGTGTTGAGAAATGAGATCAGGAAAGTCACTGGTTGACGTGTAATGTCATGTGTGACAGCAAGATTGCGGATGATTGACGCTTTCTGCTTCAGCAGCTCATGATGAGCGTGTGTTGTGCGGGAGAAGCCGGGAATAATTCACGCTCAAGGTTACTGGATAGATGTTAAATGACAGACTGATGCATTATAAATATCAAATGTTTGTTTGACCCTGTGCACTATTCACACACAGCCCTATTTCTGAGCAGATTCAGCTTTTTCGTAATGATTAATTTTCTTTCCACGTCAGGTGCAATGCCAGCAGAACTTGAAACACCAACTGTTATTTTACCCTGAAAGTTGGCAGAAAGTCTAAATCCATGAGCGTTGTTCACCAGGCAGCAAAACCAGAAAACTAGGTCTAGTTACGGTATTCAGCGAAGGTCAAAATAAATGGAGGAAGAGCCTCATTACTGCAATCACTAATACAGTACAATCACACACAATCCTGTCCGGACTGGATTTAATTTCTCAGCGGAAGCTCTCAGTTAACTGTGAAATGGTAAGTAGACTAAGGTGCGCTGCAAGTTTGACAGAGTCAAGCAAAATATTATATTATAGTATATTATATTATATTATATTATATTATATTATATTCTGCTTGACTGTTTTATGCGGTCTACAAGCACAATATTTATTTCTTTATTTAACTTTTTTTATTTTATTTTACAATAAAACTCAGTCAATTTAGTAAGGATTTTTATCTTTAAAACCAGACCTCAAATGTAAAAAATACTGTTTTTTAAAATATCAAAAAAGTTTTATATTATATTATATTATTATAATGTTTGTTTATTTCTTATTTTCCCTTATATTTTATTATTTTTTATTTATAATGTCACAATGTTGAACAAACATATTTAATCTGTATTCACGCTGGCTTAATAATGAGTAAATATCTGTATTCTTGACTGTTTTCTGAAGTTTACAAGTGCAGCTCTTTTTTTATTTTAACAACAAAGCTCATTCAATTTTTAAAGGAATTTTTTCCTTTAAAGCCAGACCTTGAATGTAAAAATATGCTTTAAAAAATCTATTAAAAAAAACATTAAAATCTTATATTCAAATATTAAAAAATATTCAAATAAAAGTAGCCTAATGTGCTCTGTAATTTCAAATGCAAATGTATGTGTGTTTTCAGAATGAAAGAAATTGATGAAATGAATGGAAGGTTAAAATGGACTCATTTTAAAATAAAATAAAAGAGGGAGAGACTGCTGAAGGGAGAGATCATGACAGAAGAAAGGTTAGATGACAGAACAGAGACGAGAGGGAAAAAACAAAGGACTGTACTGAGAGAGAGTGTGTGTGTGTGTGTGTGTGTGTGTGTGTGTGTGTGTGTGTGTGTGTCTGTTTTCTCCACGACTCTTCTGAGCCCTTATTAGGAAGTGAAAAGTGACAAACACAGTCAGAGTACAGCCGTATATCACCGGAGAAAGAGAGAAGAAGGGAAAGAAATGGAGGAATGAGAGAAAGAAAGATTAAAAAATATAATGAGAATAATCCAAAAATACCCACCCACACAGTGAGAAGGTTGAGATTTTTCAATGCTCGCACCAAGTCCACATAATAATAAGGACGCTGATAATAAACTAATGGAACAGATTTATTGTCCCAAATTAAAAATGTTCCTGCCCACCAGCCCTAAATGTATGTGATAAATCATATATATATATATATATATATATATATATATATATTTCATGAAGATTATTGACAGTCTACTCTAGCATGTGTTTTATGCCAAAAGTAGTAAGTAAATATTACTGCACATACATACTACTGTTCAAAAGTTTTTAATAAGTCTCTTCTGCACAACAAGGCTGCATTAATTAGATAAAAAATACAGCAAAAACTGTAAAATTGTTAAATATTATTACATAATAAAGTTTTCTATTGTAATATATTTTAAAATGTAATTTATTTCTGTGATCAAAACTGAATTTTCAGCATCATTACTCCAGTCTTCAGTGTCACATGACCCTTCAGAAATCATTCTAATATGAAACATTTCTGATTATTATCAATGTTGAAAACAGTTGTGCTGCTGAATAAAAGAACAGCATTTATTTGAAACAGGAATGTTTTGTAACATTGTTGAATAAAAGCATAATAATAATGATGATAATAATAATTATTATTATTATTAAATACAAATATAATTACTAAAAAATAAAAATAAAAGTAATATTTCACAATAAAATAAAATAAAAGTATTTAAGAAAAAAATATTAATATTTCTTATTTTTTCAATAATTTCACATTTCGGTTTTCAGTAATCATGCAGCGTAACAGTTAAGTGAATTCAGAAATAAAAAAATATATCGTGTGCATAAGAGTAAAACAAAACAAACAAACAAATCTTTTGAATGGTAGTGTAGCTGTAGTGAATATCACTCAAATATTCCACTAATCTGCCAAACTAAGTAACTAGTGACTAGTTCAAAGCTGAGACTAATGTAAAAGACAGTAACTGAACAGCAGCACTATGTGATGTAAGTGATGTAGACGTCAGGTCTGTTGTGTACTGATCATGAACACAGAAGTGTATGAAGTCCATTTGAGACACAGGCCTTTCCTCTTCAGTGCTGTTTTCCTGTCAGTCTGTGTTTATTAATATAATTACGCTGCACATGATTCTGTCTCAGCGCTTGGGTGAGTCGCAGGTCCATCTGGTCGTCACGGAGACATGCCTGCAAGCTGTTTCATTACCGCTAGCATTAGCAGATGCCCGAAGGGTCTGAGTTCAGAGGTTTTAAGAGACTCGGGATGATTAAACACTCTCTTTCAACCACTATCACAAATTTTGACATAGTTACTTTCCCCCGTGTCTTAATTCATTAGCTAAAACATACATATACAGGTGAGTACGGCTGCACAGTGTGGGGGATAAAAATTTTTGTGATAAAAATTGGGATTGAAATTTAAAAGATTCGCTGTGCTTGATTGAAGGGCTGAACAATTTGGCCAAAATGTTGTGACTGTTTTATATGAATATGGCTATATAATAATGATACTACTACTACTACTACTACTACTACTACTAATAATAATATATTTAAAATTAAATTAATTTAAATTAATATTTAAAATACTATATGAAAGCAAAATAATACAATTTCACTATAAATTAAAAAACATAAAAATAAAAAACAAGGATGATTTCTTAATATTTTTAAAGAAATTATTTAAGAAATTATTTTTTAAGAATAATTTCATAATTTCTGTTTTATTTCAATTAATCATGCAGCCCTACAGGGAAGTGAATTTATAAATAACAAATAAATACTGTAAATAAGAGGAAAAACAAAATTCCCTTCTGAACTTATAAATTAAAAAAATTATTCATTATAATTATCATTATTATTATTATTATTATTATTGTTTATTATACATTAAAATAAATGCTCAATGTCTAGGTGTCATATTTTTCATATCCTAAAGAAAATCTCTTTTCGGAAAAATGTTGTTAGTAGTATCCAAGGATGTAACCAAATATTTAATATTCAAAGTAAAATTAAAAAAAAAAAAAACACAGAAAAATTCACACTGACTGACCAGTTATTTGGATACAAAAATACAAATACAAATAAATATAAAAATCACCACCACCAAATCATAAATACTTCAATTAATTTTTTTATATAATTAAATATATTTTTATACATCAGCCAATCAACACAGGCTCTATTAATGAGGTGTGCGTGTATTCGCTCAAGCCGATGAAAGCCGTTTCCTCTTGAGGTTTGGAGAGCGGCGTATTGATTTCTGGTTGATGAGAGTGGAATGAGGGATTGCCTTTGATTAATATCTCTCCCTTTACTTTTACATTTCCTGATTTCCCTTTTCACCTCAACTGGCTGGACAGACTGAAGGAATGAAATGAGGACACGTCCGCTCTTTCAGCAAGATGTATTTATCTCTGTATGACTGTGGTCCTCCTCTGCGCTTTCAGACTGACTGAATGTTCCCATCCAGCACACAGTGTGCTCATCTGAGATTATCAATCCACAATAGTTCATCTGTAGTTATGTCATTGCTTGTCTTCAGAAAAACCCAGTTGTATGTATAATATATGCATGGGATGATGTGTTTGTTAATCTCTCATCTCTCATTTAAATGCTGATCTTGCATTGTTGACGTCACAAGTTCTTTCATCTTCAAACAAAAGCCTTATTCAGACAATCGGTAAAATGAAACGGTGCATCAGGATGATCATACTTATAATAATCATCAATGGGAAAGCTTTTGAGTGCCCACTTATGTGTCGATTGAGAAATCATGGCAGAAGCACAATGTATTTTACATGCACTACTGTTGCTACATGCAGATTTTTTATATTTTTGAAAGAAGTCTCTTCTGCTCACTAAGACTGCATTTATTTCAGCAAAAATACAGTAAAAACAGTAATATTGTGAAATATTATTACAACTTAAAATGATGCTGAATTTTCAGTCTTCAGTGTCACATGACCCTTCAGAAATCATTCTAATTAGAGCCCAACCGATATGGGTTTTTTGGGGCCGATACCGATATTTGAGAGTAAAAAAATGCCAATATCGATATATCGGCCGATATTCTTTGTGTATATTATAGTACAGTACCAGTCAAAAGTTTGGACACTTTCCCATTCGTGTGTCCAAACATTTGACTGGTACCCTTCAGAAATCATTCTAATATTCTGATTTGCTGCTCAAGAAACATTTCTAATTATTATCAGTGTTGAAAACAGTTGTGCTGCTTCATACTTTTAAGAAAATACATTCATTGATACAGTTTTTCATGATATTTGATGAATAGAATGTTCAAAAGAACAGTATTTATTTGAAATGGAAACGTTTTGTAACATTATAAATGTCTTTACTGTCACTTTTGATCAATTTAAAGCATGCTTGCTGAATAAAAGTATTAATTTCTGCTTTTGAATGGTGTAATTGTGAAAGTTAACTAAGCAGGTGTGCATTCTGTGTAATGTCGATGCAGAACAGCAATAGCGTGGCAGACACAAATACATTGAAAAAGCTTCGATTTTTGCTAAAATGCTTCATGCTTTGGCTGGAAGTAAAAAGCAGAGAAAGAAATGTTTTATAATGAGCAAAATTATAAGTATAGCTTCCAAACTCATAAGTAGGAACCTCCCAGCAAGAGTCGAAGACATTATATGGTTCTTCTGAAATAAAACTCATGCATTCAGACAGGAATTAATGCACAGGGAATGAGGGACTTACATTATGACATGCAATGACACTTTCGTCTCATGATGAGGATGCAAACGTAAGCAAAAACATTATGCATTACCTGTTGCCGCGACTACAATGGCCCATTTTAGCAGTTTTCCCAATTATTTTTCATTTTCTTCTTTTTCAGCAGCAAATCTGCAGCAATTTTATTCATATAGCATCACTTCAAAAAGCTTTCATTGTGCCAAATCCACAAATTCCCACTACTGCATAAAGTGTGAAACAACCTACGGCTATGGTCAAAAAAGGATTCAACACAATTTTTGGGCCAATTAAATGAAACTAAATGAAAGGGTCTGTAAACGATGTCCTGATGAAAAACAATTAGCATCTAAATAGGACTGGAGACTGACACCGACACTGAAATGAGGTCATTGATGAAACTCTCTCACGTTGTGTTTCACTTTCTATTGATTTCTTCTTCTCTCCTGCAGTTGTGACCCAGCGCTAACTTAATTTAACCAGAAATCTCCCGGGGAACAGAAGAAACCCATGACCCGCATCCATAAGCAGCCCACAGGGGCGCATCCATTCATTCAGACAATTGATTTAAAAAAACACCACAATCGTTTTCTATATCTCTAGAGAGAAACCACAGAGCAAACCAGAGACATATCTGTACATCGGCTCTCCTTGAGGAGAATGGATTTCGTTCAGACCAGACCAGGCTTGTCTAATGTTCCTGGAGATCCAGAGGGCTAAAGACAATCCCTAGAGTCCTGTTCAGCATGTTACCTTCACTCATTGCTCCAGAGATACATGACTTCAGTAACGCTTGAGATATTACACTGATGTTTAACCAGTTCTTGAAGCAAAAGAATCGAATTTGAAATCCACTTGAGATTTGAAAAACTTGAAAAATGCTTACTTACTACTTTGTTACGAAATGTTCAAGCCAGGGTTATTATCATCAACTAAAACTAGGGGAAAAAAATAGTTACTTGAAATAAAATATACGTTAACTGAAATGAAATAAAAAATAGATTAAAAATGTTATTTTATTTTATTAACATTTTATTTTTATTTATTTTAACTAGTTGCAAAGGCAACATTTCTCATTTTTGTTTAGTTTAACTTTAACTTGATACTAAAATAACTAAAGCCAAATAAGTAATCTATTAAATAAATAAATAAAAACATAATACAATATATTCTGCATAAAGAAAGCAAAGCCTATATTAAGGAATATAAGTGTTTTCTTAATATTGTGACACAAAATAAGCACATTCCCTAATTCATAGCATATTACTAAAATGTAAAAAATAAATATATAATAATTATATTGCATTTAAATCATCAAACACCAGACATTTATATAGCACAATAATACATTTAAATGGAAGTGTTTGTTGTTCTGAATTTAATTTATACTTGTTTTCAATAAAAGAATATCTGCATTACAGTAAGAACTTGATGTAAATGTATTTTATGCAAAATATAATGTTTTATTTTTATTTTTAGGTGAAATTTGAAACAATTCTTTGTGAGATTCACCCACTGTGTAATATTCACATTATCCAAAATGTGAACTAACATAATAATATGCATAAGTCAGTGTGTGGTGACAGTCTAATAATATTAGAGCACATTTTTTACACATTTCACAGGTGCACAGAAAACTTTGCTTTAAAAATGGAAACACAAAAGCAATTAAATGCAAGACTCGGCTCAGCTTGGAAAACTATTAAATTAATAATACTTTGTTGATTTTGATGTATGAGTTTCTGTCATCTACCTCCTCTAGTTCAGTTTCAAAATAAGCTTCTCTGGCTTGACGCATCACCGTATATTTTTAGGTGTATATTTCTGTTTCTATGGCAGTTATTTCACGAAAAAATCCTGAACATTATTCAGAAATAGGGCTGTTAATTAAATTAAAATTATATAAAATATTTAATCACAATGAGAATAAACTCAACAGAACTTTGTGGTTTTTTATATTAACACTAATATTAATAGTTTATCTCAAACTTCTTAAATTATATATATATATATATATATATATATATATGTGTGTTTTTTTTGGCTTTTGTAGAATATTAAATCTATTCAGTTTTCCATGTATGCTCCAGACAAGGGAAACATTGACTTGGTTCCGATCTGTTAACATGCAAATCACGTCTAAATCAAGTTGCATACAATCAATTGTCTCAAATCAATCAGTGCCTTTAATCAGGAACTATTGCTTGTGGGCTGACAGAACAAAATAACAATAATGAACAATAATGGACACTGAACGCATTTTTTAATTATTACTGTCCAATTGTTCTATTCTATTCTATTCTATTCGTTGAACGGGTTGTTTATTCAGAGTCGGCTGAATCTTCCGCTGATATTTCACAGCAGAGGCAGCCATTCATTAATGCAGAATGAAGCCACACCTAAATACCTGTGCACTCATTCCGTACTTCTGTCCTGCATTATTTAGTCATGTGATAATATACGCAGCATTTATGAAATCGATTCATTATTCATGTCATTTCCAAGAAGGCAATTCCAGAAATGTAACAGCTGGAAAGCTGCTTGTGTTTCTCTGTAGCAGTGCACTCGCTCCAGTTTGCGAGCAGGTTTACTCAGCAGTTGGAAACTCTGTGGACTGATTACACTATCAATCTGCAGTTTGGCAAACTCTGAAGAACTTTACAGAGCAACAGACCGCTGAGCTTCACTGCATGACAAACACTACTGAGCTACTGAAACTACACTCACATCACACTGACACTGACCTACAGCAGCAGCATCTGACTGACGCTTTCACATGCACTTTCTGAAATAAGTTAATACCTTTATTAAGGATGCATTCAATTGATCAATAGTGACAGTGAGGATATTTATAATGTTATACAGAAGATTTCTATTTCAAACAAATGCTGTTCTTTTGAACTTTTTATTCATCAAGGAATCCTGAAAAAAAAATATATATCACTGTTTCCACAAAAATAAGAAGCAGCACAACATTATCAACGTTTTCAACATTGATAATAATCAGAAATGTTTCTTGAGCAGCAAATCAGCATATTAGAATGATTTCTGAAGATCATGTGACACTGAAGACTGGAGTAATGATGCTGAAAATTCAGCTGCGCATCACAGGAATAAATTACATTTTACAATATATTACAATAGAAAACAGTTATTTTAAATTGTAGTAATATTTCACAAAATGACTGATTTAATTGTTTGTTTGTTTTTTGATAAAAAAAATAATTGAAGCTTTGTTGAGCAGAAGAGACTTCTTTCAAAAAAATAAAAAATACTGTATTTGTGCAATGTTGAAAATCTGCTGATCTACCAAAACCATATTATTAACATGCTGCTGAAACCACACCACTGATTAAAGTACTGACCTAACTATGCAATAAACCTCAGCCTAAAAACAGACGAAAAATCAAGACGAAGATGAAGAATCAATATATTGACACTGAGAGTGTGAGATTACAGACTGATACAAGTTTCCTCACTAATGAAGGAAGAAAACATAACATTCATCTTTATTATTGCACCAGTAAAGCTTTACGATTTTAACTCTAATGCTGGTTTAAAATCTCATTTGAGATATAAAGCAGGTGATTTTATAGATGCATTTTATAGATTGTTAAATTGCAATTTACAGTGTATTGCAGGATACATTTATATAAAGTTCACCCAAAAAGCAAAATTTGCTAAACCTTCAGTGCATCAAAGATGCATAGAGTTTGAGTTTCTTGAGTTTGTTTCTTCTTGGGAACAGATCCTCTGCAGTGAATGGGTGCCGTCAGAATGAGAGTCCAAACAGCTGATAAAAACATCACAATAATCCACAAGTAATCCACACCACTCCAGTCCATCAGTTAACATCTGGAGAAGACAAAAGCTGCGTGTTTGTACAGAAACAAATCCATTATTAAGACATTTTTAACATTTCTTATGGCCAAATTATGAGTCCATAATCCATAATAATGCTTCAGTGAAAAAGTCCTCCTGTTGTCTCTCACATCAAAATCCAGTAACATATTTGTTTAGAGCTGTTTTGGATTGTTTTTGCTTGTAAACGGCGCTTGCTCTGTGCACATTTTTCTCCTGATTCAGACAAGACCACTTTTTCATTGGAGAAAGCATTATTATGGATTATGGACTGAAGTTAAAATTGTTTTAATGATGGACAAACACAGCTTTCCACTTCACAAGATGTTAACTGATGGACTGGAGTGGTGTGGATTACTTGTGGATTATTGTGATGTTTTTATCAGCTGTTTGGACTCATTCTGACGGCACCCATTCACTGCAGAGCATCCATTGGTGAGCAAGTGATGCAATGCTACATTTCTCCAAATCTGATGAAGAAACAAACTCATCTACATCTTGGATGGCCTGAGAGTGCATTTTCAGCAAATGTTTATTTCTGAGAATTTCTGTTCCTTTAACTGTAGATTTCTTTAGTCACTGCAAGTATGTTCTGTACAATAAAAGCCAACCAGTGTAAAATTAAAGTTTCATTTTGTAGTTGTAATGAAAGTGTCCCCACGCACATTTTTGTAGTATCACCCTGAGATTGTTTCAAGAAACTCCAGCTTATGGGAGAACTTATTGCTTTAATACGTATTAAAGATTCATTATGGATCTATTCAAGGCTCATAATTAATTCCAGAGACAACAGATTGTCAAGAGTCCCATAATTATTTGTTTTTTTCCTCGTCTGTCTGTTATCAGTGGGATCCAAAACTCTAGTAAGCAATGCACACAGCGTTAATTACTCCCACCTGCTGAAAACACTATATCTCCATAACCTTTTCCTAACGGCTGTGAGGCCCATCGGCTCCCAGGTGTGTCATTATAGATCAGGGTGAGATTAGAGAGAGAGAACCAGCAGAGCAGGATTAAGAAACACAGGCGGGGGGGGGGTTCGTAGACTGACGGAGGATTCACGAACGCACAATGATGCTCGGCCAATCAGTACGCAGAGCTCAGGAAAGATGCCACATTTCACAGCACTGCTGACTCGCGGGAAGAAACCGAGCCAGGAAAAGTAGACGGATGTCAGCAGATCTCTCTCGCTCTCCATTCTCTCCATCTGAGATCTCAGTGCTGGACTTGCAGAAAAGAGAGCTCATTCAATTTCACTGATTAATTGGTTCATTTTTCTTTCCTAATGTCTTTATGCATAATTATATATTAAATATATTATATTGACTCACCAACATTTTGCCATATTTTTTATTAATTTCCATAAAATTATATTTAAAACTAACTAAACACAAATTCTACATAGACTTAATAAAAATGAGTAAAGCTTGTCTGAGAAAACAACAGACGGCAACAGTTGCTGAAGTAAAATTGGTCAGATTTTTTTAAGGCGAGGCTTATTTACTTACTTTTTTCTTTTTTTTAAATAATCAGTTCTGAAAACATTGAATCAGAAAAGAAAAACTCTCCCAAAAATAACATCAAAATCTGAAGTTAAACAGTAGATTGCTCTATAATCTAACATGAAAACCAGCCTAAATCATGTAAAATGTATTCTAGCCATAGAGTTTATTAGGTTATGCAAATGAATAGCATGATGTGTGTTTTTAGATGCTCAGAAAAAAAAAGTGCTCTTATAAAGGTAAAAGTGCCCCTAAAATTAATTCCTGGGGGCAAATATTGGCTGTTATTAAAAAAGTGAATTTTTGACACTGCACAGAATGCATCCGCCCAGTCCATAAATCTCTTAAGAGAGTGAAAGGGATGCAGCAGACGGATGGAAGAGTGAGTGATGTGCAGAAAGATGGAGGGACGATATAAAGGGCAGACGAGGTGAGGGAGAACAGAGAGAATGAAATAGGAGGAAGATAAAGAATGACATTACTGTTCATCTCCACAGAGAGACCTTCTGGAGAAAAACGGAAAACAGAAGACAGACGCTTTCCCATCCAGACAAAATAAAAACTGATGGACACGGTCAGATAGAGAGAAAGAGAGACTGAACGATCCTGTACAAACACTGATGAAACCCAACGCAAATAAAAATAAGATCAAATGCAGAAAGATACCAAGCCAAGACATATCCTGATTAACTAATCCAGCAGAGAGAAAAAAAAAAAAAGAGGCAAAAACACCTGGAAAGCCAAAGATGAAAGATTCAGTGAGACTGTACAACAGACGAGGTACAAACAAACAGAAATGAAAAACGTCCTCC
>NW_015554117.1:1233371-1238793 GCF_001515605.1 Sinocyclocheilus anshuiensis | reverse complement strand
ACACACATACATACATACATACATACATGTATGAACTCGTTATATATAAGTGAGTGAAATGAATAAGTGAACAGACAACACTCCAAAAAAAAGTTTTTTTTTTCCAAATAAAAACAAAAATTATAATTTGGAACAAGAAAATTACTTAATTGCACACACACACACACGCACACACGCACACACACGCACACACACGCACACACACACACGCATTTCACACACACTCACACACACACACACACACACACACACACTCACAATCGCACACTCACACTCACACACTCACACTCACACAGTCGCACTCACACACTCACACACACACACTCACACACACACTCACACACACACAGACACTCACTCACACTCACACACACACACACACACACTCACTCGCACTCGCACACTGGAACACTCACACTCACACACTCACACACACACACACACACACACACACACACACTCACAATCGCACACACACGCGCACACACGCGCACACACGCGCACACACGTGCACACACGCACACACACGCACACACACGCACACACACACACGCATTTCACTCCAAATTCAAAATGTAAATACAAAATTATATTTTGAGTGAACAGATCAACATTTCAAAAAAGCATCTACTAATTAAACATTTTGTGAGATATATGCATAAAACAATGGGGGGGAAAAAATCAATAAATGGAAAACATTTACTTCATAGCATTTACTCAGGTTGCTTTAAGATTATATAGATGTTTTTCCTAGAAAACAAAATGGATAATGAGGAAAAAATGGCTTTTTGTCTGCAGCAAATCAATGAATGATCAATAATGAGTAAATAAACTGACTCATAAATGTTTAGCTTCAATAATCTTCCTGATGCCTATGTTGAACAGTGTTTGAAGTAATTGCTCTCTTGAGTATGACGTCTGTGAGAGATCACACCTGGGAATCCCAGCGGACCAGAAACAAACACACAACCTCTGAGAGCAGCGATGGGTTCACCAAAATCACCGGATCTTCCTCTAGTCTACTCTGAATATGTTTGAGACCTGTCCCGGAAAACACAATGTGACTTGTAGTTCTTGTCTTACAAGTACATTGCAAACACACAGTGACATGGTGGACTTTGGGTTCGAGAAGACGCAGAAGACTCGGTTTTGAGAGATCACTCTGATGTGTGTGTGTGTGTGTGACCCCTGAGCTCTGGTTTGTGACGGGGAGCTCAGCTGAAGGCCGTGTTTGACAATTGGGCTAAAATTCTGTCTTTTCTTTCCCTGTCACGAACTGTCAGACCCTGAGAACATCAGCAGCACGCCTCTGAATCTCTGCTCTAGCGGACTGAAAACCACAGACAGTCCGCTAGAGACTGTCTGTGGCCCTCACCAGAGATCTGTGTGCGTGAGCTCTAATCATGACTAAGCTACTGAAGTTTGAACAAAGAGAAAGTTGAGAATGCACACACACACACGCACATGCGTATACACACACGCACATAAAAATGCATTTCATTCCAAAGTCAAGAAATAAACACCTTTTTCGGACCATTAAGATGGTTTTACATTACATTAATTGATGGTTATACAATTATTGGATTACAGTACAAGGTTAATTTTAGTAGTAGTGTTAACTAAAACTAAAACGACAAAAAAACACTTTCATTACTTACAAATTAAAATAAATGTTAACTAATATATATATATATATATATATATATATATATAAACTTGTTTTATTTTCTCATTTCTCAGTATAGTTTAACTTGGAGTACCAAAATAACTAAAACTAATATATAAAAAGTAATGAAAATTATATATACATACTTGGAAAAAAATTTAAAATAGAAATACACACACAACAAAATTACAAAATGACTAAATTCAAAGTGGAAACAGAAAATATAGAAAAAAAATCTAATATAATTCAAAATCACACAATGTCATGGAGTTATTTTCATTTCCAATTTGTAAACATAGCAGTGACTTTGTCTGATTTTTTTGACACAAATACAGTTCAGCCGCAAGATGAGGTCATAACCTTAACCAGCCATAACCAGCATCTCTCTGCTCTGTGTCCCTCACCTGCACTTCCTCTGTCTGATATTGCCTTTAGTCCTATAATAACCCATTTTATAGTCTCCATTTTGCACGGTGTCGTTCTCCTCCTCCTCGCTCTCTTTACCTGTCAACACACCTCACTGAGTCTGCTGTTACAGAGCGAAAGATCGGTGGTTGGAACAGCTGACTCTTCCCATCTCAGCGTGGCCTTTACACTCCGCCGGAGTGTGAGACACGTCTCCATCACAATCACAAACGCTGCTACCTCACTGTTCGGTTATTCTGACATTTCAGGTACATGCCATTTTTATCTGCTCTGTAGGTGATAATGCTCAAACTCTGGAGGTGAAAGTTTGGGATATGATGCATGAATCACAGCTGGAATGATGGAATAATAATTCATTCATCTCTAGGGCTACATGGTGTCTTTTTCAGCGGAGTGTTCATTTAAAAAATATTTTGTTACATTGTTGCATTACACTAATGAAAGTAACTTACATTGCTACTTTTTGAAATACCAAACAAAAGAAATAAATAATAAAAATACCAATATTATTTACTAATAAAATAAAAAATACAGTAAAATCAGTAATACTGTTACATCTCTGATTATAATTTTTATCTAGGGATTAGAAGAGGTAACATTAAGTTGACATTAAAGAACGAAGCCAGGTAAAATAAGTGGCAATGGAACACATGACACGAAACTGCACTACAAGAAAGATTTATTGCCCCCAAGGAACAACAAGTTAAACAAACAAGAAAAAGGAAAAAGAAGGGAAGTTAAAGTGGCGCTTAAATCATAAAATAAAATAGAATAACAATCCCATTATCTAACTAAATCCCAAAACCCCTAAACTATTAAAGAAAAGAAAAAAAAAATCTTCAACGCAAAAGCGTCATAAACAACACTGAATATACAAAGTCAAAACATACAAGAAAAGCGCACACAAATAAACTAGTGTGTCTATACATCCAATATCCCTACGTGCAGGTATGTAGGTCACGTGACTTCCTAAACTCTTCCACTCCTTCCTTGTCTTCCAAACCAGCGGCGAGCTGACAAAGACATCCGATCACACAGCGGCATAGCATCGCCAGCCGTTAAAACCCAAGAGCGCAACACAAACACATTCCACGAGTGCACACAACAGTCACAATACAAAACGTCACCCCCGTCTTCCCGCTGACGTTCTCCTTTTGAACCTCTCGGACAAGAACGCCATTGGCAAAGGAAACGTGTTGTCAATTAACTAATGATGAATGACAGCACAGATAGTTAATAGAATCCAAGGAAGGCGGTACCTAAGAGCATGAGAGTGAGAACAGAGAAGAGACTAAAAGAAATAACATACACACACACACACACACAACACAAAAGGTCGCAGACCGTAACAAATATTGAAAAATATTATTACAATTTAAAATAACAGTTTTCTATTTGAATATATTTTAAAATATAATTTATTCCAGTGATCAAAGCTGAATTTTCAGCATCATTACTCCAGTCTTCAGTGTCACATGATCCTTCAGAAATCATACTAATATGCTGATTGTTAAAAACATTTCTGATTATTATCGATGAGCTGCAAATATTGTGCTCCATCATGTTTTTTGTGAAAATGTGATCATTTTCTCAGGATCGCTGATGAATATAACCTTCAAAACAACAGTGTTTACTTGGAAAAAGTATTTATTAATATTAATCTAATTAAGATCAACACTTCAAATCTAACTACACTTCTTAATCTATTTAATCGAATCTAATCTACTTAATATTAACTTAATATTAACTGTCTTTCCTGTCACTTTAATGCATCCTTGTTGAATACAAATTAAAAAACATATTTTACTCACCCCAACAATGGTATAGGCTAGTTTAAAGTAACATATTAATCATTTTTGCATCAGTATTTTTTTTTTTCATTCAAAACAATATTTTTTTTATGTAAATTTTCTCAATGCAACATCTAAACCGTTGAACTTTCCTAAAAAAATTATTACTTAAGTAAAGAGATAAATAAATATAAATTACAGAAGTAACATTATATTGAACAATACATGTTATAAATTTAATTAACTAGATTAAATTATTGGATTATGAGGTTTATTTATTGTTTTACAAAACTTTCATTTGACATTTCATTATTCACATAATCAGAAAGACATACAACTACATTCTTGAGCATTTGTGCTGAGCTAAAAGAGTCTCAAATTCTTCCACCCATAAGAGAGCGAGAGAGAGAAACAGCATGAGGCTCAAGCATAAGGTTCACTCAAGACATCCTCAAAGTGAATGAATGCGTCATTTCCCCATCAGTCAGTTTGACTGGAACGACCAAGGCTAATGGATCCATAACGGTGTACTTTCTTACTTTCTCCTCCCTTCCTTTTCCACATTTACCTCACTCCATCACACAAAAACAGAGAGAAGAGAGAGCGAGAGGGCAGAGGAGGGACAGGTCACGCTCTTTGACTGGCGTCCGTCTGATGGGCTGTAAAGAGTTAAACGTGCAGAGAGCTTCACAACACAACAGAAGCGCCGCACGCATTACTCTCAGCGAGGAGAGAACAAAACAAGAGAGAAAACATGTGAGGCATGCTGTTTGAGCACGTGTCCAGGTCTTGCTCTGTCATAGTGACCATATGAAAGCCTACAGGCTTTATTTTCTGACCAGCATGATGAACAATGTGAGAGTGAGAATGAGAATGAGAGAGAGAAATCATCACACTGTCCAACCTCGAGATGACCCCTGCAGCGCGTGCTTTATATCACAATGAGACTTCCCATTGACTTCTATTGATTTTTAAACAGTTTTATTTGCTGTATCCTAAGATATCTTTTATATAAAAAGATGCAAAACCCACCGTCATGACGGCAAGTGCTCCATATGGTTTGTTATACAGTTGCCAGGGTGTTGATTATGATGGATGATTAAAGTAATTTTACACAAAAATGAAAATGCAAAATAACCATTTAATTTATGATATGACAACTGAAACCTACACATTGAATAAAACATGCAATGCAGTGACCAATTTAACTTACCTTATCTTTTTTAAAAATAGCATCCTAGTTTAACATACAGTACTATATATTTTTTATACATATATATTTTTGTATATTTTACAGGGCATGGATGGATAGATGGAACGACAGACATAATGTCAGAATAATACATAGAACGATGGATGGATGGATGGATGGACGGACATATAGATAGAACAAAGGATGGATGGAATGAGAGATATCATGACAGAATGATACACAGAATGATGGATGGATGGAACGACAGACAATGTCAGAATAATACATAGAACGATGGATGGATGGATGGATGGACGGACATATAGATAGAACAAAGGATGGATGGAA
>NW_015554117.1:1232969-1233331 GCF_001515605.1 Sinocyclocheilus anshuiensis | reverse complement strand
AATACATAGAGCGATGGATGGATGGATGGATGGACGGACATATAGATAGAACAAAGGATGGATGGAATGAGAGATATCATGACAGAATGATACACAGAATGATGGATGGATGGAACGACAGACAATGTCAGAATAATACATAGAACGATGGATGGATGGATGGATGGACGGACATATAGATAGAACAAAGGATGGATGGAACGAGAGATATCATGACAGAATGATGGATGGATGGAACGACAGACATAATGTCAGAATAATACAGGTGCATCTCAATAAATTAGAGTGTCATGGAAAAGTTCATTTATTTCAGTAATTCAACTCAAATTGTGAAACTCGTGTATTAAATAAATTCAATGCAC
>NW_015554117.1:1216019-1232943 GCF_001515605.1 Sinocyclocheilus anshuiensis | reverse complement strand
AATTTGAGTTGAATTACTGAAATAAATGAACTTTTCCACGACATTCTAATTTATTGAGATGCACCTGTACATAGAACAATGGATGGATGGATGGACGGACATATAGATAGAACAAAGGATGGATGGAACGAGAGATATCATGACAGAATAATACATTGAAAGATCGATGGATGGATGGATTCATGGACAAATAGATAGAACAAAGGTTGATTGGATAGATGGAACAACAGACAAAATGACAGAATGATACATAGAACGATGGATGGATGGATGGACAGATAGATAGAACAAAGGATGGATGATGGATGATGGATGGATGGAACGACAGACATAATGACAGAATGATACAACGATGGATGGACAGATAGACAGAACAAAGGATGGATGTATGGATAAATGGATGGATGGAATGATTCGATGGATGGATAGATAAAACTAATGGATGGATGAAACGACAGACATAATTGACAGAAGAACAATACATAGGACGATGCATGGAGTGATGGACAGACAGATAGACGGATGGATGGATGGATGGATGGATGGATAGAACGATGGACAGATAGACAGACTGACAGATGAATGGACGGATTGATAGAACAATACATGGATAGAGGGATGGATGGACAGAAATAATGGCAGAAAGATAGATGCAACATTGATAGGTGTTTCAAACAGTGTAGTCAAGTCCATCTCAGCCAAGCCCCCGGTACAATTTTGACAGAGAGGAAAACCACAGAAAAAAATGAAATTGGGCTAATATTGGACTAGTTTTGAATAGCAATTGGGCTGGTTTTGATTCGCAGACCTGGCAACCCTGATTTCAAATAGTTTGCTCAGCAGTTCCTTGGTGGTTGCTTATTGGCCTAATTCAAAAGAGTCCATGCCCAGCTCTAAATATGGATGGATGGATGGACAGATAGATAGAACAAAGGATGGATGATCTTACCATTTCTTGCTAATCTATTGGACTTTCTTTCCCTTAAGTCGAATCACTTATAACAGCACAACTCTACTCAGCATGACACAGAACAACGACAGCAAAGCCTCATCCATACACAAACACACAGGATTATGCCCACCCACTAAACGCAATACTAATTTCACTTTACTGGAATCTAAACTAACTGGTGTTAATGTAATAATATTGCATCCAGTGGGAGTCCAGCCCAAATTTTAATCACTAATCTCAAAAGAACCTTGCTGGCATCCTCTGGCCTGAAGCAGCATCCGTTCTGCCAAAGTTAAACATGTTTATCAGCAAGTTTTGTTCACGATCTGGAATGGCTCAGCTTTCTGCTCCTGGACCCTAATTTCGCAGGTCACTGCTCTGGATTATTAGCCTTCCGGATGCTTCCATTTTCCCTGAAGCAGCAAATCTGTTGAGTTTGGTTAAGAGATGCGAGGAGTGGAAGGGGGACACAATGATCTCAGAAGAAGAGAGAGAGGAGCCCCTGTCATGACGACAGATGAATCTGCCAACTGCACGACACCTGCTCCCACAGCGACGGGCTGGTGGCCAATGAGAGCGAGTGGGTGGGCGCAGCAGGGTCCTGGCTGACTGTACACATGCATATGTATGAGTGTGTATAGTGCCTGCCGTCCCAGCAGGCTATGAGTCTGTTCCTGTTCTTCATTCTTGTGCTGCACAAAATTACCAAGCGCATGCCAGGTAATAAGGTAAAGGGATGGGATATTGTGGTACAGTATAGGAGCAGAGATTTCACAGGCGTCTCTATGCTTCCTTCAAGCTCGACATAATTCTATATTCTGAGGCAGCTGTAATCTGACAATTTAATGTTCATAAATATCTAAAGAGTTTAAAACAGGCAGAGAAAACATGGTGGAAGGATTGAAAAATAGATCAAAATTCAAGAGCTTTCCTAGACTGTAAAAAAATGTACAAAGTTGTAAATAAAACAAATATTATTGGAGTTTCAGTCTTTCTATTTAAAAATGTCACATGTAATTCAATGTTACTTGTCATTTCTATTTAATCATTTGTTAAATTTGCCAAAAATTTGAGAAAATTGTTTCAAAGTACGTCGTACACCATTTTTACGTGTACTATTCATTAATGCAATTAATACACAAAACTAAATTATAAATTAATTATATAGAATGACAGAACAATAGAACGAGAGTTACAATGATAGAACGATAGACAGAGTGTCAGAACAATAGAGCTGTAGATAGAATGATAGAATGAGAGATAGAATGATAGAACGTTAGAATAACAGATAAATAGAACGATGGAGCGTTCGAATGACAAACAGACAGACAGACAGACAGATAGATAGATAGATAGATGCTTTCTTATGATCTTAAAATTATTAGAACAATTATTTGTACGTTCATTAGGGAAATAAATATGAGGAGCGTCAGCGCAGTGGAGTTTGAAATTTTACACTAAAGCATTCGCTTTGCTTTCATTCAATAGGAATTGCTTCAGGGCAGGGTATGTTGTCGACACACACACACACACTCAGAGCGTGCAGAAGAGGAAGTCCTCGGTGTGTGTGTGTGTGTGTGTGTTTGTGTGAACACTGCAGCAGTTACTGACTTAAACTCTCACTCACGTCTCAATGCTGAACGCACACACAGAGCATTAACTAGCAGCCAGCCATTGCAGTCCTGCATCCCGCCTCACAGTCCTGGGACAATTTTATTTGCAATAGTGCAGTCAAGCAGGAAAACAAGAGAACGAAGAAATCAGAAGAGAGGAGAAGCTGCTCCATTCTCAAAATGAGGATGACTTGATGAGTGAATATGATAAAAATGTCAAACAGCTCAAGCACACACATGCTCTGCCTCCATGTCTGAGCATCACATCTTCAGAGGATTCACACACTGATGTACATGAGGGACATACAGGAGAAGCTCTTGGCTTGCCCTCTACCTTCTCCTAACATACTGTCTTTGCATGCTTGCATGTTTTCTGAAGCATTGTAGTGATTGCATAATGACTCTAGAGATGCCTCAAGATTTCCCTCCATGCCTCGTGACTCTGTCATATTAATCTATAAATCAAGAGGCAAGCAGGCGCATATGCATGACAAGCTGTAGATTAATTAGAAGAATTGGTGGCTATGTTTGGAATATTATACCATACAGATCTGCGGTATGATAAAAGTATCATGGTTTCACCCCTTTTCACTAATTGCTTTCCATGGCTTGAGGGTAATTTCTAGCTGATGAAAATTAAATAGGCCTAATGTAGTTAAGAATAACTAGAAAAATGTATATTTGCTATAGAAATTGCCATTAATAATTAAAAGTTCCCATTAAACTTTCCAGGATTGAAAATCACAGATGTTTCCAAGTTTGCCATGATTTTAGGAAGCCTTAAATTCTGCAATATGCAATATCGGCAAACATTAGGGTGAATTCAGGTAAATTGGGATGTTCCAACTATCCTGGTCCCATTATATGATTAATGAACTAGAATTAGGTCTAATATCAACTTGGATTTTTCCCTTTTTGGACTCTTGGAAAGGACTTTTGGACGTCTGTCTGTCTGTCCCCAGATAGCACACGTACGTCTGCAAGATGTCTGTTAAAGATTGCTTCATCTGGAAAGCATCTGCTGTGTACAAACATCTGATAGACGTCTTTAAGATGTCCGTTTTACATACATTCTAAATCATAAACATCTTAAATACATTTTCTAAACATCTATTTGACATCTTATGGGAAAATTCCTACAGACGCATTGCAGATGAGCAAACACGTCTTGCAGATGTAAATGCAGACGTCAAATAGACATCTATGTGATGTACGTGTGCTATCAGGGTCGTAATTCAGACTGCCAACAATTGTACACAAAATTGTTTTAAAAATCATTTACGAGATGATATATAAATGCCACTCGCAAAAAAGCAACACAGTGTGTCATTCCACTGCTTCAAACTTTTTTGCATTGCATACTGAATTTTATTTCACATTTTTAATGGCACTGCAATTTCGCTGACCTCGCTGCACGCCGTCTCGACACATCAGCCAACCTGATGTCAGCAAAAACGAAAGCGCAAAATGAGTAGCAGGTAGAGAGCGTTTTTTCATTGGCTGGCCGCTCCCCTGACTCTCTCGGCTGTTTAGAGTCCGGTGTGATTTCTCATAATGCAGAATAAGGGAATGGTGCCATTTCATGCATGGTATTAAAAAAAAAAGTAGGCATACAGTAGGCTAGTATTTCACACTGAACAAACCCTGAATGCTCGTTTTAAATGGGAGGGGAGGAGAAGGGAACCTCCATCTGCAGAAAAACCGAGGAAACCCCGCCTGCATGGTGCATCCCCGTCAGGTCCCGAGCAATAAAGTGCCCTTTATCACATCTCTAACACTTAGACCGTTTAAACATCTATCCACCGCACTGCCTTATTAATATCAGATTCAACAAATAAAACAATTATGATATGAAGGTCACATAGTAAGAGTCCCGTTTATGTAACCAAACAAACAAAATACGTTATAATAACGGGCTTTGTGATGGATTAAAGACACATCACGGAAGCTAAACGATGACAATCGACCCCTGTGCGGACTGCTTTCATTTAAACCGATCACACTGACATAAAGACACAAACAAGTGGCCACAGACACCAAAGGGAAGCCAACATGCGCATATATATGCAAGCCACAACAAAAAAAAATGACTATAATAGTTCAGCAGCAGTCATATGGTTACATACATGCACATATATATCCTAAAATCCTGTATAAACGCAGTGTACATCCTACATCATGACCAAACGCAACTATGAGAATCTGCACACAAACATGCAATAACAATACTTCAAGAACTAAAAATAATAACAATCCTTTTGCATGTCATCTGCATCAAAAGGACAATTGAAGAACATGTTCTGACATTTAAAGGCAACATAAGTTGAAGGCTTCGTGTTATTCCAGTTTACACCTGCTCTTTGACTCGTGCTCGTTTACTTTTCAGTCTCAAACAGAAGCAAGCATCATCATACTGAGAGCTGAAGCATGAAAACGCATCTCAAATGAAGCCGCATTTCACGTTTTGCGCGATCAAACAGTTTGTTCGGGACAAGTTTCAATCGCGTTTGATTTGTTGTCGTACCTTATATCCTAGTTTGCTGTGTTGTTCAAGGCAGGCGTGGCTGTGAAGCACATGTTGCTGCTGGGTCATTCATTGAAAAACTGCTCCGCTTGAGCTGATATGTGTCTGTCTCTCTGCGGTTTGACTCTGTTGTATTTCACTCTCTCGTGCAGTGGAAATACTCTCGAGCGCTCACTCCACGCAGCCTGGCGCGTCCTGGGTGGGGAGGGTGATACGCGAACGCGCAAGCGACTAAACACGAGAGCGCGCATCGTTTCATCTAAAAGGTGACAGACATGAAGGAAAAGAATGAAGCCAGCTGACATGTATACTGGCAAAGTTTACAATCTATCTATCCATCCATCCATCCACCCACCCATCCATCCATCCATCAATCCATCCATCTATCTATCTATCTATCCATCCATCCATCTATCATCTATCTACCCATCCATCCATTCATCTATCATCTATCTACCCATCCATCCATCTATCATCTATCTACCCATCCATCCATCCATCCGTCTATCATCTATCTACCCATCCATCCATCCATCCATCCATCTACCCACCCATCCATCCGTCCATCCGTCTATCTATCATCTATCTACCCATCCATCCATCTATCTATCTATCTATCTATCTATCTATCTATCTATCTACTGTATCTATCTCTCTCTCTCTCTCTCTCTCTATCTATCTATCTATCTATCTATCTATCATCTGTCTGTCTATCTGTCTGGCTGTCTATCTATCTAATCCTCAAGCACTCATACAACCCTCTGAAATGTGACATTATGGAATGTTATGATATTAGAGATAATAATTTTCTTAACTGTATATTCAATAATGAAAATGAAAAATAAATTCTGATATCTGCTTTCTCAATTCTGGTTAAGGATTCTGAACAACTTTTACTAAAAGTAGCTAATAGCCGTAAAGCTAGACTGGTATAAATGATACAACTTAGATATAGTAGATAAAGAAAATGGTATTTCATTTCACAGTTGCTACTGTACAGTCACTTATACAGTTGCACACATAGGCGGAGCGTGTGTAAGGCCCTGTTGCTGACAAAGTGTAAATGAATAGAAAGTGTCGACTGCGCATTAAGTTAAGATTTGCTCATGTTGCACCGTATTTCATTTTAGGCGTTTTTACAGTGTTGTGCATTATAACCAATCACACACGATTCTGTTGAGCTTATGAATGCAATGGCCAATCAGAGGCGTTCAGATGAGACACTGAAACTCATCAGCTTTGCTGAATGCGCGCAGGTTCGACGACTGAATTCCGCGAATTCTCTCATCATAAACAACAAAGCGCAGATGTACGCACAATGTAAGTAAGAGATTCATTTCGCAGTGTAGACAGCTTCAGTGATTATAACTATAGTTTTGTTTTGTTGAGAGTGCGATAGATCAAAGTTAGTGATAATGTCATTTATGTACATAATTTATTAGCCGTTTGGATAACCGTGGGAAGGAAACGTTATATAATTATCAATTTCTAATGTTTTAATTAAACTGTAATCACATTAAATACAAATTCAGTCCCATTAAACATGTTTTATTAGCCTACATGACGCCCATGTCTGGTTCTTGCCTAAAAAAGACAGGTTTATGATGTTTGTATGTAATAGATTTGGCTGCTTTTAGCCTTACCCTGGAGTTGGTCCACCCTCCGCCTATGGTTGCACATGTAATTTCTGTTTCAAACCTATATGCATTTTTTTCTTATGTTGGACACAGAAAACAATATTTTGAAAAAATGCATCATACAGTGTCAGTGGGGTCCAGTGTGCTTTAAGCAGTGTTCTTCAAAATATCTTATTTTGTGTTCTGCAGAAGAAAGAAATGTCACATGACATGAGGGTGAGTAATTGGTCATTTTCATTTCGGGGTATTCCTTTAAGTTGCTCTAATTGAAATGGAATTGAAAAAGCATGTAAAACTAATGTGTAATCATTCAGCACAGACATTGTTCATTTTTATTTCATTAATATCCTGGTACATCATAATTAATATATTTTCAGTTCCCACCACATTCTGTAAAATCCTGTTAAATTATTTGATAAGTTAATAACGCTCTCTGCTGGTTATAATGAGAACTTGCAGTCTAGTGATGTGCAAAAACATGTATTTCATGCATAGTTTGTTTAGTCGTAATGCGTATATGTATTTTTCTTTCCAAAATGGTCTCAGTTTTGTTAAAATGGAAACTATAATCTGGAAACTGATCGTTTCAGAGATAGAAGAGCTAGTAACAGTGATAGTTCAGAAGTCAGATCAGAAATGTCATTAATCATGAGATCTACTGTCTTTACAAAACCAATACGTCTTTTGTTCAGAAACATTATTCCATTTTATTTTATATTATTTTGTATTTTATAGTCAATAACATATTGGGTAGATTACCATCACACACAGTCTCTAACACGCACAGCATCAGACATTATGAATTAATTATCTCAAATCTTTATTTCTTGTGATAATTTTTTTTTTTTTTTTACATAGATGAAACATTGTTTGATGAAGTGTCTTTTTCAAGTCTAACTTTAATTACCAGGTGGTCAGCTAAACGTTCGCGTAAAATAAACACTAGTTTGTGTTAATGTGCTGAGAAACATTCTTACGACTGCGGAGACTCTTTTCTTCAGATTTTTTTTACCAGATAATCTTAAAAATACCAAATTGAGGAAATGAGAAAACGCAACAATTTAGTAGAGATCTGATAGGATAACTGCTAAACCCCACTGATTTACAGCCAATCAGATACGTGTTATAGGCACGTTGCGTAAGCTAATTAATATTCATAAGCCAGGTATCCGCTACAATGTAGCGTTTGTATATATTCGCTGTTTACCCATTAATGCTGCCAGATTATATCGTACATTGTTATCGCCATCGGTGTGTATTTATGAGAAGCGTCAATACCGCTTTAGTCTCATCTAAAACATCCTATACACGTTAAATGGAAAAAAGCCACCTGGCGCTAAAATGGTTTTTTCCATGTTGATATCGGAGACAAAAGTGAAAGTAAGTTACAGGAGACATTTATCCTCAAAATAACTGCGTCACGTTATCCTAGCACAAAAAGTGAGTATAAAAAGGTAATTTTTGATACACAAAAGCTCGCGTGATGATTATATTTGGTAGATAAACACCTTTTGTAAAACGTTGTAAGCCTGTGTCAGATAAAGTCGACGCGATCAGCTGTGCGTTACTGTAGGTCGAGTGCGTTGCGTTACGACGTCGCGAGGTTTGACGCTAACGCGCCTTAATATTATCACTAAAATATACGAGCTACGATTTTCGCTTATTGTTGTACTGCATCGTTTAAACTATTATTATCGCTCAATCACCTTTTATGCTTTGTTTTTGTTGTTTTTCGATCGTATGTTGCTGACGCCATCTGTCCTGCAGTATAACCTCATCCACTGCTAATGAAATAATCATCGTGGAAAAAAACCCGAAAAACAAGAATCCTTTAAAGTAATAATAATAATAATAAAAAAATAAAACAATATGTATTACTAAAACAATACAACTCCACTGTAACAAAACCGAAGAATAGGCCTACACCACACAGCAGTCATATTTAGAAACAATAAGCGAGAACACCAGTTTCCTTTGTTTAACATTTATATATATATATATATAAAAATAAAAAAAAAACCGTGGGTGTGACTTCCTCACATTACATTTGGATCATACCAAGTAAACCCTACTGGTAGGGGAGCAAGAATATACTAGCAGTGTTGCCAATTTAGCAATTTTGTTGCTAAATTTAGCAACTTTTCACACTAGCCTAGCAACTTTTTCTTCCAAAAGCACCTAGCAACAAATGTAGCTATTTTTACCATTTATTTGGCAACTTTTAGCAACTTTTGATAGGTGATTTAAACGACAAAAGGCTAAATTAAATCTAGAATCTAAATTACACAAGAGGAAACCTAAAGATGTCTAGTAGTACACACATCACATGGATTAAGTTAGCTGCTATTTGCAATTGTTCAATTTAATAATAATAATAATTTAATAATTTAATAATTGTTCTTTTATGATACACATTGTTAGTAATAGCTTGTACCTGCGACTGTTGATAAGTTAGTACACTGTAAGAAAAATATCTAGAAAAATGTAAAAGGTAATTTTCCAGGACATTATCCATTATCCGTTGTAACCCGAAAACACAAAATACAATGTGTAATTTAAAATGCAGGTAAACAACCTGTGAAAAATCAATACGGAAAATTCGTTCACATTAATATAGTAGATTGTGCCCTATTTTTACAGACTTTTCTTAAAGTGTAGCACACTAACTACTAATACACTGCTTAAAACTATAATTGTTCAGAATTTGTAGTTTTACTAGTTTACTAGCTAATAAAAAAAACTTAAATTGTAATTGTTCAAAAATGTGTAAGTGTTCAATAATTCAATGTTGTATTTAAAAATAGTTATATTTTAATAGTATATTACCTTATTTTACGAACAAATCTAAATTAACATATATAAGATATTTTTTTGCTGAGACTTGATGTAGTGACACAATTTTGCATCATAATTACGCAATGATGTCATCGTGCAATGACATCACAATGTAATTTAGCAGCTTCTAGCAACAAATCAACCTTCCTTTAGCAACTTCCCCTGAAAATTAGTTGGCAACACTGTATACGAGTCAAAACCAGGAAATGGTAGAAACTACTTGTGAGCATCTTTGCTCAGACCAGTTACAATCATAAGTGAACTTGACTTGTTCAAGAACATATTTTAATAGCCTTAGCCCATGCCTTCTGTCTTTGGTGTTTACACAAACAACATAATGTGGTGTGTTCTGACTAAATTCAGTTTACTCAATAGCAACATTTATAAATACATTCAGGTTCAACATTACATGAAGCTAAATTTCTAGTTTAATTACTGTGATAGTGTTTAATGTGTCTGAATCAGTGTTTCTGTTATTTCCAGTCAGAGCCAGTAAGAGGAGATCAGACGCGCCAGTGCAGCTCCGTGAGCACAGAATGAGTCAAGTACAAAAAACCAAAGATGGAGATTTTTCTCCGGGATGCAGGTACTCTCATTAAAGACAACATGAAATCTAACTTAATATTTTTCGCTAATACACTTTTCCTGGCTTTATTATTAAAAAGACACATTATCAAAATATAACAAGTTACTTTACATCTGAAACAGCTTCACTTTTCAGTTGATGTCACCAAACCCTCTTGTTTGCTGTATTACAGTTCAGTCCATCAGAAGAGCTCAGATTCACCAGAGCCCAGCTGTGTGTCCATGAAGAGTGACTGGTCTATGGATCCTCCACTACAAATGAAGTGTGGAGACAGAAGCCAGAGTCACAGGTACACAATTGCTTATGATAAAATTCACTGTAATGCATACCCTCTCGTGGCTTAATGGTACACAATCTTAGGTGTTACTTTAAATTTCAGTATATACTAATAGCATTTCATGTGTACATCATGATTTGAATTTCACAGGGAATTTGTATAGTGGGTATGTTCTCACATTAAATTGGTCTTTGATTGGAGTGTTCAATAGCAGTGTATAAATATTATGGGCCTGCTCATGGGTTATCATCATAAAGCATGAATATGGTAACTTAAAGAATTTAATGTGACCTCTGTTCTGTTTCAGTTTGGCTCAGCAGAAGAGCTCAGATTCACCAGAGCCCAGCTGTGTGTCCATGAAGAGTGACTGGTCTATGGATCCTCCACTACAAATGAAGAGTGGAGACAGAAGCCAGAGTCACAGGTACACAATTGCTTATGATAAAATTCACTGTAATGCATAGCCTCTCATGGCTTAATGGTACACAATCTTAGGTGTTACTTTAAATTTCAGTATATACTAATAGCATTTCATGTGTACATTATGATTAGATTTTCACAGGGAATTTGTATAGTGGGTATGTTCTCACATTAAATTGGTCTTTGATTGGAGTGTTCAATGGCAGTGTATAAATATTATGGGCCTGCTCATGGGTTCACATAATACAGTATAGATACAGAATAGAATAGAATAGTATAGATACAGAATAGAATAGATCTTTATTGTCATTGTCAAATGAACAACGAAAAATAAGAAAATTCCACCAAGTAGTCAATTCATTAGCCTCACTGTACAAGCGGTTTATGGCTGCTATAAAGTATGTAGCAATTGGGAAATTGTTTACAGAATTATTCAGTTAGTATCAATCTTAAATATCAAAGTATTTAATTGTTTATTTTTTTATTTTATGCCGTTTACGGCGAATCCTGCGACCCAGACCAGCTGTAACAGAACCCGTCTGTAAGAAAATAAAACATGACGAGTCTGTGAATCAACCACAGGACTTTGATGAAAGCATGTATCCTGGTGTCAGGTAAAATATTTTGACAAATAACAAAAATCGGTATGGGCAAAATCAGTTGTTCTAAAATATAGAAAATAATATTATTATATAGAGAACAAAATATCATTCTCTCTTTAAGGCACTATACATGTACCTCTTTAACTTGTGATTGTGTGATATTCTGTTGTGTTGGTTTTACAGCCATGACTCCAATTCTGAAATCCTCAACACGTTTAAATCAAATCTGAAGAATAAGTTTCAGTGTCTTTATGAAGGAATAGCAAAGCAGGGAAACCCAACACTCCTGAATGAGATCTACACAGAGCTCTACATCACAGAGAGTGAGAGTGGAGGCTCATATTTCCTCTTCCTTTCAGAGAAATCAATCTGATGAAGGACAAAACACTCAGTCTTTCAGATCTTCTTCATTACTTTTTCCCTGAAACAAAAGAAATAGACATTTTTAGTGATGAATATGAAGTGTTGTTCATCTTTGATGGTCTGGACGAGTGTCGTCTGTCTCTGGATTTTCAGAGCGATGTGAGGTTGTGTGATGTAAGTGAATCAGCCTCAGTGGACGTGCTGCTGATGAACCTCATTGTGGGGAATCTGCTTCCCTCTGCTCTCATCTGGATCACCTCCAGACCAGCAGCAGCTGATCTCGTCCCCTCTGAGTGTGTCCATCGAGTGACAGAGGTACGAGGCTTCAATGAGCCACAGAAGGAGGAATACTTCAGGAAGAGAATCAGTGATCAGAGTCTGGCCAATAGGATCATCTCACACCTGAAGTCAAACAGGAGCCTCTTCATAATGTGCCACATCCCAGTGTTCTGCTGGATCTCAGCCGCTGTTCTAGAGAAGATGTTGAGTCCAGCAGAGAGTGGAGAGATTCCCAAGACTCTCACTCAAATGTACACACACTTCCGTGCTGCTGACGAACCTCATTGTTGGGAATCTGCTTCCCTCTGCTCTCATCTGGATCACCTCCAGACCAGCAGCAGCTGATCTCATCCCCTCTGAGTGTGTCCATCGAGTGACAGAGGTACGAGGCTTTAATGACCCAAAGAAGGAGGAATACTTCAGAAAGAGAATCAGTGATCAGAGTCTGGCCAACAGAATCATCTCACACCTGAAGTCATCAAGGAGCCTCTACATCATGTGCCACATCCCAGTGTTCTGCTGGATCTCAGCCGCTGTTCTAGAGAAGATGTTGAGTCGAGCAGAGAGTGGAGAGATTCCCAAGACTCTCACTCAAATGTACACACACTTCCTGATGGCACAGATTAACATTAAAAACATGAAGTACACTAAGGAGGAGGACACAGACAAAGAGATGATTTTCAAATTAGGGAAACTGGCATATGAGCAATTGGAAAAAGGCAACGTGATCTTCTATGAGGAAGACCTGAGAGAGTGTGGCATTGATGTGACAGAAGCATCAGTGTACTCAGGATTGTGCACTCAGATCTTCAGAGAGGAGTTTGGCTTGTATCAGGGGAAAGTCTTCTGCTTTGTTCATCTGAGCATTCAGGAACATCTAGCAGCTCTATATGTGCACCTCTCCTGGACAAACCACAACAGAAATGTGTTTGATTTTAATCTTACAGCCGTGACTCTAAACATACTGAAGTCCTCAAAACGCTTCTGAAGAAGAAGTTTGAGTGTCTGTATGAGGGAACAGCGACGCAGGGAAACCCAACACTCCTGAATGAGATCTACACAGAGCTCTACATCACAGAGAGTGAGAGTGGAGAGATCAGTAATGAGCATGAGGTGAGACAGATTGAGACACAATCCAGGAGAGCAGCAACAGAGGACACAGCCATCAAATGCAGTGACATCTTTAGACCTTTACCTGGACAAGACAAAGCCATCAGAACTGTGCTGACAAAGGGAGTCGCTGGCATTGGAAAAACAGTCTCTGTGCAGAAGTTCATCCTGGACTGGGCTGAAGGAAAAGAGAATCAGGACGTCCAGCTCATATTTCCACTGCCTTTCAGAGAGCTCAACTTGATGAAGGACAAAACACTCAGTCTTTCAGATCTTCTTCATGTCTTTTTCCCTGAAACTAAAGAAATGGAGATATCCAGTGATGAATATAAAGTGTTGTTCATCTTTGATGGTCTGGACGAGTGTCGTCTGTCTCTGGATTTTCAGAGCGATGTGAGGTTGTGTGATGTAAGTGAATCAGCCTCAGTGGACGTGCTGCTGACGAACCTCATTGTGGGGAATCTGCTTCCGTCTGCTCTCATCTGGATCACCTCCAGACCAGCAGCAGCTGATCTCGTCCCCTCTGAGTGTGTCCATCGAGTGACAGAGGTACGAGGCTTCAATGATCCACAGAAGGAGGAATACTTCAGGAAGAGAATCAGTGATCAGAGTCTGGCCAATACAATCATCTCACACCTGAAGTCATCAAGGAGCCTCTTCATCATGTGCCACATCCCAGTGTTCTGCTGGATCTCAGCCGCTGTTCTAGAGAAGATGTTGAGTCGAGCAGAGAGTGGAGAGATTCCCAAGACTCTCACTCAAATGTACACACACTTCCTGATGGCACAGATTAACATTAAAAACATGAAGTACACTAAGGAGGAGGACACAGACAAAGAGATGATTTTCAAATTAGGGAAACTGGCATATGAGCAATTGGAAAAAGGCAATGTGATCTTCTATGAGGAAGACCTGAGAGAGTGTGGCATTGATGTGACAGAAGCATCAGTGTACTCAGGATTGTGCACTCAGATCTTCAGAGAGGAGTTTGGCTTGTATCAGGGGAAAGTCTTCTGCTTTGTTCATCTGAGCATTCAGGAGCATGTAGCAGCTCTATATGTGCACCTCTCCTGTACAAACCACAACAGAAATGTGTTTGACCAAATCACCAAACAGAGTTTGCGGTCTAAAAACTTGTTTCAACTCAATTCAGAACATGTTTCATTATCTGCTCTGCACCAGAGAGCTGTGGATGAGGCTCTACAGAGTAAAACTGGCCATCTGGACCTTTTCCTGCGGTTTCTTCTGGGTCTGTCAGTGAAGACTAATCAGAGTCTTCTACAAGGACTAATGACACTGACAAAAAGCAGCTCTAACAGCAGTGAGGAAACAGTTGAGTACATCAAGAAGAAGATCAGGACCATGTGCTCTCCAAAAAAAATCATCAATCTGTTCCACTGTCTGAATGAACTGGGTGATCATTCACTAGTGGAGGAAATACAACAATATCTGAGATCTGGAAGAATAGCAGAAGCCAATCTCTCCTGTTTGCAGTGGTCAGCTTTACTGTTTGTCTTGTTGACATCAGAGCAAATGATGCATGTTTTTGAGCTGAATAAATTTGTTAGAAGAGAAAATACTCCAAATAAAGTTATTCGGAAGCTACTTCCTGTGATTAAAGAATCCACATCAGCACAGTAAGTAACACAGATGATTGCTACACTGTCTAGACATTTTCCATTAAGCACAGTGCTGACCCACGTTTCCAATGACTTAGTGGTAGTAGTCTTTCTTCTAGATTTGATAGTATATTTTGATATTTCATACCATAAAGTTCTGTGGCTTAACATTTAAAAGCAAAGAGTTTAAGACGGCCATGAATATTATTAATTATTAGTGAATACGATTATTATCATTACACAATTTTTTCACCCCTGATGAGTTTGCCTCCCTGTAGAAGTAATTTAGATATATAACTATCAAAATACTCAGTTCACACATAGGATATTTATGAATAAAATAATTCGATTTTACACAGATGAGGAAAATTAAGTCCCTGGAACCGCTGCGCAATATTATGGGATGTCCGTCAATTGGATGTGTGTTGCATCACAGCAAGAGGCAATTTCAAGTTCTTTTTTACTGTTACCGTGTTAAATTTATTGTACTTAAAAAGTTTAAATCTCTCTACAGTTTAGAAGACTGCAATATCACAGACAAAAGTTGTACTGCTTTGGCTTCAGCTCTGAGATCAAACCCCTCGCACCTGAGAGAACTGGATCTGTCTCAGAATAAAATAGGAGACTCTGGAGTGACTGCTTTCTCTGCTGGACTGGAGAATCCTCACTGCAAATTAGAGAAACTGGGGTATAATGATCTGAACGACACGGCACACTGGTGTTTTCTATGTAATGAAGCTATTGCTAAACAGTGTTTGTTCATTGCAGATTGAGGGATTGTGGCATCACAGGTGAAGGTTGTGCTGCTCTGGCTTCAGCTCTGAGATCAAACCCTGAACACATGAGAGATCTGGATCTGTCTCAGAATAACCTAGGATGTTCTGAAGTGCAGTTACTTTCTGACCTAAAAGATGATCCACATTATAAACTGGCGGAACTATTCTATTGTGAGTATATCTTTAATTAAAGCTTTTAAATAGACTAACAGGCTTCATATACAGTATAATTGTAAAATATAAGATAATAATTCAGCTCCACTTTAGTCTCTGTACTTTAAACTTAAATAAGAATTTAATTCTGTGATGTGTTTTCATTCATATCTCTGGCTGTAATATGAATAGTAATTGTGTTTTTTTCTGAAATGAATCTGCTGATGTGATGTGACGGCAGTAATGTCTCATACTCATATGTGACTGTCTGTGTGTTTTATTGTAGGACTCTCAGTATTTAGACGTCAGTCCAGTTTCCTCAGGATCAGCTGATGGTGAATAAGGAGCCGCTACAGAGACTGAAGACCCAGTGATCACACAATGTGTGATCATTTGTGAAAAAATTATTTGTGAAATAATTTTTTTCTGGAAACTTATGACTTTAACTTCACTACATTTGAAAGACAAATATCGCACTTTTCACTCCACTACATTTCTATCAGGGTCCTCGAAGTAGAAATTCATTACTATGTAGCAGCTTTGAAAGTCAGTGGGTGATTTTTTTCTTCTTCTCTAAAACATGACTTTATTTATTTAAAAATTTTGTAGTCAGCCTATCAGTAGTGATATAAACTCGCAATTGCGAGACATAAAGTCGCAATTCTGAGAACATATCAGTCTTTTTCCCCCTCAAAATTGGACTTTAACTCGCAATTGCGAGTTTATATCACGCAATTCTGACTATAACTCGCAATTGCGAGTTTATCACGCAATTCTGACTTTATAACTCGCAATTGCGAGTTTATATCTCACAATTCTGTGAAAAAAAAGTCAGAATTGTGAGATAAAAAGTCGCAATTACCTTTTTTTTATTTTTTTTTATTCAGTGGCGGAAACGGGCTTCCATAGAAAGCTCTTTATTCCAAATATATACTACAAGATAGTCAGTGTATTCAGTAGGTGTAATATATTGTAAGTTGCTTCAGGCATAAGGTATTGCAAGTATTACACACAACAATAATAAAACATTGCATTGACATAATAAAATGAAATTTACTTTTGGTACTTAAGTACTTTTAAAAGCAAGTACTTCTGTACTTTTACTTAAGTAAAAATCTGTCTTTACAACTTTTACTTGTAATGGAGTAATATTTGACCAGCAGTATCTGTACTTTCAC
>NW_015554117.1:1214866-1215134 GCF_001515605.1 Sinocyclocheilus anshuiensis | reverse complement strand
ATTCTGACTTTTTTTCACAGAATTGTGAGATATAAACTCGCAATTGCGAGTTATAAAGTCAGAATTGCGTGATAAACTCGCAAATAAAGTATAAAGTCAGAATTGCGTGATATAAACTCGCAATTGCGAGACATAAAGTCGCAATTCTGATCAGTCTTTTCAGAACTGCGAGATATAAACTCACAATTCTGACTTTTTTTCTCTCAATTGCGAGTTTATATCTCGCAATTCTGACTTTTTTTCTCAGAATTGTGAGATATAAACTCGC
>NW_015554117.1:1212796-1214856 GCF_001515605.1 Sinocyclocheilus anshuiensis | reverse complement strand
AAAAAAAGTCAGAATTGTGAGATAAAAAGTCGCAATTACCTTTTTTTTATTTTTTTTTATTCAGTGGCGGAAACGGGCTTCCATAGAAAGCTCTTTATTCCAAATATATACTACAAGATAGTCAGTGTATTCAGTAGGTGTAATATATTGTAAGTTGCTTCAGGCATAAGGTATTGCAAGTATTACACACAACAATAATAAAACATTGCATTGACATAATAAAATGAAATTTACTTTTGGTACTTAAGTACTTTTAAAAGCAAGTACTTCTGTACTTTTACTTAAGTAAAAATCTGTCTTTACAACTTTCACTTGTAATATTTGACTAGCAGTATCTGTACTTTCACTCAAGTAATGGAGTTGTGTACTTTGTCCACCTCTGGCTCTCTGGCCCCTCGGCCCCACCCAATTCTCTGAAGCTTTTGCTAGCAGTTCAATTTGACCTATCATTCATAATTGACCAAAACAAATAGAATTGATCAATCTGATAAAAGAGACAAATTATTCCAAATAAAATAAATTGTTTTATATATTTCAAAAATACAAATGCATCAAAAATAAAAAGAAATTTGGCCCCAAACGAGCCAGCTGAACAGCGGTGCTCAGTGTACATTCTGTACTCATACAGTAGGACTGCAGAACTTGTCCTGAGCATGTATATCAAGCTGTGTGTGTGTGTGTGTGTGTGTGTGTGTGTGTGAGAGAGAGAGAGAGAGAGAGTACACATTTCAGCTTATGAATGGTGTTTTATGTTGTAAGATTTTGTTGCACATTTTGATGCCTTGATGACAGGGGTCGGGGGCTCCCACCTAAAGCACTGTGGCTCAAGGCCAGCCATTTTCGTCGTCATGATGGATGATAGTGTTCCGTCTAGAGCTGAACTCTTGCTAGTTTTGGTTTTGTTCAAACCCACCGTGGAGAAACACTCTCTGCATCTGCATTCGAGTGGGGAAGCCACAGTGCTTTAAGTGGGAGCCCCCGAACCCTCATCAAGACATCAAAATGTGCAACAAACACTTGCAACACAAAACACTTAATATTTAAATACTTAATATGTCATTCATAGTTTTTGTCATAATACATATCTGTATTTTCTTTTCAAAATGGTCTCGGTTTTAAGATGAAAATTACAGTTTTAAGATTTATTGTTTCAGTGATACAAAAGTTGGTGATAAAGTGAGTTCAGAAGTCAGATCAGAAATGTCATTAATCATGAGATTTATTAGATGTCATTACAAAATCAGTAAGTGTTTGAGACTTTTAATTCAGAAACATTATTCTATTTTATTTTATATATTATGTTGTATTTTATGAAGTCAATAACTTATTGGGTAGGTTACCATCACACACAGTCTTTAACATGCACAGCATCAGACATTATGAATGAATTATCTCAAATCTTCATTCCATGTGATAAAAATGTTAACATAGATGAAACATTGTTTAATGAAGTGTCATTTTTCAAGTCTATCATTAATTACCAGGTGGTCAGCTAAACGTTCATGTAAAATAAACACTAGTTTGTGTTAATGTGCTGAAAAACAGTCTTACGACTGCGGAGACTCTTTTCTTCAGTGCTTCTTTTACCAGATACAGGTGCATCTCAATAAATTAGAATGTCGTGGAAAAGTTCATTTATTTCAGTAATTCAACTCAAATTGTGAAACTCGTGTATTAAATAAATTCTGATTCCTTTAACTCAAAAGTTAAGAATGTTATTGATGATATTGCTCCTGTGAAAGTCAGCAAGAAGACTGGCAGACAAAAATCAGCTTGGAGAAAATCAACAGCAGTATAGAGTATGAAAAGATAATGCAGAAAAGCTGCAAGCATCCATAGGCAAGAGTGGATGTGACAGAAGACGAAACTTGAAATTCACTATAGCATATATAAAGACAGCCTTCATGCTTTCAATATGGAACTAGCCACAGCTAGACAGAGTTTCTTCTCAAACCTTAAAAACAGTAACTTAAACAACACTCGCACTATTTTTGCTACTGTTGAGAGACTGACAAACCCCCCAAGTCAGATTGCCAGTGAAATGCTCTCCGTCAGCAAAT
>NW_015554117.1:1204842-1212775 GCF_001515605.1 Sinocyclocheilus anshuiensis | reverse complement strand
GTCACAGTCAAATGCAGACTCAAAACTCATCTGTTTAGCTGTGCATTTATTGAATGAGCACTGTGCGATGTCCGAACTTATTGCGATGTATTTTATGTATGTATAATCATTTTATATTTTTAACGGTCTTAAATTCATTTTAAATCAATTTTTAAATCATCTTCAAAGTTTTAAAATTCCTTGTTTTATTTTTGTGATTATTTTTTATGATTATTTTACTTTCTTTTATGTAAAGCACTTTGAATTACCATTGTGTACGAAATGTGCTATATAAATAAACTTGCCTTGCCTTACTGTGAAGCATGGTGGTGGCAGTATTATGTTGTGGGGGTGTTTCTCTTCAACTGGGACTAGGCGATTGGTCAGGATTGAAGAAAAAATGGATGCTGCCACGTAGCTACATCCAAATTCTTGAGGAAAACCTGTGTCCCTCTGCTAGACAGCTGAAGATGGGCAGGTCATTCACCTTCCAAAATGACAATGGCCCTAAACATACTGCCAAAACAACAGAGACTCCCCTCGCTGCACACTGTAGCGCGGTGACGTCACGTATGTGTTTACCGCGCATGCGCAAAGTGACGTAAGGTATGTCTATAACACGCATGCGCGCCGTACGTACTGGCGTTACTGCGCATGTACAGGTTAATTCACTTCCGGATGTATGGTGGATTCGAGATTCGGTGGCAGTAAGTCAAAGAACATTAACTTACTTATGTTTTCTTAAAAACAATGTGTGTTTGTGTTAACGGCCTTTAACTGCAAGGATGCTTTGGTCATAATCATAGATTGCAATTGTGTGCACCACGCAACCACGCAATGCAAATTACACACGCATGCGCTGTCACCACGTTAATGCGCATGCGTCTTATAGACATACCTTACGTCACTTTGCGCATGCGCGGTAAACACATACGTGACGTAGATACGTGACGTCACCGCGCTACAGTCTGCAGCGAGGGGTATCTCCAAGTACTCGATCAGCTCTAGGCATGACGAAGCGGATATCGTCCTCTTTTGGAAGACCAAACAAAGTAGTTTAGCTTTCACAACGAATCACACAGCGTCTTCAGGATATGCTTGCGCTCACTGTTGTACACGGAAGCAGCTCTGGGCTGATGACATATAAGTTCAGCGTAGAAGCTAAAATGAATCGACAAATAATTGTTATTCTAAGTCACACTCACAGACAAACACATTCGGACTAAACTAATAACACACAAACAGTTGATACTTTTCAAATATTGAAGGCATTGAATGATCACTGACAGGACACAAAGTATGTGAAACTGTTTGTTCTGTCTTCTTCAATAGAGAAGCCAAAAAAATTATGATAAAAACAAGAAAAAATCCATCAACTAAAACAGATTTATGGGGAGGGATGGTCTAAATTGGTCACAAGTCTTACAAGCAGCAACAGATAATGTTTGTTGGATGTTTTGCTGTTACAGGAGAATCTACAAGTTACTAAATTCAAGGTTTAACTTATAGTCTACCTGCATTGTCAATAATCACTCAGTGTATTCAATAAAGTCTTTGATACAAATGTGACCTTTACAATTGTTTGTGTAATTACTTAAGTCAGATTGTTTATCTATAAGTGCAGTTAAATTAAGATCAGACCACGCTAGAGCAGTAATCAATGTGGATAGTGATTAGGCCTACCATTAGTTATTAAGAGATTTAGAGGTAGGCTAGGGGGCGGAGCCTATTTTCACATCCAACTCGAACATCCAATAACAGTTCACAACACAAAAATGAGTAAAGTGCAAAGTTAACATTAAGCACATTGTTATCCACAACACAACAACATGCTACAATACCTTAAAACTTTTAAAACCACTGATACATGACTGGTATAAATGGTGCATGCATAAATAAATCTAGGCTACTTACTGCATTTACTACCATTATCATGCACTTTCTGAATTATCATAGACAAATCATGATAAAAACCAAACAACAGTGCTCACATGAATAGTTCTTCATACCAAACTATTACTGCGATATTGTCTGATTATGTTGCCTTTGCTTTATAGCTTATGTAAATAATTTTGAATGTATTTTTTTTCTTTCTCCCTTCTTTTTATTTTTTTATTTTTTTTTTATTAGTATTGTTATTGTTACTTTTATTGTTAACATTGTTGTTATTATTATTATTATTATTAGTATTGTTATTGGTTTTATTTGATTAATTTACTTTTTTTAATTTTTTTTGCTTTCTGAAAAGCCTCCCGTGGACTGGTGTTGAAAATTAGCATGTGTGCTAAAACACTTAAGCAAGTGCATATGGTTTGTCCAATGTAACTGTGATGTCCATGTTAAATAAAATTTTTATAATGATAATAATAAACTTTTCCTATTACACTGAACCCAGCCCCCCAAAACCGTTCTTTAAAAGTAACGAAACATCGCCCCCTTCTGGCTATCAAGGGTCATGCATACTAAACAAGCCATTAAAAAAAAAATCAACAGATTTAAATTTCGGACGGAAATCAAATTACTGACTGACCCCTGTACATGCTGAAATTACCCTACGTCCCTGTGTAAAATAATGATCGTCAGAAATGTCACTGCACTCCTTTAATTCTGCAGTGATTTATTCCTACAGTGGTTTTGCCTGACTTACTAAACGAAAGTGAAAGTGGTTTTTTTTCAGGGGCCATTTTGTGCCTAAAGGACTCCATTGCGGTAGGAAAATAGCAGAAAGAGTGAGTATCAAAGATGATCGTTTTATAGACTCAACAGCATGAGTGAAGTTTTCTTGTACATGTACGTACTACTTTATAAATATAGGTTAACCTGCTAACGCAATTCCCTTCACCGGTAGGGTGACCATACGGGCCATTTACGGGACGCACCCTTGCCAGGATTTCTATATTGCCTAAAATATCCAGGTTTTGGCTGTTAGCACTGTGCAGATTGATCGTTGTATGACATTATTTCACGAGAGCTATAGAGAGCAGAGCAGACAGCTCCTTATGCTTTCAAATCGCTATCGCGGCACTTTGGTGTCATACAATGATCGGTGCGCAGCTTCAAGTCGAACGAACAAACACGTGCGCGTATTTTTATCGCTTTGATCGTTCTCACCTTCTCACGCGCGACGCGCCACGATTGGTCGATTATGTACAATACCTGCATGTTATTGGTCAAACTACTTTGGATGTTTTAGGCAATATAAAAACCATGGCCTGGACGTGTCCCGTACCTGTTTTGACTTCAGCAATTCAGTTCAGTTATTCAGTTATATATATGTCCCTTATTCTGTCTGTTATAAACCACGATTGCTCGTATTTTTCTTTTCTGAAGTTGGCAATCCTAGTCGCAGTACTGCTCTATCAGATGCCAAAAACAAACAACAAACGGTGCTAATATACACTAAAGATGTGCAGTAATAATTCAAACCGTTATCTCCATGCCTTAATTTCAAATGCCTAGACTTGATCTTTTATGAATCGATAAATTAGGACGCCGTGAGCCCAAGGACTATAGTGTATACGTGCGTTTTTAAAAGCGTGGGCTTGTAGGCCTACGTCCTTTCCCACACTTCATGGTCTGTCATTTTGATCATTTTCATTGACATAATCCTTGCAAAATTGCATAATGTTTTCAAAACTGGTCTAAAAATCTACTTGTAGATGAGAACTCAATTGTGGCCAAGTGAAGAAGGCTGTGACTAGTGTTAATCATATTTATGCTTATAGATGGATTTGTTGAATTGATATAAGGCACTTTTTTTTTTATTACATTGTTACATTATTACATTGTTAAATATATATATATTTTATTTTCCTACATACTACTACTAGATCTACAGATTAAATGTTTTTATCAGTATAAACTGTTGTTAGGCTTGTTAAGTAGTTCTCCAAGAGTAACTTAATTAAAAAACATTACTTGTTAGTTGTTACATAAAAAGTAAAATAATCATGGCACATTAATTATAGACCCAAGTAATAGGGAGAACAAAAACAACTAACTAGCTGATTATTTGACAAACAATACAACAAAACACGAATTGGTGGAAATTACAGTTGGCATCAATTCAATTCAATTCAATTCAAGTTTATTTGTATAGCGCTTTTCACGATACAAATCGTTGCAAAGCAACTTTACAGCAAATTAAGTTTCTACAATATTTAGTGGTAGCTTATCAGTGGTGACTGTCAGTTAATGTACATATGGCAGAAATGTACGGAAAAATCCATTAAAGACATAATCAAACAGACGATGAACACTATTAACAGCAATTATTATATGATGCAATCAAACTTATAGCAAAATGTGGTAGTTCTGTAGGTTGTTTCAGGGTTGGCATCATCTGAGGTCCTCTGAGGGGTTGGCATCATCTCTTCTCAGGTGTTCTGGATCCAGACTGAAGCTTGTGTAAATCCTAGTTACAAAAAAACAGAGAAACAAATAGAGACATAATTAGCGTAGCTGCTGTTCCAACCAAGCAAAATGTATTTGGGCAAGTACCAAAAATAAAAGTATCGGTATCGGGCGAGTACTGGAAAAAGTGGTATCAGTGCATCCCTAATATATATTATATATATATATATATATAATTTAGCATGTGTGTCCCAACACAAGATGACATAAGATGATTTTGTTGTTATTTTCTTCAGCAGTGTCTGTGGAATAAACTGCAGATCATTTTGTGGATGGATGTGTTAGAGATCAGACTCATCTGATCCACCTTTGCAGCTCCAATATGGACGACGCACAGACATACAGTGATGGATACTTTTGTCCAGGAATCAGGTACTCTTTAAAGCTTTGAAATGGCACATAATGATAAATCAGTAAAATAATATATAGCAGATACAGTAAAAATATATGCTAATATTCATTCATAAAGCTGCGTGTCTAAACTGTTACAGTTCAGTCCAGCAGAAGAGAACAGGATCAGCAGAGCCCAGCTGTGTGTCTATGAAGAGTGATCAGTCTATGGATCCACCACTGCGTTTTAATGATGGAAACACATTATCTGGCTGCAAGTCCAATATTTATGCAAACACATGGTATCAGCATTTTGTTTACATTGTGGAACGAGACAGGAAATTGATAAAGTGAATTATGTACTGGCATTTATATTTTCATCTAATGTTTTCATGTTCAAGGTGCAGTTCACACAAAAGCACTTAGTACAGGATACAGCTTTGCACCACTTCTTTATATGTAATCGTTCTGTTCTCCCTGACTTTAGGACATTACGCTTGAATATTCTAAAAAATGATTTATAAAGCTATATCTCTACACTGTTTCAGTTCAGTCAAGCCTATGAGAACAGAATCAGCAGAGCACAGCTGTGTGTCAATGAAGAGCGATCAGTCTATGAATCCACCACTGTTTTTTAATGACGGAAACACATCTGGCAGCAGGTACAATATTTCTGCAAACACATGGTATCAGTTTTATGTACTGTTCACTAAAATGTCCTAAATCTTTCTCTTAATCTGATGTTCGTAGAAAGAGAAAACACAGCATGAAGGAGAATCTACCAAAACCCAGCCATGTGCCTGTGAAGAGAGACTGTTCAGTGGATCAGCCAATACTTTCCAGTGGTGGAAACACTGCCCGCCGGTACAGTTTGTAAAGTTTTGTATCCTTAGTTGTGTTGTCAAAAGTACTGGTACTTCAGGACCAAGTATTATATTTACACTTTGAAAACTTAGCAATACCAGCAGTGCACAGTGCCGGTAGTAGCGACCTGCTGACAGGTGGCTACTCAAATGCTCCCGTATTTGTGTGAGTATATGTGAAGAGTGTCAAAGCTTTCAATTTGCAACGTTTTTTTGCAGCATTGTAGCCAATCACAGATATGTTTGTTGAGCATGTGAACGGAATGGCCAATCAGAGGCATGTAATGCCAAGTTCACACTACAGGATTTTAAGCCCGATTTAAGCTCAGTTTGCAACTCAACAAATTTGCCGACAGGCCGGACTGTGATTGGGGGAAAATCAGCGGGTGATCATCACTCGGCAATCTTTATGTGTGAACTATTCAATGACGCATCAAAGAGGCTCGCCGATGCCTTGCTGGCGCCAAACAAATATCTAGCATGCTAAATATCTGGACCAGTCGGCCGACTCGACATCATGTGGTGTCAGGTGTCACGACGAGCTAGGCATGGGTTGAGGTCAGCGGAAGAAAAACAGCAGCAGCAACATGGCTTTGAGAGAAGCAAGCGACAGACAGAGGCACGAGGAGTTGCTAAGGTTGAGGAATACACACTGCCAGCATACTTTGACCGACGAGAGAGCCCTCTTCCTGATATCAAGTTTGTGCAGCAGCTGAGTCCTGAGCAGAAGTCTCTAAAGGAAAAAGAGAAGGGATCCTGGGCTGCACTGTCCAAAGAGGAGAAGATTGCATTATATCGCATCAGCTTCAAGGAGAGCTTTGCTGAAATGGACAAGGGAACAGGAGAGTGGAAATCTGTAGTTGCAGGAATTTTCTTTTTCATTGGCTTCACTGGCCTAGTTGTCTTGTGGCAGAGGAAGTATGTTTATGGAGATGTTCCCCATACCTTTGACCCCGAATACAAGCAGAAGGAGGTTCAGAGAATGCTGGATATGAGGATCAACCCCGTTGATTTTTTTTTTCCACTGTTACTTCTGAATGATTTTGGAAGTTTGCTTCCTCTTAAGGTTATGTATCATAAATAAAAATCAATATGTATAAAAAAAAAACTGAAACGGACTAAGATTATAAAGACAATTCAGTAGCCTATATGTCTTGTTGTTGACTCAAAGTATATACAGACCATCAAATATGAACATGCATTTTGAAATGCATTAAGTGATTTTAAAAGGATCAACTCTTGCCTGTACAGGCAAGCAGGCAATGCGTTAAATTGCATGTTAAACATTTTCCTCCTATAGAAAATCATTATAAATAAAACCCATAATGTAGCTTAATGGACAAAGACAATGATATAAAAGAGCTGTAGACAGTTTATTCTATATGGGAAAACGAACACGAAACTGTGCGTGTTGCATTTATTCTGGGCTCGAAGCGCAAGTGTCTGAGAGTGCAAGTCTGAGAATGCAAGTCTGAGAGTGCAAGCGCAAGGCTGCAGCCAGACCCTCTTGGATAATTTACGTAGTGTCACGTAGTGTGAACACCACAATGACTTCAAGACAAACAGCAAATCATGCAGTCTGAACAGCACAGCGATCTGCAGACGTTTAAAGTTGTGTAGTCTGAACTAGGCTTAAGTCAGAATCGCCAGAGTTCGTTCAGCTTGAGCTCTGCACTCTTGTGAATAGTTTTGCTATAACCGACAAAGTATAGACAATGTAAATAAGAGATTCATTGTGCAGTATAGACAGATTTTTTGTTTTTTTACTCAGTGAGCTTGTGCTGGGGTTGAACCAGGGGCGGCGTTTCCGTATGGCAGTCGCCATACCCTAGCCCAGTCAGGTGTGCCGTGGAAAATCCAAACTCTATTATATTTCGTTATTATTGTTTTAAATCACTGCTATTGGTCTTCCTTATGTCTGTTTGAGGGTTTTACAAATATTTAACCAATGAAAAGCATTCAAAAGAGCTTGTCACTAAACTTTTTAATGCTATGGATCCTTAAACTGTCAGCAAATCCTCGTAACTTCACCCTGCTTCCATTCACAACAAAGCGCCGCGCAGCGCGCGCAACCTCGAGAGATCTCGGCTTGTTCGCAATGCAAGGGTAAATAATAAATGATGTTTGAATAAGTACAGTGCTTTCTTCACTAAAACACTATATCTATAAAGGCTAATGTTTTTTGCGTGGTTGAAGAGCGGAGAATAGCTTTAGCCGTCTAGTTGTAACCAATAGGCTACTTTTGTAGGCTACGTTTTAAATATCCTGTGCATATAGCGCTTCATCGTCTATCATGAGATTTTGGCCAAGTGTATTAAACGACATGAAAAACTAAGCGCCCATATAGC
>NW_015554117.1:1190860-1204222 GCF_001515605.1 Sinocyclocheilus anshuiensis | reverse complement strand
TATTTTTTATTCCATAGTAAGGGCAATTCATACAATACATTTAAACTGAGCTACTTTAATACCATCTCCGAACTTTCTACCAGGACTCTGCTGTTCTTCGGCTGGTTCTTCCCTGTATACGTTGATTGACAGATGTCTCGTCCAGTCAGCGGTGAGTAATCCCAAACCAATGGCGCTGTCTCAAACTATACCTACCTTTTCCGGTTTGTCTGATTTGTCGTTGTGTTTTCTGACTTGTTAATTTGTTTTCGGATTTGCCGTTGTGTTTTCTGACTTGTTATTTTGTTTTCGAATTTGTCATTGTGTTTTCTGACTTGTTATAATGTTTTCTGAATTGTTGTTGTGCTTTCTGAATTGTTATTTTGTTTTTTAGACTTGCATTTGCGTTTGTAATTTGTTATTTTGTTTTCAGAATTGTGATTTGCTTTGCACTTCTCTGCTACCGTACTTGATGTTTGAATAAGTGCAGCGTTTTCTTTACTCAAGAAACACCATGTCTGTAAAGGCTAATATAGTTTTTTGTGTGTGTCTGAAGAGCGGAGAAGAGTGCTTTTGCCGTCTAGTTGTAGCCAATAGGCCTTTACTTTTGTTCTGTTTCAGCTCGATCTCAAGGCAGTACGTGCCATAGTCACGAAATTTATAGTTAATTGATTCGTGTTCAGTTATAAATATTGTATTAAGTATAGAAAATTGTTACAGATGGTAAACAAAATCTCGTTATCTGGTCTCGTTATCTATATGGTTTTTTCTTTCATCTAAGCGCCCATTCAGTCTATTGTTCTTAATGTCTTGTTTGCATGCTCCATTCATGTTTTATGTTTTGTTAATTTTAAATATGGATTAAATATATCAATAAAAAATGCAACATTTAAAAGTAGCATTTTAATTTGAGTGTATTCAACCATTCTCTGTAATCCCTTTTCACCGAAATAGCACTAATTCTGGTACAGTCGTTCTAATGACTGACAAAACACAGATCTCCGTCATTCGCTGGTCAAAAACCAACTCCATTTGATCTTGATTTTCATAAAATGTTAAGTGTCTGATAAAGCCACAATACCAACTCTGATGACACAGTGTTTAATTATATTTCTATCCTTTTTCCTATATTTCAGTGCTTAGTGGTGTGCCATTGGATTTTTTTATTTATCAAAACTGTGCCCCCCGCGATTTACGCCACTGCCATACCCTATGGTTTTGTGAAACGCTGCCACTGGGTTGAACTGATATCAGCTTCATTGTTTACAAGGGAGCGTCTTTGCTCACTTCTGTATATTTCATTCATAATTTGAGTAAAAGTTGTATTTTTCTTGCTAAGTACACACTGAAAAATCTTAGGAGTGAAGACTGCATTAAATTGCAGGACTGAATCTGAAAATAACCATAACAACGGATGGGACAAAACCAATCTGATGTGTCAGAAAAGATCTGTGCATTAAGTCTTACAGACCGGCCACTTGTTCTGTTACCTGTAATGTGTTTATTTTATTACTTTCATTTGATCTTTTTAATACAATGTTTTCATAATTGAACAATATTTGAACATTGACATCCCTAATCCTTAGTACTATGTTTTTTATTGCTCAGTATTTGTGCTGCACTGAGACTGTAGATTCCTGTTCATTCTTGGTAAATCGATACCTGAAGTTCTTACATATTTCAGTTTTGAAAGTTTTGAAAGTGTCTCTTCACATTAGCAGGCTCATCACATTCTATTGTGTTTTTGTTTGCTCATCTTGTTTAAATGTCATGTGTGTTGGTTTAGATCTGTATTTTGCTTGTTTTTTTCACTATATGTTAGAATGAATACAGTTATTTATTAATTACTTGTACATTATCATTCACCACAGTTGATCTGATGTATAATATTTTTTATGTTCAGTGTTGTCGTAGCACATCCACACAGGAGAACAGATACATCAACTGTTTTCAGGTAACCTGTCAGATTTTTTTTTTTTAAGTCAGTGATCAAAACTTGTTTGCTTTTTTATACCTCATAAGACTTTTACTATTTAGACATGGTGGCTTGTAAGATTGTGCACCTCACTACATAATATAAAAAGCATAATATTTATTATATTCCAACAGTCTAGATGTTTTTGTTTGTCAATTTCAGTTGAACTATGCCTTTAAAAAGTATTTAAAATAATTCAAAGAGTTGTCATGACTAAAGTGCAATAATGTGGTCATTTAATTTTCCAGCCATGAAGTCCTCAGCACATTTAGATCAAATCTGATGAAGAAGTTTGAGTGTCTGTATGAGGGAACAGCAAAGCAGGGAAACCCAACACTCCTGAATGAGATCTACACAGAGCTCTACATCACAGAGAGTGAGAGTGGAGAGATCAGTAATGACCACGAGGTGAGACAGATTGAGACACAATCCAGGAGAGCAGCAACAGAGGACACACCGATCAAATGCAGTGACATCTTTAGAGCTTTACCTGGACAAGACAAAGCCATCAGAGCTGTGCTGACAAAGGGAGTCGCTGGCATTGGAAAAACAGTCTCTGTGCAGAAGTTCATCCTGGACTGGGCTGAAGAGAAAGAGAATCAGGATATCCAGCTCATATTTCCACTTCCTTTCAGAGAGCTCAACTTGATGAAGAACAAAACACTCCGTCTTTCAGATCTTCTTCATATCTTTTTCCCTGAAACAAAAGGGAAAGAGAATCAGGACGTCCAGCTCATATTTCCTCTTCCTTTCAGAGAGCTCAATCTGATGAAGGGCAAAACACTCTTTTTCAGTCTTTCAGATCTTCTTCAGGTCTTTTTCCCTGAAACAAAAGAAATAGACATTTTCAGTGACAATCATTCTAATATGCTGATTTGCTGCTCAAGAAAACTTTTTTAATTATTATTATTATTATTATTAAAGGTCCCATATTATCAAAACTGAAATTTCCTGGCTTTTCTCATGATAACTGAGGTCTAGGTGCTATGTAACTACCATATAAATACAATTACAAATGATTATATATAAATTGTCAGTTTGTTGTTTTATACACATGCACACAGACATTATTTCATACGACATAATCGTGAGATGCAAGAAACATTAGGGTGACCATACGTGCCATTTTTCCAGGACACGTCCTTGCCAGGATTTGTTTTGGCTTTATTTTCCTGTTTTCATGCTTGCTGAAGGTAATGATCGAAAAGTAGTTTGACCAATAACATGCAGGCATTGTACATAATGGACCAATCATGGTGTGTGAGAAGGTGGGATCTACGGTCAAAGCGATGCAATTTACGCGTACATATTAGGTGTGTTCAACTTAAAAGCAACGCGGCTCAGACCGATTTATGGCAAGAAATCTGTAGACGCGCCCATAACAACAAAAGACAATACTTTATTTAACCTTTTCTGATAAGAGGTGTTAGCTGCAAATGCGAGCATTTTTGATGATCGTTTCTGTCCAGTCTGCTTGTTTTATCGCGTTTAACCACAGCTGTCGTTGTGTTTTTTGTCTGGCAGTGGCAGCAGATATGCGATCAAATGTCTAATTTGAGGCTGTATTACGTCGATTCTGGCACCCAACATCACAACAAGATGATATTTTAAGCTATATTGTCGCAATCGTATGTTTAATGTCTTCATGTTTCCAAACGTTTCTGTTTTTCTGAAAACAACTGTTTTCATACAGCTAGCTGGACGCTTTTGTCCATATTAGGGATTTCCTCATACGACTTTCTGCGTGAGAGCGCCCTCCGGCTTCGAGCATGAATGAAACATACACTGCACGGAGTGTTTAGCGCTCCGTGATGTTCATCTCGCCTTATTCTGGGTCCGAATAAAACATCAGATCATGCACAGACTATCCTGTCTCTTTGAATTTAAATCTATATTTATTCACACCGGCTCTTGAAAACCTCTATGCCAACACACTTGCCCGAAAAAGTGCGGGGGACGAATTTACGTGATATTAAAAGTGGGGGGGGACACGTCCCCCGCGTCCCCCGCGTAATCTACGCCCCTGGGTGAGCACTACCGCCATCTCAGCATCAGCCTCAGACTGAAACATGGCACCCGGAAGTGCAGTTCCAGCTGTGTCATCTGCTTCAAATGGTTCCAGCCCGCTCTTTGCTGCTGCGATCAACAGCTCATCCTCCTCATGAGCCTGAGGTTACTTGCGATCTTTTAGAAAAGAACGCGAGCCGCAAGCCTATGGGCATGTCCTCACAAGAAGTACATGAAGCATCCACAAGGGCTGCTTCAGCATGGGCCCAGCTCAGTACTCTCACTACACTTATCTGTGTATGAGGAAGGGAGAGACTCCTGCCTGTGCCGTAGATCCAATGACGAGGAGTAAGAGAGGTGAATGAAATGCTGCTTCTCAGAGAGCTGCATCAGCTCCGAAGAACAGAACGAGTGAGCAAATGCCTATTTATACCTGGGCATCCAGGGCATGGCCAGCCATGCAAATTTTGCTTGCCAATTTCATTGGCCTTTTCTCAATGTCAGAGGTGTTTGACACAACGTCAAAGTGACTGGCTGAAAAGGAAATGAAGAACATGCTGGATTCATTCTTTCTGTTCGTCACGTTCATATTTCTGCAGTAGTTTTTTTTAAATATATTGTTTTAATTGTGCAAACACATAAATCAATGCTACATACACTGAACAGCCATAACATTAAAGCCACCTGCCTAATAACATGTAGGTCCCTCTCGTGCCACCAAAACAGAAAAGAACGTGAGCAAACTCAGTTTTTGGGCTCAAGAAGGGTGCTTGGTTTTAAGCAGGATTTGTAGCCAAAGTAAGTTACGCTACACATCTACCCTATTCCAAAGCAGGTTTTATTCTGGGTTACAGATCTCAAACTGGACCAATCAGCTGTAAGCAATGATATACATCCCTCACTCCAAATTAAAGCAGTTTACAGTGAAAAAATTTTAAAGGGGTCCTATTATGCTTTTTCACTTTTGACGTGACGTGACGTGACATGTGGCCAAGTTTGGTTACCAATACTAGGAATTAGTGCTCTGCGTTTAACCCATCCTAAGTGCACACACACTGCAGTGAACACACACCCGGAGCAGTGGGCAGCCATTTATGCTGCGGCGCCCGGGGAGCAGTTGGGGGTTCGGTGCCTTGCTCAAGGGCACCTCAGTCGTGGTATTGAAGGTGGGAGAGAGCGCTGTACATTCACTCCCCCCACCTACAATTCCTGCCGGACTTGAGACTCGAACTCGTTTGGGTTACGAGTCCGACTCTCTAACCATTAAGCCACGACTTCCCCAATTTTGAATTTTAGTCAGTGTGTAGTGTGTATGTTTGGGCATAAAAAAGATCTTCAAATTTACAAATGTCAAAGTCCACTCCAAAGGGAGAAATTTCGTTTTTAAAAAATCCCTTTTCAAGAACTAAAACGAACAGCTCGTTTGTACTACAGCGTTTGTTTTCCGGGTTTTGTGATATCACAAAGCGGCCCATTAGAATATCATTAAAATAATTCCCGCCTACGGAAATTCGAATGATTGGGGGGTGGGGAGGGGCGAGGTCGTGGTTAGAAGGCTTGGTTGAGTGCATCAGACGAGACAATGAGACGAAGAAGTGCTGCTGTAGCTTCAAGTTTTTGCAAATTATTACACATGCACCTGAATGATTATGTTTGTAAATATGTATGTTACAATTATGAAAACGTTTTTATAATATCTGATAAAGCAGTGTTTTTTTGAGCGGAGCGCTGCTTTGTGTACAGCCGTTACCGGGGAAACATTGATCTCTGCCACTCCAACAGCACCTCCTGCTGGCAGAGAATGAGTTTGCATATTTGTGCCGCCTGGGAAACACTGGACTATGGTATAAGTAAATTCAACTGTATAACAGTTTCACTGCAATTCATGTTATAATGTTAGAATTAAATAACAATAAAAATAATACATATGCACTTATCTGTACATAGTAAATGCAGTTATTTTTAAGCGGTTGTTGACATCCTATCTAAAACGTGATTTAGCCAAAAAAAAAACAATAACGTTACCACTCTAATATGTCTTGCAATATCCGTGCGTGCAAAGGTTCTGCGCGATTATCTTGTTCAATATTCTCTGGGTCTGAATCCGACTCAAATTGATATGGCAATATTGACTCCATCCTTAACTAAACTGGAGCAGACGAAACTTGCTGCTTTGGCAAGGGGCGGGGCAGTACTAAAACACCGTCTAAGCTGTTCGCCAATCACAACGCACTGGGACAGCTAACCAATCACATCACATTTCGTTTTTTCGGAAGGCGGGCCTTCATCAAACCCGGAACTAATCGAGCCGTTGGGCCAGGATGGGGAGAAAGGTATTGTAATAATGTAAATTATTAAAAAAATAATGCGTTTTTCGATCCACCAAGCACGAGAGCATGTTCTAGTACACCCCCAAAACAAATTCAAGACAATGTAAAAGAGCATAATAGGACCCCTTTAAACCAAAATTGGCACTCTTTTACTGCTAATTATTTATTATACTTATATTATATGAATTATAATCATGGGTGCACATAAGTAGTCCGCATGCGCAACCAAAATTAGAAATGCGCTGTGTAAATTTGTTCAGAGTGCGCGTTTGCGTACCGACATGGTTGACAGCTGTTAATGCACAATTACCATTTTAGATCGACAAACTGTACTGTATAAGATTTCTATTCAAACTGAAAGCATAAATCTAGGCTACCCGCTAACATTTTCAAAGCACAATGCAAAACTATGACATTTCATTCAGTGACGCTCTACAATCGGCGGCGCTAAACCCGGAAGCGCATACTTGCTGCCAACCCGCCAAAATAAAAGCTTGCTGATTTTAAGTTTGAAAATGAAAAATGAAAATAATTCAAATTAAAAATAATAATTAAGGTTCACATTAAAATAATAATAAAAAAAAAAAAAAAAAAATATTAGCATTTTATTTTTAAGTTTACTATAAAATAATTGTATTTGTATTTAATACTCCCTTTTTATTTTAAAATAAAATATTATTATCACACTTTATTTAGTTTATTATTTTATTAAAAAAAAAACTAAATAAAGTGCAATAATATTATCACTATTATTAATTTATTTGTTATAGTTATATTTGATGGGTCACACCATTTGCCATGTGAGGACCAAACCAAATCTCCAGGTTCTCATATGAGAACCAGGCTGAAAACCGTATGTGCACACCTGAATATAATTATTTATAATTCATATAATTCTTTCATGTTTATTATATGAACTGGCAATTAATATTAAACTTTCCATTTAAATTATTTTAAATACATATTACATATAAATAAGCTTTAATATATAAATCTTTCAAAATGACTAAACTTGCATATTTTATGTATGTAGCTGTTTGTGAAACTATAAATGATTAAATTCAAATTAAGAGTCACATATTTTCTTTCTGCTGCCTTCTCAAAATGTTACTGCAGCAGCAGTGCTTATTCCTGCCTTGTAAATGCATTTAAATTCTTATATTTTTAATAACAACATCTCTTAATCTTCAGCAGAGAAGTGAATTATGCAGACTCCTGTGAGAAGTGAATCAAACTGATCACACTCCATGTTCCGTGTGATTGGCTGTTTGCTGCACATGTCACACTTTCAGGTGCATGCGCAATTGAGTTAATCACAAACTCTGAGTTGACAGAGAACGTTTATATTGAGACCTCTGAATCTGTCATTGAAAGACTTATTGGAAGTTTTGTTCATACATCAACTGAAAACAGCATAGACTAAAAGGTTGATTCTTGGGATGTCAGAATCAATATCAGTGCATCAGAATGAGAATCTAATAAAATTGATCATTCATTATTTTCCACCCAACACTAATCTGAGCTGAGAGAGTGAAGAGTGTGTCATTGTTCTCTGCAGGTTGTGGGATTGTGGTGTCACAGCTGAAGGTTGTGCTGCTCTGGCTTCATTTCTGAGCTCAAACCCCTCACATCTGAGAGAACTGGTTCTGTCTTGGAATAATCTACGAGATTTGGGTGTGAGGCTTCTCTGTACTGGACTTAAAGATTCTCACTGTAAACTGGAGAAACTGTGGTAAGATCATCTCTCTGATAGTCACACACGTTTTTGTCCTCAGTAAGACGTGTCCTTTAATGTAAATTCTAAAATCAGCTTGGAAAATAAATGTTCAGTAAACACACTAAATCTCAGCACAAATGATCTCATTACACCTTGAATGTCTCTATTCAGTTCATCATATTACTATTCAGTTTATAAGCTGCAAAAGACCAAGCATGACAGTTATTATATCTCATTTAACTGTTCAGTCCTGAAGCACATGACAGTTTCAAACAGCACCATTGAGCATCAACATTCATAAATCTCATTCTATCAGCAGCAGTATGTGGCAGTGCTTGTCATTATATCTCCACTTCTGCTCTGAGACCAGAATCAATGACAAACTACAGACACTTCAACTACAGTTCACATTTTGTCATTCTCTACAGGTTAAGAGATTGTGGCATCACAGATGAAGGTTGTGCTGCTCTGGCTTCAGCTCTGAGATCAAACCCCTCACACCTGAGACATCTTAGCTTGTCTGAGAATAACGTAGGATGTTCTGAAGTGCAGTTACTTTCTGACCTAAAGGATGATCCACATTATAAACTGGCGGAACTATACTATTGTGAGTATATTTTTATTTAAAGGTCATATGATGCGATTTCAAGTTTTCTTTTCTCTTTGGAGTGTTACAAGCTCTTGGTGCATAAAGAAGATCTGTAAAGTTGCAAAGACTAAAGTCTCAAATCCTGAATCAGCGACTGTAAGTATGTTTTGTTATTAGTTTAAGTATTTGCTATTGACTGTTCAAATGCGGAGTTTTGCGCAGCGCAGAGTAATGCGTCGTGTGTGTGTGTGTGTGAGGGGAACAGGGTCACATCACAGGAGGGTGAACTGCCTGTCAGAAATCATAGCACGTCAGCTGTCTTAACCGCGGCTTGTGTACTGCATCATCACTGTGTCTGTCACGTGACTCTGTTGCCCTTTCGGGCTTGAACTGATGGTAAAACTAACGACATTATTAACTGTCTCGATATTTACTTTGAAAGCTGAAGCGATTATGGTAAGGGGCGTTACATTTCCGACGTGCTTGTGATGTTCGGCCAATCACAATGCACTGGGTCAGCTGGCCAATCAGAGCAGACTGCGCTTGTCAAAGGAGGGGGCTTTATTGAAAACGACGTGTTTGAGAGAGGCGGGGCATAGAGGACCTACAATAATGTACAGTATTTGAATAATAATGTGTTTTTTGAACATTAAAGCATGTCAACATATTCTATTACACCAAATACACAAAATAATGATCTTTAAAATAGCATTAAAATAGCACCCCTTTAAAGCTTTTTTTTTAATTTAAAACAGGCCTCATGTGTGTGTAACTGGAGAATGTATTAATTCAGCTCCACTTTAGTCTCTGTAGTTTAAATTTGTATTTAATGAGAGTTTAATTATTACATTGTCTCTGTGTGTAAATTATCAGTTTTTCATTCATATCATGAATATTCTAATATCTCTGGCTGTGTTTTTCCTCTGAAATGGATCTGCTGATGTGATGTGACGGCAGTAATGTCTCATACTCATATGTGACTGTCCGTGTGTTTTATTGTAGGACTCTCAGTATTTAGACGTCAGTCCAGTTTCCTCAGAATCAGCTGCTACAGAGACACACAGTCACACGATCAACAGAGACTCAAGACACAGAGACACACAGTGATCACTGTGATTTGTGACTTTGTAATGTAATTTTTCTCTTTTTGCAGGTATTTGTTTTTATTATGAAATAGCTTTTATAATGATCTTACACTTTTGCTAAAATAAGATTGTAATATTTGAAAACATTCTCTATGCATTTGAGGTATAGGTGAAAGCATTTTAGATTCAGGGTTACTGAGGGGAGGAATTGCTTTTCTTCTGCCTTACCAGCACAAAAAATGCAAATTATTTCAGTATTTTTTTCTAGTACATTGTCAATTTGATGTTTGATGATCAAAACACACACACACACAAAACCTTTATTATTGCCATAACAGTGTATGCATTTAAAGAATTAGCAAAGCTATTAACATTTACTATTATTGACAATTTACGTAAATAGAAATGTTACAGTTTGATCTCTTTTCCTTGTCAATTTCAATGACATTTGGCATTTTATAATATTTTATATACTTGATGACTTATATTAATGAACGATGTACTTCTAAGAGTATTCTTCTAAGAGTACTTCTAAGACTCTCCAGTTAATAAGAACCCACTTGTCACAATAATTACATTCCTCCCCACTTATGCAAAACAATCTATTAAGGTATAATATTGTAAGTATGGTGGGATTTGCTGTCATAATATTTTAGGGAAAAAACGACATTCAAGGGGCCTTATTGTTCCCTATCATAGAGAAATATTTAAAGTTGTTAAACGCGCAGAGAGGAGATGGGCAGTCACACTAATAACAGAGGAGGTTAATCACACATGCAGAGAAAGATACGAAGAGTCTGATTATTCCAGACGTTACAAGCACTACAATAGAGAGCTGCTCTGAGGAGGAAATAGCTGTGCTGCAGCACAAGGTCATAGATCCATAATCCTGTGCTGTGCGACGCTAGATTAAAAACTCTCTGTTTTGATTAAGAAAGCAGGGTTAGAGGATTACGGTCCAGTGAACAAAAATGAAAGCGGTCTTATACTCAATCCCAGAATTCATCAAAAATACAAACCTCAGACTGTAATCTCAACCGCAGATTAATGCAAAAGCTCCTTTCAAGCTTCTGTGCAGCTCAAACTCATTCAGCAGAAGAGATGCTCTGTGGAAAAAGCATCCTACACTACACCTTTACCCTTCTATGGAAGCCCATTTCTGCCAAATAAGAAAAAAAAACAAGCTTTGAAAAATCTGAATTATGAGATAAAGTCATAATTATAAGCTAAAAAGTCAAAATTATAAGATAAGTCATTATGACATAAAAAGTGAAATTTTTGTCACAATTATGTCATAATTACAATTCAGTCACTTTTGACTTTCAACTTTTCTAATTTATTTCATAATAATGACATAGTATTTCATAAGTTTGACTTTTTGTCATAATCACGACGGCCATACTTTCGACTTTTTAATTCCATAATTTGTCATTTATTTCATAATTAGGAATTTTGATGTGATCATTCAGTCATTTAACTCATAATGACAGTATGTCATAATTTTGACTATTTATGTCAATTACTTTTTTATCTCATAATTAAGACTTGGTGTCTAATGATTGATTTTTTTTTGTCATTTTGACTTTTTAACTCATAATTTCGATTTTATTTCAATTATGACTTGAATTTTTATCTCATAATTATAATTTACCAAAGCATAATATTTTCTTCTCTGATGGAAATGAGCTTCCATACTATTCCCTTGTTCACTAACTAGACCAAAAAACATGTGAAAATTAGCCTATATCATTTCCTTTCATAGTTGATAAAAGTTGATGAAAAAAAAGTTTTGTAACCCCAAAAAGTTTTTTATACCAAAGAAAAATGTTTAAACATGTTTGCATTAGATCAAGTATCTGTATCTGCACTCAATGTTTCCTTGATTTCTTTTAATTAATTTTTTTTTTTTTTACTTTTTTTTGATTTTTGTCCCTGACAGAATAAATAAGTCAAAAGCAGAGAAAAAACAAGTGTGTAAATTTGTACCCAGTTTTGAGGAGGTTGATGTGTTTGTTTCGCCTTCAGGATCTTCACATGGACAAATTCAAAAGGTCTGAAAAGGGTGAAAGAAATGAGAGCAAGACTTTTTCCATTCAGTGTTCTTTCACGTAAAACCCCCAGCACCTTTGGAGGGAGGCAGAAATCACACACACACTGTGCACAAGACATCTGATCTGATCTTCATTTGCATGGAATCATTTCCCAGGTCTCTTATGAATTCAGAGATTATTCTTTTGATGGGTCGAGCCCTGAAGCCAGCGCTCATAATAATATGGAAATTGTGAAACATGAGAAGTGAAAAACTGACAAAGACTAGCACATTCACTACAGAGTATATCCTCTACCTGTGGAGAGATGTCAAGCCCTCAAAGAAGCTCCATAGTACCTCCATACAGTCACCTGATCTTCAAATATTCAGAAAAAACTTGTAAAGGTTTACAAGAAAGCAATAGTTTACCCAAAAGTGAAAGGTTTCAGTCACCAAACAGCAGTGGTAATGAGTGCTGAAGCATTTGGGACAAAAGCAACAAAGCTATTGTATGGCTTGAGAAATATTGACTTGAAATATTTAGCATAAATCATGTGAACTAATTTCATGATGCTTTATTTTTTATTATATATATATATATATATATAATTTTTTTTTTTTTTTTTTTTTTTTGAGATTGAAAGCTTAAATCACCATATGAACTGAAAACACAACAAATTTGGAACAAAATGAGGTAAATGACGATTTTCATTTTTGGGTGAACTTCTCCCTTAAAGCTGCAGTACGTAACTTTTGCCTCTTTATCGCCATCTCTGTTTGAAACATAAAAACGCAAGTTACTCGCGGAGTTGCTTCGGCACTGCTCCTGTGCGCGGATGAATTGGTGATCACCACAGCACACATCAGAGCGCATCTGTCACTGCACATCCACATATGTCCCACTAGGCATATATCTGGAAAAAATGTAATCTGAACAAGTAACATTTATGCAGCAGAATTGCTCTGACGCATAGCCAACAGAAAAGAAGTGCCACTTACCGCACTGACCACAGCAAAATGACAAACACAACAAAGGAAGCTCAATACCTATCTGAATCAAGCGAACAAGTGCTCTAATGTTAGCTAGATGCCTGTTGAGCCACTGAAATGACTTACCTGTTCATCTCTGCGTCAGTTCTGAATCTCTTCAGATCGCCGCTTCTTAAAAGGGTGGGTGATTGCGATTTCACTTTTTTAACGTTAGTTAGTGTGTAATGTTGCTGTTTGAGCATAAACAATATCTGCAAAGTTACTAAACTGAAAGTTCAATGCAAACGGAGATATCGTCTTTTAAAATTCTGGCAGTTTAATGCCTACAAAAACGGCTGGTAGGGACTACAACATGTTACTTCCCGGGTTCGTGACATAACAAACCCAGATAAACCCCGCCTTCGGGAAAAGGCAGCAAAGGGGGCGAGGCCTGCGCTGCTTTAGAGAAGAGGAAGAGAAAACTAGAGGTGCACGTAAAAATCTATTCATATATGAATCACGATTCTGTCTTCTAACGATTCTAATAGATTCACAAGTTTCAAAATCAATGTTCTAAAGCAGCGGTTCTTAACACTGTTCCTCGTGTCCCCTGCTCTGCACACGCTCTGCATCTCTCTCTCTCTCTCTCTCTCTCTCTCTCTCTCTCTCTCTCTCTCTCTCT
>NW_015554117.1:1160981-1188909 GCF_001515605.1 Sinocyclocheilus anshuiensis | reverse complement strand
ATGAGACAACAACAAACAAAAAACATAGGCCTACCATTAAAAGCCGTGCTTGCACAGGTTCTGCACGATCCTCTTCAATAATATCCTCTATGTCTCAATCGGGCTCAAACTGAAAAGCGATATTAACGACGCCTTTGTTTACAATACAACCGGAGCACATGCCACTGAGATGAGGGGCGGGACGATTAGACGCGCGCTAGAGGCGGTTTAGCCAATCACAACACACTTGCCTGGCTAACCAATCAGAGCCCATCGCCTATTTATGAGGGCAGGGCTTCATAAAAGCAGGAAATGATCAGCGCGTTTCTCAGAGAAGGGACAGAGCGGTGTGGAATAAAGGTAAATTATGTGAAAAATAATGCGTTTTCTTTTTAAACGAAGCATTAACACATTAGACTGCACCCCATAAACACAATCAATCCTAGAAAAAAAACAGTGAACCACCCCTTTAAAAGACATGCAGATATTTACTCTCTTTTTAGCACAGACGTCTGCGGCTTTTTGACTACAGACGCTGCAAAGTTTGAGGTTTCTTAGTTTTGACACCAGGTTCCCCAGATGTTAACGATGATTGCTGTTTATAACTTATACCAATTAAAAGCAGCCATCGAGATGACATGTTTAAATGCAGCTGTTGTAAGAACAAGCTACAAACGCTCCACACTCACGCCATATAGTTAGCCTGGTCTTCTTTCTTTTTACGGACGTGATGTAACCACGCGAAGATGCCAATTTCCCGCGAAATCGGACCCGACACCTCAAATTATAAATCAATAAGCCTACCGTTGCGAATCGAGGTAAGATAAGGCTTTGCTTAATAACCGATTTTTGTTCATGTTTTAAGCCAAAAAGTTACATACTGCAACTTTAAAAAAGGGAGTTTAAGAAATAGCAATGCAGAAGCCCATCACTAAAGAGGTTCAATAATAAAATAGAATTCAATCACAGCCCATGGTATTTTCAGATGCAGAAGACTGGACGTCCATCCCTGAAAGAAACTTTGCATGCCAAAAATCATTAAAGCACTTATCAAACTACAAGAGGCAAATAATAAAAAATAAATAAATCAAGAAACCAAGGAAAACACATATATTGTGCTCTTAAAGAAATAATTTCAAAGTGATAAAATATTTATATGCATTTTCATGTGTCATTTTCATGTGTTTATATTTCATTTTCAAGTGTCAAACAATACAAAAGCAGAAATGATGAAAACATGAAGACAAAGTCTTGCACCTGTAGACTGAATAAAATGTAACCAGCCTTTTAATTGGAGGTTTTGTCCTAAGAAAAGAGCCATGACATGACCCCCATATTGCATCTAAAACATCCCATATACTCTGTTCAGCTATGATTTTGTCACTTCGCCCTGCATTTTCAATTTTAATGAGGACAGAAAAATGACTTAACGCCTCACGTCTGGTTAGGACTCATGTAAAGCTGGTTCTTCATCAACATTATATACATAAAAAAAGGATTCGTATTACACACGGCTTTAAGACAAATGTTACCAACAGTCGTTAAATAAAATAAGTAATTTCATAAGAGAAAGGCTAAGACAGTCAGAATGAGCCTTTAAAGGTGATGTAATTTCTACATCAAATGGAAATGCAAAAACGGTTTTCAAACAGGTTTCCCCGTCTACTATTTGACATTCCATGCATGTTAAAACAGTAATGTTCCTTAAAAATAACAAATTAATCATCATTATTGAGAAACTACTCTAAGTTCCATTTTGAGAAACTGATGATATTTTAATGTTATACATGTGAAGATTTTACTGTAAAAATGTTTTTACTGAAAAATACAGAAATCTAACCCATTTAGAGATTTTCCAAATAAATGTATCCCTTTTTTTAACCTGAAAACCACACTGACTTCCCCATTGTAATTCAATTGTAATTATTTTAAAATAAACAAATTTTAAAGGAAAAAAAAAACAGAATAATGTTGTTTGCACTCTTCTGGAAAATCAACCTATGAATCAATGATGTATAATTGACTCATTTTAACATGAAAAATTACACACATCACCTATAATAAAACTCACAGACATGCCTTATAATAAATTAGATTAAGAAGAAATGTGTCTGTAAAGAATAAAACGTTCAAGTCTTTTAAATCTAAATACAAACTACATGGAAGTGAACTACTCAACAATACAGTAACTGGGCGTAATAGTTAAACTGCAAACTTACACTCCTGTCTTAAAAGTGAAAGTGAAAGTGACGTGACATGTGGCCAAGTATGGTTACTGCCGGTACGAGACTCGAACCCACAACCTTTGGGTTACGAGTCCGACTCTCTAACCATTAGGCCACGACTTCCCCTTCCCGACATGTCTTGATTCATATCTCACTGACAGATGCCTTTTTGTTTGTCCATCGGAAAATTAAAAATGTTTACAAAAGAATGTTGCTCAGTATCCAACGTCGCCACCAGTTCTCACACAGCTGACATCATACAAGTAATGTTTCATCAGCGTGTTTGGATTTAATAACGTCGAGGAGCAAAAGTACATTATAAAACTCCCACTGATGTTCTCTGAAGTCCTGCATTGTCCACCAGCTCCATCAGTATTTATTGTGCCATTCACACTGTCCCACGCTCACCTCGTCGATGTCCAGGTTCCTCCTGGACTTATAGATAAACTCGCCGATGGCCACGAACACAGACAGGACGAGTCCGGCCGCCAGCACGATGAAGATTCCTCCGATGTTCTCCACTCCCAGAGCGCTGGCCTCTTTACTGTCCTCCTCAGGACAGCCGTTTCCTCGCCACCACTTCTCCTTCATCATGTGCAGTTTCCCCTCCTCCTGTAACTGCAGGATGGCGATGGTCACCTTGTCACGATACGGGGAGCCTGAGAGAGACCCAGAGTTACTATCATTAACTAAAACTGAAACCGTAAAAAACAAACATTTTTGTTACTTGAAATGAAATAAACTTTAACTAAAATAATAACAAATAACTTATTCCTTTCAGCAAATTGCCAAGGTTTTTCATTTTTGTTTAGTTTAATTCAGGATTATTATATTTAAATTAAACTGAAACTAAACCATAAAAAAGTAACAAACAAACAAATAAAATAATATACACTATATATAAATATAGTCCATTTTTCTAGAATGTGTCACTACTAAATATTTTCAAAATTACAGTACTTCTGTTTTTCAAGTTTAAGAAAAAAGGCAAAAGGTAAAGTATTTAATTTTTCCATTTCTGTAATCAGCACCATATTATGCTATATGTGCACATATGAATACATATGATAAAATATTGCAAAATATCACTGGTCCGAATTATGGTTCCTCTAACTGAAAGAAAAAAATACAAATGTAAAAACTAACTAACTAAATAAACTTTTTAACTAAAATATGTATAAAGATTTTTTTGGTAACACTTTACAATAACTTTTCACTTGTTAACATTAGTTAACTACATTACTTAACATGAACTAACAATGACAAATACTTCTAAAGCATTTAACAGTTTTTGTTAATGTTAATTTTAACATTTAATAATAGTTTTACAAACAAACGCTGTATCTCAGCATTACTTGAACATTTTTGACAAATGAGTGTTTTATGTAATTGTACCAATAGGAGTGCCGACTCCGTAGCCCTTTGAGTCAATGAGTCCTCCGATCTGCGTGAGGTTGCAGTTTCTCTGGCTGATGTACTCGATGCTGGTGGACTCCATCAGAAGAGCGTAATCTGTGGTCATAACACGCTGGATTCCCTCTCTGTTATTCTTCACCAGCGCCGTGTTCTTCCGGCTGCTCATGAACGCCCACATCTTCTCATAGGTGGAGATCTTTGATTTCTGCAAAAGATGTATGATTGTATTATAATAGAGCTCATGGGTTCGATTTTCAACAAATATATACCTTAAATGTCGCTTTGGCAGCATATATCAAAAGCATAAATGAAAATGTTTATATTAATGCAAGTAGCCACTTAAAGGTGTGTGACAGACTTTAAAAAATAAATATAAATAAATATAAAATATAAAATAAATAAAAAATAATATAAAATAACAACATAAAATACAATTAAATAAAATTAAAAATGAAATAATAAAATTAAATGAAAATATAAAATAACAACAAAATAAAATAAAATAATTTTAAATTAACATTAAAATTATAAAATTAAGTTAAATCATAAAATAAATTAGGATCATCTGTAAAAAAAAATCTTAGAGGTGACATATTATGCCCCTTTTTACAATATGTAATATAAGTCTCTGGTGCCCCCAGAATGTGTCTGTGAAGTTTCAGCTCAAAATACTCCACAGATCATTTAACAGCTGGGAAATAAATCGCATGTTTATTTTAATCTGTGTATCAGCAGCAATATACAGTAAATAAATCAATAAATGCACTGCTCTCTTGTCTCCTCTGAGGCTGGGACTCTAAACAGTGTTCTGTGCTCGTCTGTGCAGCCAAACACAGAACAGTTAGCGTGTTTTGCTCAAACTTTCTCCATGGCATTAGAACTAGTACACCGTTGTCGCTTGCGAAATCAAAATGACGGTGCCTTGAATGGAAGTTTACAGATTAAGTGGTGGTAATATTATAATGAGATCCCTTTGCCACGTCACCAAGGGAGCGAAATCAGACGCGCTGGTTTTCTCAGACGCTTGCAGAAAAAGGCTTACCAAAACAAAGTGACTGGGTTAATCTTTTTCACGTTTCCTTGGTTGGTAGATGCACCAGGGACCTGATTATAGCACTTAAAACCTGGAAAAGTCAGATTTTCATGATATGTCACCTTTAAGTGGTTTATTGCTCTTATTAAATTTCAGCAACACACGTGATAAAAGAACTATTAATCATTACAAATCTTTCTTTGTTTTTATGAGTATATCAACAATTTCTGGAATATTGTTGACTTGATTGCGCAGACGCTATTTGAAGAGAACTGAACTGAGCTGGATTATGACATCACTGAATCAACGATGAACCGACTTTAACTGATAAACTGACTGTTTTCTATTATCAGCACACAATCTGTATTGTATTAAGCGCTGTATAAATAAAGGCTTGATTTGTCTTGACTTTTACCATTTTGAATGTTGATCATCTAATTAAGAAATAAGACAGGAGAGGCTGAATTTTATATTTAAGTATTTTTTTAAATGTTATTTTATTTATCAGATGCTTAAAGATTCATAAGCAGATCTATTGATGACAGGTAAACTAAGCTGTTTCTGATATAGTTGATATACACCAATCAGCATCCAGGACTAGAACTATTCATTTTATAATCAGAATAAAGAGCCAAAACTATTGTTTTCTATAGGAGAATATTCATAATCGCTACTTCCAAAAACCATATGAAATTATTTACAGCAATAGTGCAAATTTCAAGGGTTTTTAGAGGATGAGCAGAGTTTCTTCTGCCAAAGTTCATGTTATAGTTGTGAATAAATGTACAGTATGCTGATCTTTCTACAGGATTCCCTGTGCTTATGTCTTATTTCTGCCATGCAATCCTTCTTTGCTTTACTGGTTTAGATCAGTGCTGTGACAGATGTCCATATAACGCTCTCTTTCTCTATAAGCTGCTTTAATTCGCTCTGCACATGTATTTCCCGCTGGCTGAGGTCCGTGTCCCGCCAATCTGTGCTTGTAAAATCACAGATCTCGTGTCTGGAGGAGTAACTGCTGTTCTCCCGTCAAACCTCAAACCACCTGTCTAAATTCAATGCCAAATAAACGAATCACAAAACACCCACATGTTGCATGAAATGTTAAACAGGCTGAATTTTTGCTTGTAGAGACTAATAATAATACAATATCAAAGCGAGTTGCCAAACCTTAAAGAAAGTCATAGTGGACCCGTCCCTCACGGCGCCATACTCAATCTTGGTCTGTTTGGCCAGATCATCAGCCGAGTCTATGGGCGAATCCATTCGCTCCACGGTGAGGAAGGCGGCCAGGTTAGCCGTGTAGGACGAGATGATGATGAGGGTGAAGAACCACCAGATACCTCCAACAATCCTGGTGGACAAAGCCTTAGGCATCAACTCCGATCCTGACCACAAGAAATGTTCAACCAGTTAACAAGCGAATGGTTAAAAATGCTGAAATGTTTTTACTTATCTGTTCACAAATCCAAAAAATAAAAATAATTTCAATAAATAAGTTAAAAAAATAAAATACAAAGTAAAATAAAGATAAAAGTAAAATGCAGAATAAAAGTAAACAATAAAATAATTAATAAAATGTAAACATTATTAAAAATAAATAATATAATATTAAAATAAAAAAATAATTAAAATGCATGAAGAGAATAAACTTGTGGCTTCTAAATAAAGTAAAAAATAAAATAATTGATAAAATAACAATTTTAATTAAAAATAATATAATATAACATAATATTAAATTACAAATAAATAAATAAGTAAACAAAACAAAACCAGAAGATGTAAGTGGTTTATATTACTTGCATTATCTAAAATGTCTACTGCAGACTTTTTTCTTCTGTCTCTTCCACTTCTAATAATCCTGACACAAATGAATGATTTGCACAATGATCTGGAAAGATCTTTTGTAGCACATGAGGTCAACCGCATGTGTCTTTTACCAAGTTTATTCAACAAGCGAACATAATGAAAGTGAAAGCACACATTGACACTATTTTCAGAGTTTAACTGAGACATTTTTGTAAACACATTTGGACATTACTCTAAAGTAGGAAACCATGCGTTAAATCTCATACCTTGCTGCATAAGCGCTCCAACACCAAACCAAACACTGTTGATTAAGGTGAAGTTGTTCTCAACAACATCTGAATCAGGGTTGCAGGGATGAGGGTTGTACCATTCATACGGGGTAAACCTGCAGAACGGCACAAACACAACAACATGCATTCACTGTAAATGCACACAAACCAGAGTAACTGGAACATTTCAGCACTGTGGCTGATAAAGTCAATTCAGGGCATCTGTTACCACAACCTAAATAAATACATGGTTGCAGGTTTAAAATTCTAAATTCTAAGTTTCAAATTCTAAAATTCTTATTGATTTGATTAAACCTTTTAAGTTGCAAATATTATTCGATGAGTTCTAACTGACATAATGTTGATCATTATATCAACTTAACATTGTGTGTAATTTAAACTCAAATTTCTGTGTTCATTGATTTTTCTTTAAAATAATTTAATAAAATTGTCTTGATAACCTGAAAATTGGGCAGTTGGTTTCTAGTTCCCAGCATGCTTTGCATACGACTGCATAAGGAGAATAGATGTACAAATTAAGTGTTACAGTGAAAGAATGGTAACCTAAAATGGTAACATTTAAATTAACTACTTTTATTCAGTCAATATTATTTAACATCACTGAATCAACCTAAATACACTAATTTATGCAAACAAATCAGGTAGAAATAACTATTTATATAGCTATTTATGTTGAAATTAGTTGGAACAGTTATCAAAGTTCCTCTAACTCAATGTAATGTATTGGTTGAACATGATTTCATTAGAGGTTATCATAACATAAAAAGATTCATGCAAACTGTTTTTTTTTGGTATTTTTTTTTTTATAGCCAAAACGTGTTTTTAGAGTATCAGCCAAAAACGATAACTTCACTAAAAGTCCTATTTTAGCTGCAAATGTTCAAAAAAAAGTACGAGTTAAAAAAATATATAAATTTGCTAAATGAAAACACATTTGCATTTTAATTAAAATGAGCTGGCCAAGACTGTGTTTTTGAGCTATTACTGCTGGGCAGTAAAACAAGAGCTAATTAACCGCAATCCAACAAGGCATAATAAAAGCATTAAAATCGATCCAACTGGAAGAACTGAATCCAATCTAAAGGTTAAAATGGGTTGAAATGGATTTTACCTGGCAATGACGAACAGCACACAGCTGACCCCGAGGCAGGCCAGCAGCACGTACATCCAGATGTCCGGAGAGAGCGGATTCAGGAAGGAGAAGACACCTGGATTGGTGCCATTGGGTTTGTGGTAGAGGATAGAGATTCCCAGGGTCATGAAGGGCTTGGAAAAATCGATGACTTTCTCTCGCACGTAAGTAATGGTGAGTGGCGCCACGGCCAAATCTGCCACCTGTAATGAAGCCAGTGAGAATTTATACACGGGAACTCGCTTGACTCTTTAAGACCACATAAAATGACTTGATGAGGAAACTAGCATACAGATCAGCCAGAAAACTTATAATTAAACCTAGAAAGTTGGACTTACATGATCGATCAGCTCTCGGACCATGCCATTCCATTCTCCTTTGTCATTCTGAGCTCCATATTTCCCATCAGACACCAGTTTGACTTCATAGGAGAAGCCCAGGATGTTGGACAACTCCTTCAGGAGATCCAAACAGTAGCCTTCAAACCGGTCGTTCCCATACAGCGGCTTATCTGACTTCTTGTACATCACATATGGGTTTTCCTGCAGGGGCAAAGGTATTATTAGTTGCAGGTGGATGGTCTTGCTGATGTTCTGCATTGGTTGATTGCTACCAGAATTGTGGTGACGATAAGCGTGCGGTTGGCCATGGAGTCCGTCACGTTGGTGTTTTTGTCTTTATTGCTGTCTGTCAGGTTAAGGCCGGTGTTTGAGTTCCACACACCAATCTAAACAGATGCAGAACCACATAAACAAATAATTGAATCATTCTTATTCTGAACAGAGTTGATTCCAGAAGACAGATTAAGAGATTGAGTCATTTACTCATCAAACGGGTGACATGAGCATGAGTAAAAGATGACACACTATTTATTTAAATATTTACCAGAGAGAAATGTGTGTACAATATTGATATGTCTGTGGTTTAAAAGATGTTATTGTTAACTAAAAGTAAAACGATTAAAAAACAGTTAAAAAAAATAGGAAAGATGAATAAACTCAACAAAAACACGTCATCTTCATTAAAATATAACTGAAAATTATTTGTTAGTAATAAAATAATTAGTAAGTTATGAACGATAGACAGAACGATGGATGGATGGATGGATGGATAAAAAGACAGACAGAAAGACAGACAGACAGACAGACAGACAGACAGACAGACAGATAGATAGATAGATAGATAGATAGATAGAATGATAAAAAGAACGATAGATAGATAGATAGATAGATAGAGAGAAAGAAAGAAAGAAATAGACAGATAGATAGATAGATAGATAGATAGATAGATAGATAGATAGATAGATAAAAAGAATGACAGACAGACAGACAGACAGACAGACCGATAGATCGATAGATAGATAGATAGATAAAAAGAACGACAGACAGACAGACCGATAGATCGATAGATAGATAGATAGATAGATAATGCACAGAAATGACTCACTTTAGCTTTAGGTCTAATACGGAAAACAAAACAAAACCAAAGGTTTAAGGGCAAACAGGAATAAATGCATATGCTGCATTACTAGTGGAGCACAGGAATAGTGCTTTATTGAAGAGAAAATGCATCTAGAAAGTAAACTACCACATATATTAATGTGCAAAAGCAAGTGCTCTATCAGTGCCTTCTTTTACATGACCAATTAATGTAAAGCCACTGAAAGACATCAGAAGCAGTAACTCCTCTGAGATGGTCTCTGTGTGTTTCTGTGCACCATAGTAGCTTCATTCGCTACGCTACGTCACCTCTGTCTGATAGCTGTTGTCATGGAGAGAGCTGTAAAATATGCATTAGGAGAGAGTCCTCAAACTGAGCACTTGGCGTGCGATTAGTGCTCATAAACAGATGTTTAATAAAATGAGCTCTCTGCATTGTTGCCTCTATGAGTGATGTGATATTTCATAAATGGATGCAGAGCTCTTAGCTGCTTTATATTGCGTTTGGTTAGGAGCCACCTGCTGAGAGTTTGACAGCATTAGAGAAGGAAATAAATTAAATTTATTTAATGCAATTATAAATAAGTGGTAAAACTAAGTATAATCCGTAACTAAGCCATGAATCTGCCAACATTAGGATATAAGACATAAATAATATCTAGAAACCAGCACAAGAGGTGTCAGCAGGTTGAGGGTCATAGATGGAAAAAGTACCATGGTAATACTGTTTTTAACATAGTAAATAACATAGTGTCATTCAATACCATGGTATGTTTTGCAAGGGGAAAAGGGACTTAACTGTCACATTTCTGACATTCAATACAAACCTTCTTCCATACTTTGTTAAAGCGACCACTTTCCATAAACAGCTTGTGAAAAGAAAACAAAAGCCCAGATTTGACATGCATGACACATATTGGTTTAGACAGATGCAGATCATGCAAACAGGATCATTTTCTAGTGTTACCTTTTCCATCCCATCCTCTTTCAGACTGATGATGTCGAGATCGAAGTCTTTCCTCAGGCCGTCCGTCTTGTTTATGATGATCTGTCCGGTCAGTCCGTTCCACTGAGCCTAAAAGAAGACAAGAGATCTGATTTTATTCCAGAACAGGCGTCTAGATTAAACATGAGGGTGTCATAATGAAGACAGAGATGATAAAACTCTGATTGCTCATTTGCTTTTATTCTGCGTCTCACTTTAGAGGCCAGATGCAGCATTATCGTCATCATTAGCTGAGAATGTGTTAAATGAATGCTCAGCCCAGAGTTTCCAACTTTTCATTGATCTATTAGCTTACACACATTGTTATGTGTTTTGGGACGCTATCTGCCATTATTTTAATAGTACAGTAAAGTGCAGACAGCAAAGTAAAAGTGAGAGAGAGGGAATGAGATATGTGACAAAATAACCCAGATCAGACTCAAACCTGGGAGCCCATGAAGCAACAACACTTACATACCCACAGTGCCACAGCATTAAATCAATAAATAAATAAAAATAAGTAATTATATTATATTAGATTTATTTATTTATTCATTTATTTATTATAAAAAGATGTAATTATTTTTTCAATTTCTGTTATTATTCTATTTTTATTCAATTATTTCTAAATAAATAAATTAAATACATTAATTAATGAAATAAGAATAAGATTAATGCATTTTATAAGTTTTATTTATTTATTTATTATAGAAAACCATTTAAATATTTTCTAACAAACACCTTGTATTTATATTAAATAAATAAATGAATAAATAAATATATTTATTAAATACGATTATTATTAATTTAATGATTAAAAAAAAAAGAAGAATAATGCGTTACGATTTTTTTTCCCTAACAAACACTTTTTAGTTTAAGGACCTTGAGCAAAGCATCCTTTCCCAAAGGCATTGCTACATACCCCATATTAACCCAAACATTTACAAATATATTCATAAATCTGGCACATGTTGCAATTTGTTTGTCTGTACAAACTGAAAGAATGTTTCTCTCTGTACAGAATTATTAGAAGTAAAGTATATCTAGCTTTCAAGTTGAGAATACACGCACACTGTATAACTGTATAATAAGAAAAACACTCTCAACAACATCTCAACAAATTAATCAAATAATTTACTCAAAAATATAAAGGGGTTTAATATTATATAATGTTATACAGCCCCATTCACCCAGTGACAAAGACGCTTCATATACTCACCCTGAGGTCACATGACCTTTGTCCAGATTTGTACTTATTCTCTTAGTGATTATTCTCTAGTGTAAATCTCACATGAGCCTTTCTTTCTCTCACGTCCTGCTCAGATCACTCATACAGTGAGCTCCAATTACCAAAAGCATGCGAGATTAAACACACCAGACTCAGTAGTGCTTAATGTAGACTGTATTAACTGTCCTATTCAAGCTCACTAAGTTCAAGAATTTGACATCATCATCAACTGTGGTCAAGAGGTCAAGTCATCTATCAACTTCAGAGATGCATTAACCAGCAACTATATATTTTATGGCTCCAAAATATTTTTTTTAGAATGAATTAATTACTTTAATAATAATAATAATAATTATTATTATTATTTAATAATTAATCATTATTATTCTAAATAATAACAACAATAATAAGTTGTTTTAGTTCATTTTTAAAATTCCTGTCACTTCAGATCAAACAATAATAATAATTCATTGTTATAATACATTTTTTAAATAAATTATTTATTTATAAATTATTACAAATAACAATAATTATTGTTGTTTTTAGGTTTTTTTTTTGTTGCATTTCTCTCTACTTTACATTGTGTTTAATAAAGTAAAACACCCAAAAAGGAAACAAACTTATGAAAAATATAAAGAGAAAAAATCTCCAATTATCCTAAACCACAATATTAAAAATAAATAAAAATCTCCTGAGTCATTGTTTATGACCAAACAGGCAGCCCCACCCCCAAATTCACACCATCGGATACGTCTATGTTGTAATGTTGCCCATTTGGTTACAGTTCCATTCAGCGCCACTAGTAGAGCAGAAATGACATGCTTCACCTTTAAATGAAGACATCTCCACTGTAATGAGTTCAGCCGCACTGCATCACTAATTCAGCTAGAGCCATTATGCTCTCGTCCAGCACATATTCATCCTCTAGACTGCAATGCCAGCGTGCTGACTCAACAATACCTCCTCCGAAACAGGAAGCTCTGACAAGAACACTTGGAAGATGTCACTGGGAGAGAGAGATTGTCTGTACATAAATCATCTGCAGCTGTTTAGAAGTGGCTCGAAACACTTTCCAGAAAAGTGAGTAACGTTGCATTTGGACTAAACAGACTAAACTCTCTCTATCAGAGTTCAGGAGCATCTGACACAGTTAAAAGATTAGAAATGATAATTCGGTCATCATTTACTCATTTCAAACGTACCTGATGTGTAAATGATGATTTGTGGGTGAACTGCTCTTTTGGTTTTGGACGAGTGTTTGAACAGGTGCATTTACCTCTTTGAACATGCTGATGAATCGCGAGCCGAAGCGCCAGGGTTTGTGTCGGTGACACTGCAGTGAGCTGACGGTGATCTGAGACGCTCGCTGGGACGCGGCAGTGACCATATGCACAGCGTCATACATCAGAGCTGCTTCAGTCTGTGGCACAGACATAGAAATGAGCCATCACACATGAAACTAGACTAGATGAATCTGTTCACATAATGAAATGACTCACTTGATTCTGAATCAAATTATGGGTTCAAAAGACACTAAATATTCGGTAATATTGATCAAAACCTGATAATGATGCTGTTGTCTCCTGTAGAGCTGCCATATATCTGAATCGAATTTGTATAAAAATTGATGAACTTTTCACGGTTAACTGAATCAACACTGAAGTGGCTTGAGCTGAATAATGACACTGTTGTCTTCTGTAGAGCTGCCTAATAGCTCAACTGAACTCGTTTCACAATATTGGTACTTATTGAACTGAATTAAATCAACATTAAACTAGAGCTGCTTATAGTTGAACTGAGTTAATTTCATAACTGATTTACAGGGAAGTCGTGGCCTAATGGTTAGAGAGTCGGACTCGTAACCCAAAGGTTGCGGGTTCGAGTCTCGTACCGGCAGGGATTGTAGGTGGGAGGAGTGAATGTACAGCGCTCTCTCCCACCTTCAATACCATGACTGAGGTGCCCTTGAGCAAGGCACTGAACCCCCAACTTCTCCCCGGGCGCCGCAGCAAAAATGGCTGCCCACTGCTCCGGATGTGTGTTCACGGTGTGTGTGTTCACTGCTGTGTGTGTGCACTTTGGATGGGATCAATTCTGAGCACTAATTCTGAGTATGGGTCACCATACTTGGCCAAATGTCATGTCACTTATAACTTGAAATTAACATTGAACTGAATAATGACACTATTGTCTTCTGTAGAGCTGCTTTACAGCAGAAGCTGAAATTGTTTCATAATTAATTTTGCAACATTAATACTGTTATTTTCCTGTTTATTACTGTGAAGCTACTTTGAAAGAGTCTGTATTGTATAAAGCACTATAGAAATGAATGACTTGGCTTAATCGATGCACGGTAAGACAACAGATAAAGCAGATCTTTTGATCAAGTGCCGTGGTAAAACTATTCTGTGGAGGTGTTTTACTATGGAAATATCATGTTTTTTTTTTTAACATGTACAACCATACTATTCACTGAAAGGTGTTGATGCCAATAAAGAACCTTTATTTTCATATCAGTTTTGAAAATAAAGGTTCTTTACTGGCATTTGATGGTTTCATGAAGAACCTGTAACATCCATGGAACCTTTCCAAGGTTGTTTAAAGTGGAAAGAAGTTCTTCACAGTTTTAAAAAATGCTCTTCAAAGTAAGAACAAAATGGTTATTTTAAGAACTGTTCACTTAAATCGTTCTTCTAAAACCCTCTTTTGCAAACTATTTGTAAGAGTGTATACATAAAGGAAAAGAGGATGGACAGACTGTCATCATTCCATCCAGCAGGCCGGTCTCGGGTTTGGGTGGAGCCTGCAGTCGCTCCATGGACCATTTCTCCACCACTGACGCCACATGAGGGTTGACGATGTTGAGCAGGCGGAAACCCGTCATGTTCACGCCACTGTATCGGTACGGCTCCAGGTCCAACGCAAACAGATCCTGAAGTGTGTCAAAGTTACATCAATATATGAAGTTTAACAATAGATTCCTTTTCTTAAAGGGGTCATATGATGCTGCTAAAAAGAACCCAAGAGCTTGTAACACTCCAAAGAGAAAGGAAACATTGAAATCGCGTCATATGACCCCTTTAAAATGCTGCTTGGTTTCTAGCTATAGAGCACGGTAGGCATGATATATTTTTGTAGGCCTAAACTCAGAAACAAACAAGTCAATGGGTTTTTAGTTAAATGCCTGAAATAAAGTCTGTGGTTAACACAAGCTCAAAATATTTTCAAGTTTTATTCTATGACATAAAATACATCAGCAAATACGACCTTGGGATTTTTAAAAAAACTTTTTAAATAAAGACTGATAGAGCTGTTGAACCATAATTGGTGGTGTGATCGTGGTGAAGTTTGTTTATAGCCTATGTTTAGCTTTTTCATTCTGGCTATTGCAATTAGGCTTCAAAATTCATAATAGTTGTGAAGACTATCATGATGAAAAAAACACGCAAGAATCATGACCTTTTGTTGGTCCCAGAGCTTATTTTCTGCAATAATCCAAAAGGCAATGGAAAAATCTTATTGTGTTTTTGTTGAGGGAACCAGAGAGATGTGAATTTCCAGATTGGCCTACAAAAAAATAAGTCAACCCTGCAGCACTTTATTGACTAAAAACAAAATGCAAATCAGCAGAACAAACCTTGTTAAAATTTCCAATCAAACCAATGACAGAACTAGGGTTGCAAAGGGGTGGAAAATTTCCAGAAACTTTTGTCATTTAAGTAAAGAGCATAAATCATATGCAGTAGTATTCTAGTGCTCTAACTAGGGTTGCAAAGTGGTGGAAAATATCCGGTAAATTTCCGGAAACTTTCCAAAAATCCCTGGAATATTCAAAAAAATCTTGGAAAGTTTCCAAAATTTCTGGAATGTTTCCGAAATTTACTGGAAATGTTCCACCTTTTTGCAACCCTAAACAGAACCAAAGAAAATCTCAAAGAAACCATATACAAAACTCACCAGCGTGGTAAAGAAAAAATGGTAGTATTCAGTCATCATGCCCATAGACAACAGCTACAACAGAAAGAGAGAGAGAACATGTTAAATCTCCATCTGCACAATACATCACTCATATTACAGTATGAACAAATATCCCACAGATTTGATTTTCTCAGCCTTTCACATCATTTGTAATCATTCTTTTCCTCATTCCCAGTGTTAGTTAGGTTGAGTAAATGATCTGCTGTAACGGGAAGCGTGCGTTTAATATCTAGAGACCTGAAATCAAAACACTGAAATAAAGCATATCTGTATCTCTTAGAAAATACATCAAGAAATGTTTTTAAAAACAAAATGAAACCATCAAATGCATCACAACTGATGGGGATTTAGTTTAGGGATTAGTATTTTTTTATTGCTGTAACACAGTAAATAGGATTGATGATGTCAGTGCATGACATCAGATTATTATGGAGTAATATATAACAATATCTCAATATCAAATACAGGACAGGTTTGCGTTTTAGGAAACAAACAGCCTATACATTTTACTTCAAAACTTTTTTCAGAACTTTCAAACAAGGCTTGTCTTTACAAACTTTGCTTTTCCCGTGAACAATTACACTCATATTCAAAATTCTAATTACATTCATTTAAATTCGAATTGCATATCTGCATCCTGTTTGGTACTTCACTTTAAATTCAAAATGAATTTAAAAAATGAATTGGAGTTTGAAAGGCGATCTCAACTGAGTTCCTGGTGTGTTACCTGTTTGAGGACGTCTGCTGCGGTCTGGTACGAGCAGTCAAAGATGACACAAAACTCTTTCCCCTTCTTCATCTCTTTAAGAAGCGGCCGAGCGTCTTTACTTCCCATCGGTAACTGTCGGATTTTGATCTTGATGCTGTAGCGAGACGGAGCCTTTATCAGCTCCTGAAGACGAATTAGCCCTAAAAATATTACACAGACAAAATCAGCATAGATTAGAGAAATGCACTTCCATTCAAAAGTCTGGGGTCAGTAAGTGTTTTTTTTTTTTTTTTAAGAAATTAATACTTTTATTAAGTAAATGTGACAGTTAACACAAGTATAATCTTAGAAAGGTTTCAAATAAAAACAGTTATTTTTAGTCGTCAAATAATCATGAAATAAAATGTAACACGGTTTCCACAAAAATATGAAGCTGCACAACTGTTTTCAACATTGATAATAATCAGAAATGTCTCTTGAGCAGCAAATCAGCATATTAGAATGATTTCTGAAGATCATGTGACACTGAAGACTGGCGTAATGATGCTGAAAATTCAGCTTTGATCAAATAAATGCAGCCTTGGTCATCAAACGTATTATGGTAATGTAGTGTGTCAAATGAGTTAATCAAGTTCTGCTTTGACTCAGTTATAGCAAATAACATTTCAAGCTGATTTTCAGCTTTAATTAAATTTTTCATCATCTGAAATTAAACAGGAAACGTCTTCTTTTTCCAAACAGGAATGTTGCTGTTTTGGTGTTTTTAATATTTTTCAGCCCTGACAAATTACACACAGTTAATCAGATCCTAATCTTTTTAATAATGAAGAAATGTCACTTCAGCAAACAAATTATCCCAGATATGATCGCAAAGTCAATATTAACTGCACCAGTTTCCACAAAAATGTCATATTCAGAGCAGAAATGTGAATTATGGACATTTTGTTCATAAAGCATCAAGATCCTAACAACCATCAGACACTCACGGGCTGCTTGATAAATATGGCATACACACACTAATATGATGACGATAAATGCATCTAATTCCTGCATACTTGGAAAAGTACCATAAGTATCTTCTTCTTAATTAGTTGAGTCTATTTAATTATATGAATGCTGTATGAGGCCATTACATATGTGTGTGTGTTTCCTCTGTTCCATCTGGGCTGCTATCAACATTCATTTGATACACTTATGCAAATAATTGTCTCATTTCTGTCCGTTTTATAACACATTAATTTTTTTAGGAGAAGCATACGAGTCAAAGTTGATACTTGAATTATATCTGAGAATGCCACTTTCCCGAGCAATGAAAGAGAAACTGTCCCACCTGTTGCGTCCTCGTACACCACCGTCACTGCTTTCCACTTGTAGAACTGCACAATGTCGAGTACGGCACGGCTGATGGAGGCGTAGTCTGGGTACAGGTTGATGTAGAAACTGTCCTTGTTGTCCACAGACGGGTGTTTCCAGCAGGTCTGGATGTGAGGGACCTCCAGCGCGTTACAGATGGACTGGACTGCACTCACTGAAGAACTGTGGGACGGGCCGAACACGGCGGCCACACCGAGAGCCAGCTGATCACAGGCTGCCATCAAGACAAGAACATCAGTCACTTTATTAACAAACTCGTAAGATTTGTTTTAAATGTTATAATACATTCTCTTAACTTAATTTATTGTTCATTGACTACTATAAATACGCAATTCATGGGTTTATCTCTCCAAAAAGTGAAAACACTGAGCCTCTTGTGCACCATCAAAAGATTTACTAAGGTCCACTCAGGTCTGTCAATCACTCCAGCTCAACCAATAGCAAGAGTTTAGGGCGTGGCTGCTGTAGCAGGCGGAGCCAGAGGATGTTTAGCCTTGCAGCCTTTAAACTGGCTGAACAAGCCATTTTAACATTTTCTTTTTTTTTCAAATCTTGCCTGGTTTAGTCTTGTATAACTTAAAAAAGGAATCCGAAATAGCCATATGTTGCCATGACTTATTAATCATCACATTTTTTACAGTGTATTCAAATGCAATTTATGGAAGCTAGTTTCCGCCACAGGATAAAAAAACATTTATTGCAACATTTTATCTCATAATTCAGACTTTTTTTCTCGCAATTCTGCAAAAAATAGTCACAATTGCAAGTTATAAATTCAGAATGGCAAAATATAAACTCGAAAAGAAAAAGTCTGAATTGTAAGAAAAGTCAGAATTGTGAGATGTAAATTCACAACTGCAAGAAAAAAGTCAGAATTGTCAGATAAAAAGTCGTAATTACTTTTTTTTTTTTATTCAGTGGCTTAAACAAAATAACAGAAATGTGAGATGTAAACTTAGAATTCAGAGAAAAAAAAAAAAAAACTCAAAATTGTGAGTTATAAAAAGTGAGCAATTCTGAGTTTAAAAAGTCACAATTATCTTTTTACATTTTTATTCCATGGTGAAAATGGGCTCACATAGCAAACTGCTAATAGAACACTAAAAAAAAGTTGGTGTAGAAACAATTTTCACTCAAAAAATTGCTATTAAATTTTTCTAACAGTTACCAAAAAAAAACTTCAACACATTCAATTATACATTACATTTTAAAATAAATAAACTGAAAGTAGTATTTTCTTGTAAAACACACTCCAATAATCTTTATTTACTTCTAAAAGAAATTTTATACAGTGTATATAATCATGTGAGTTTTGGTACTGAGCTCTTTTTGTTATCATTCCTGCAGCTTAAATGGTAAAGCACGCAAAGCCAAAGTCATGGGTTCAATGCGGAGGGAATGCTTGAACTGACCTGTGCATACAATGGATAGAAGTGTCTGTCAAATGTGTAAATGTAAGAATCAAACCTCGCCTGGAGGCCTCGAAGCTGTCGAACAGGTTGATTCTCTGGATGTCGTAGGTGAGGGTGGTGTTGGGCATTAAAGTCCTGTTTCTGTTAATGTTGGTTACAGCGAATTTGAAGGCGAGTTCCTCCACGCTAATCGGTTCATTCTCAAGTGTCTCGAAAATCCCACCTGCATAGACAGAAAAAGAAAGTTAAAAACAAAGCCACATGGTAATTTGGTCAAACAGTTAGTCCCAAGAGTCTGAAGCTGACAAGCTGCTCAAAGAGAGCAGTATTTGACACCATCACAGTGTTTACTACAGAAGCTTATCTTCACCACAGAATAAAAATATAAAATAGGTAATTACAACTTTTTTCCCTAAAGTTTATATCTCACAATTCAGACTTTTTTTGATGTTTGAAGATACCTGATGAAGGTCATGCGACCGAAACGTTGTTATTAAACATTTTTTGATACTTTTGGCACTAATTGACAGTGTGCGGGATTTGTTTTCTTTAGACTTTTTTTCTCAGAAATGTAATCTCGCAATTATAAATCTTAATCTTGTGTTATATACTCAAAATTCTGATTTTTTTTTTTCCGGAGTTGCGAGCTCATCTCTCGCAAGTTATTAATTGCAAAATCTAAACTCAGAATTCTGTGAAAAAAATCTGAAGTGCGACAAACTCACAACTGAGAGTTTATCTCGCAATACTGATTTATAAACTTTCAATTCAGATTTTTTCCCTCAGAAATGCAAGTTTATGTCTCGCAATTGCAAATCATTTATTGCAAGATGTAAATTCAGCATTCTGAGGAAAGAAAAAAATCTGAATTGAAAGTTTATAAATCAGTATTGCGAGATAAACTCTCAATTGTGAGTTCATATCTCAAAATTCTGACTTTTTCACAGAATTCTGAGTTTACACTTTTTAGTAAGCCGTTTAGCACTGAAAAAAAAAATGCACATTTGGTAATTCATAGGAACACAAATCTCTTTAGGATCTTAAAAATTTCTCCTAGATATAAATGACAATAAATAGATAGCAAATTCAGATCTTCTTTCCAGTTGCTTCTCCTGAGGGGGGGGAAAAGACTTTTGGGATCTCATCAATGTCTCAAATAACTCTATACTTTTAATGTATGTCAACTATAGCTCAAGAGACTTTCTCTGAATTTTCAGTCATGCTTCAAATTCCTCTATTAACATGTCTGACCCTTATGTGTAAGATGAAGGTTAAAATGTTGCGATTTAATCTATTATTACCCTGAGACGCATGCAAGCCATCTTCACTGTCTCACAGTCTGAGTGAATGTTGCTGTTGTTCACTCAAGCTGCGGCAGCACAAAACAGTTCATGGATTTCGGTCATAATGTCTCTAATCCTTAAATGACCTTTAATCCACATGACAACTACAGCCAATATATGACAAAACAAATAAATAATACAAAATCTGCTTTAGTGCAGAGCAGACACACATATCTGTACATGAACACAAGATATTCAAATTATTGTCGGTCAAAATGTGAAGAAAACACATTCAGTGGGATGACAAATGCAAAACATACAAGCACAGTTGACTGCATGCTACGGTGGTCGAGAGAGCTCAACGCGCTGCGTTTAAATGAAAAAGTTTCAAGTCCTTTTTGGACAGCATGAGATCTCATCTTGCACGATTAGGGCTTTTGAGTGCATCCATATGGCCTGCTTCACACCTGGTATTAGCATCCGTCACGGATGATCAGATCTCAAGTGACTCACATTTACACCTGATATTAACATGCATGTCCTGTGATCACTTGTAGTTGGGTTTAATCAAAGCGAGGGTTTCCCATTATGTGACTAATTACATCAGTCTGTCACTGCACATTGATAATACACAAAAATAAAGCACCAGAAATACAAATAAAGCACACAAAACTACGGTGGCCGAGAGAGCTCAACGCGCTGCAAATGAAAAAAACACATGCAAATAGAAAAAACACCAGCAAATTAAAAAAACATCATCAATTTGATAACGCATGCGCTGCAAATTCTCACAACACAAACAAATACAGAAACGTGCTGCAAATACTCACAACACAAACAAATACAGAAACGTGCTGCAAATACTCACAACACAAACATGGATGGGTGGATGGGTGGGTGGATGGATGGATGGATGGATGGATGGATGGATGGATGGATGGATGGATGGATGGATGGATGGATGGATGGATGGATGGATGGATGGATGGATGGATGGATGGATGGATGGATGGATGGATGGATGGATGGATGGATGGATGGATGGATGGATGGATGGATGGATGGGTGGGTGGATGGATGGATGGATGGATGGATGGATGGATGGATGGATGGATGGATGGATGGCTGGACGGGTAGACGGGTGGATGGAACTATGCCAAATTTGATGACCAATTGCATAAAATGGGACATTCTAGTGGTAGTTTGTGTTTAGTCTCAGTAAATGATTGTGTTTGATGTATACGAGTAAAACCTATTGTTTAACATTTATGATGTTTGATCAAAACAGTTGTTGTTTTGTTCCCCTTTCTTGTTCCCTACAAATTACATCAAATCAGCACGTCGCCTGTTTTATAATTGACAACTCTGGAACAATCAGCGATTGGCTGCAAGCACCTGGAATAAACAATTTCAGCCTGATTTTTTTTGGAGAGATTGTGATTGATTGTAAGGAGGAGAGGTAAAGAACGAGAGGGCAGGGCCTCCCCTCTGGGCTCTGATTGTGAATGACCTTTTGAGGCACCTTTCATGCTCACACTGAGAGAGCCTTGTGTGGGCGCTCAAATCCAGCCCTATAAACTCCAGGGTTCATTACAGTTAGCAGACCACACCGCCCGGAAGCCGCTCTGTTCCGTGGGAATATTTCATTCTCACAGGACGAATAAAAATACAGACTTTCCCGTCGGTAAGCTCAAGGTAATGACATTTCACTGTGGCTATTCGAGCAGAACCACTTATGTGAAAAGGGCATGAAAATCAAATATGTACTAAAGCTTCAGATGTTTAAATCGTTCCAGTGGAACCTCAAATTCATTTCATCGTTCTTGACAGCTTCATCGTTCCACTAGCATCTCTGTTCAGCTGCCATGTTTGCTTTAATGATGCTTTCTGTCTTATGATATGCTGCATAAACTATTTGCATTGCATATTTGTTTACACAGCTATAGATTTCTTGTAAAAGCATGCATATTATAATCTTTCGCAGCATATAAAAAAAAACAAACAGACTACTGAACATCTTTGTATATCAAACAATATACTTCTAACATTATTATCACTGTTCTTCCATTCCAAAACCTAGTGAGCTGCCTACCTAGACAACATTTTAAGTCATCGTAGGTTGTTCTAAAATTTACATTATGCTGCCTTATAAGATACCTTATTTTGGCAACATCACCTGAGAAATCGGAGACTTAATCCCACGATGCATTGCAATGATCTCAGTGAAGAAATCCTTCTAAGAAATCACTTGATACCAAAAAATATCTGTAAAATATGGAAGTCTGTTTCCACCACAGAATTAAAAAAAATAAATAAATTAAAGGTAATTGTGACTTTTTATCTCACAATTCAACATTTTTCTTGCAAATTCTGAATTACATCTCGCAATTATGAATTTTTTTTCCCTCTGAATTCCAAATTTAGACTTCGCAACTCTTTTTTTTTCTGCCACAAAATACAAAATTACAAAAGGTAATTGCGATGTTTTTTCCTCACAATTCTGAGATTTAAAAAAAAATATTTTGTGGCAGAAGCAAGTTTCCATAGTAAAACATATATTTAATAATATATCATAATTTTATAATTCATTTGAATTATAATTTTAAATATTTCTAAATTAAGATGTGTTTTTAATAATAATTTATTAATAATATTACACACACACACACATACATAATACAACTTTCACTATTTTATTCTTATTATAGTTGCATCCATAGCTTTGCAACATGCTATTTGTCAAACTGTATGTAAATCAAGAGAAGTTCTGTCTGTCTGACATTTGTGACCCTGGAGCACAAAAGCAGTCTTAAGTCGCTGGGGTATATTTGTAGCAATAGCCAAAAATACATTGTATGGGTCAAAATTATTGATTTTTCTTTTATGCCAAAAATCATTAGGACATTAAGTAAAGATCATGTTCCATAACGACATTTTGTACATTTCCTACTGTAAATATATCAAAACTTCATTTTTGATTAGTAATATGCATTGCTAAGAACTTCATTCGGACAACTTTAAAGGCGATTTTCTCAGTATTTAGATTTTTTTTGCACCCTCAGATTCCAGATTTTCAAATAGTTTATCTCGGCCCAAATATTGTCCTATCTAACAAACCATACATCAATGGAAATCTTATTTATTCAGCTTTGAGATGGTATATAAATCTCAATTTTAAAAAAAATTGACACTTATGACTGGTTTTGTGGTCCAGGGTCACATATAGAGTTGCTCCCTCCCTATTTAGGGTGCTCCAAATAAGTCATTTATGATGTTCCGTTTCAGTTAGGATGCTGCCTTAGAAGTCTGCTGCCTATATAGGCAATATAGAGCAAGGAAGCTCACTAGGTTTTTGAACAAAGCCATAGAGTGCATGGCAGATATATAGCTCAAGCTGAATATATGACACTTAAAATATTTGATACAGCGTGAGAAATACATAACCACCTCTATGAGCCCTTAATAGAAGAGAAAAGAAAGGACAGCAACCACAAACTCTCTCGTTCATTCTTCACCAACCAGATTATATTAGAATATAAAAGCAGAGCAGCTCTGCAACAATAGCATTCCTTTTTTCATTCCTTTAAATGCTATTTCAATTTCCGGCTTAAATAAGAGCTGTTTCTCTCTTCAGACAGCGAGGAAGTCAACCATGACGGGGTCCTGATCTGCTTGTTGCCGGGTTACTGGTTAAGGCACCTGGTTTTCAGAAACAAATGCATCGTCAAGGTTCACAGGACTGCAGGGTCAATGCTCCTCACAGCCCAACAAACTCAAGTGCTCATGACAGGGCTGAAAAAATGGCTTTTGTGCCGTGCTGAAATAAACAGCATACTGTACATTCAATGATATATGAATATAGTAATCTGTAGTATACCATCACACTTTAGTGCTGGATCCCAACCAGTTTGAAACCATACGGACAGCCTAAAGTTGACATTCGTTTATCTTTTAAATTAAAAATTAAAACGCAAAAGCAAAATCCAACTCAATGTCCAATGCCCAAGAAGTAAATCAAGCCATTACAGGTTTATTTACTCTGCAGAAGCTCTACAAATTCAAAGTCACCTTGTGCACATGCTAATCCACCTCTGTAAACACACACTGCATGCACCATTTCGAGATTAACTAGCTAACACTGTCGTGAATAGCAAATCCGTTGGGAAAGTACCTCAAAGTGTCCAGTTTCACAAGCCTCTACATGTAAAGCTCTCTGTTTGGGTTTACCAGCATGGAGCCGCTGCTGATACTGAATAATCAGGAAACCCCAGCGGCTCCATCGAACACCCGTCAATCAACCTGGAATCATCATCATCAAAACATCATGTGCTAACTCGTTTATACACACAAACTCATTTTTAGGCCTACATTTAAGATTTATGTATTTGAACTGCATATAAAATGTCCATCCATTTGGATTAAACAGTTTTAACATAAACTATCTAATAAACTTAATGTGGTGCATTGTGTCAGTCATTCGTACTCTTAATGAAACAGGTAAGATTTTTGCACTCAAAAAATCATGCCATCGTTTATTATTTACAATTGGCATTTATTCAATTTTATTCAAATAATTATACTTTCAAAATGCATTTATTCAATCTGATTGGTATCTGCAAAAATCTGTTAATTGTGAATAGAATATGGTTAGAATTTGGCTAGGTGTATTCAATTAGTTAAAATGCATGAGAATAAAAGAAATTGGATTTATTGATGATAAATGTAAATACCTGATTATTGTGTATTTAAAACACATTCAGTTTATAAGTACTAATACAAAAATCTTACCTGTTTCTTACCTCTTTTATGTGTGTATGACTGACAAATATGAATCACATTTGTTTATGCTAAAACTGTGTAATCCGAACCTATATACATTTTATATGCATTTCAAATACATATATCTTAAATGTAGGCCTAAATATTTAATATTTAAGTGTATTTGGTAATAATCAAAACTGATATTAAATTAAAATAATATATTTATTAATTAATTATTAATGTATAATTTAAAAAATTACATTTAATTAAATTCTATTACAATTATATTTATTTTTTATTATAATTATTTTTTTTACAATTTTCACTTTAATTAATTTCATTTTTCAGTTTCATTTTGTAATACTTACAGTAAAACAATTCTTTCCTTTCTCAAACTCTCCTGGCTAAATAAATTAAATTAAATTAAATTAAATTAAACATCTGTTTTAATTACATTTTTTATTGCATTTAATTAACTGTTTTATTCATGTTCAATATTTACAGTAAAACAAGTATTTCCTTTCTCAAACTCTACTGTATATTCAAATTAAATTAAATTAAATTAAATTAAATTAAATTAAACATATGTTTTAATTACATTTTTTTATTGCATTTAATTAACTGTTTTATTCATGTTCAATATTTCCAGTAAAACAAGTCTTTCCTTTCTCAAACTCTCCTGTTCATGTGCGGTTCTTGTTTATTTATAAATACTAGATGGAGGTCATCTCAAGGATCTCATTCAAAATTCTAATGTGACATTTGCGTATAGGGCACATATCACCTCAAAAGCAGCAGAGCATTATGGGAGCAAATTACAACTCTGATGAAAGTAATGCTGAGCAGCCAAGCAAGAAACATTGAACATGCCAGATTCCTCCAGCATCCTCACCTTCATGTGACTTCCAGCAGAGATGTAGCAGCACAAATGAGGACCGCTTTTCATTAGAGAAGCGTTCCACTATTCAGACCTGCTTCGGTAGAAACTGATTACAGCGGTTTCTGCTGAGTTTTGCTGTTCTCGGGTTCAGAGAGCAGATGCATCTGAACCCAAACAGAGTTTTTATCATTCAAAACACTGAGGTAATATTTTTACCCTTCAGAAATATAATACACAAATAGTTGGACCTTTGTGCAGAGAGATATTATTTGAACATCTGACCTGTTGACCTATTATATAATCATCCAATCATACACCAACATGCAAATTAGAATATGAGAACAAACTGGGCTCAGTTTCAGAGAAAGAAACACTTGATGAACCTTAAACACTCAAATCATCATCGTGCATGAAGTTCACAAGCTATTTGCACCTCATCGGCAGACGTGTCTCCAGCTCTGACATCATCGCAGGGGCTTTTGGGTAATGAGATGCTAATCAAATGAAGGCATCAATCAAAAGCGTGACTTTGACAAATTGCACAATTCACCATGAAGCGGAAAAAATCGGAATGAATTGATTTCAGGCTTTGGGTTTGTAATGTTTGCGTGTCACACGGAAGACCTTGGTTTGTCTTTGAGACTGTTGACTCGAAACAAAGCTGTATTTCACTGACTGACCGAAACTCCAGTAAAACCAACAAAAAATAAACAATATTCTACTTAAAGCTCCATTTTGTAAATTAGAAATCTTGTATAAAAATAAGGCAAATGCATCTTCAAATAAGCAACGGTCCTTATAGCAAGATCAGTCCTCCAAACCTATTAGCACCACCTACAGTTCAGAATCTCACGCCAAAAGTTTGGAATAATTAAGATTTTTTTAATGTTTTTGAAAGACGTCTCTTCTGCTCACCAATGTCCTATTTATTTTATTATTTAATAAAAAATACAGTAAAAACAGTAATAATGTGAAATATTATTACAATTTAATAAAAATTTGTAATTATTAAAATATAATTTATTCCTGTGATGTAAAGCTACATTTTCAGCATCATTACTCCAGTCTTCAGTGTCACATGATCCTTCAGAAATCATTCTAATATGCTGATTTGCTTTCAACAAGTAGTTTAGGTTTTAACTTAGAACACTTGAATCAAATGGCCTGGAAGCAAAATTCTGAATTTTGGTGAAACCCATCCTGATCGTCCTCAGGTCTGTGTCATATAATCGTGAGACTGTGCCGGTTGAAAGTGATCGAGGGCTGTTGCTGTGAGAGTTGTGGATGTGAGTTTTGTGTCGGAGAGATGGAGCTCACTGCGATGTGAGTGAACCACTAAAGGATCTGAGGACAAAGATGCAGTTGTTTCCTCCATTCATTCAACATCCCACTATCCCACATCACTGGATCACCGCCAGTGTGTGTGTGTGTGTGTGTATGTGTGTGAGAGAGAGAGAGAGCGTGTGTGTGTGTGTGTGTGTATGTGTGTGAGAGAGAGAGAGAGCGTGTGTGTGTGTGTGTGTGTATGTGTGTGAGAGAGAGAGAGAGCGTGTGTGTGTGTGTGTGTGTGTGTGTGTGAGACTGAGATGCCTCTGTCTCTGTTCTGGGTACCTGATCGCTCATGGCCAATAAAATGCTTTGTTTTTAAGGCTTATACTCTTCTTCTTATTATAAATACACAGTAAACAGAGATATTAACAGTCTAATGCAGTTAAATTATTGTTTTGAATGAAATAACAGCACCTGGTTCATCATATCATGAACATCACAGACAGTGATGCTTTACATAAAGTACTTTATAGGTGAATCTCACAGAATATTCTGTCAAGAACATGTCAAGCATAAGTAAATAAGTAATTATATTTTTCATTAAGGAAATAGAGCCTATTTTAAGACCTTAAAAAGGTACATTTTGACAAAATTGTCATGACAATTAAGTACATTTACCCCCCGCCCAATATAATATATATAACAATTATATTTATTATTATAAAA